>NC_056743.1:1133552316-1133762260 GCF_019279795.1 Protopterus annectens
TAACGTGATCATGTTTTTACAAACCTTGCACTTTTTTACACCTTCCATACTTGAGAAAACACTGTTCCACTCAGCTATACACGTGATCATGCTACAAACTTGACTTTTTACATTCTATAAATCTGCTCGACTGCATAGTTTTCCCCTGCTTGAGGTACTGACCCAGTAGCATTCTTAACAGAATATTCTACATCCACCCTAATTAAGTACATGTTTAAATAACTCTTGCTTGGAAGATGCAGCAAATCTCAGCCATCTGCTTCAATTTTCAAACTTCTCGCATCCATCTCCTTTCAGCATCTAATCAGAAAACCTGTGCTGTTTATGAAAGACTGCTTATACTCCTAATAACTTAGGGTTCCATCAGTGCACTGTATTGCACTAAGATGAAGGACAGAAGACTTGATGTGAACCACATTCCCAACCACTACAGCAATATTTATTTAAAAGTTGCCCAACCCAGGATCACACAGTGACCACACTGGCATGAATTGACCCACCCCCTTTGTAAGGAGAGCTTCATTAATGCTCTAACTCTGCTTTTATTGCTTACAGCTTTCTGCTAACATGAGCAATTAAATCACAAAACAGACCATTTCCTTTCTTGGATAAAGGGAGGCTTCTTTATTCACCACTGGCAGTGGGGAGCTTGGAGCAGCCTATCTATCACTGGAGGAGTGCTCCCAGCACAAGAATCTGGTAGTCTATTTTCCATTTTGGGCCAATTTTTAGCTCTTTCAAGTCCCCCCTGTATAAAACCCACTTTGGTGTGGTTTTTGCGCTTGTTACTACTCAGCCAAGCTCCTTGTGGTCCTGCAGATTGGTGCTAGCAGCATAGAGGCTAAAAGAGCGACTGCTAACCTGATAAAAGTGTTTGTTTTCCTGCTACTACCTGGGCGACTGTCCGATCTAGCTAAACTGCAAGTATTTCTGCTTCTTGAACTGTTTTAAACTGTTTAAAGTTGTTTTTGCACCTGCACTTTTAAAGTTTGTCCTGTTTCTTGCTTTTAC
The DNA here is from genome assembly GCF_019279795.1 of Protopterus annectens. Lineage (NCBI taxonomy): Eukaryota > Metazoa > Chordata > Ceratodontiformes > Protopteridae > Protopterus > Protopterus annectens. Next base: position 1,133,553,328 of record NC_056743.1, read on the forward strand.
CTGTTGAGGCTACACACTCAAGTGCGCTAGCCTGTGTTATATATTTATTGCATTTTCCTGCTGTTTGTTGCAAAAACAACAAAAAAATTATCCTCCTTTCCCGTCTTTCCTGACCTAGAGTAGTCCAAATACAGGCTTTGCTGTATTCTGGACTTTTGGAAAGTTCCTGTGTTGCCCATTTCCTTTCTTGGATAAAGGGAGGCTTCTTTGTTCACCAGTGGCAGTGGGGAGCTTGGAGCCGCCTATCTATCCCTGAAGGAGTGTTCCCAGCACAAGAATGTGGTAGTCTATTGGCTGTTTTGGGCCAATTTCTAGCTCTTTCAAGTCCCCCTGTATAAAACCCGCTGTAGCGCGGCTTTGTGCGATTTTGCGCATAGCACAGCATCTGGCATTGCCGCTTAATTGGGGTTAAACCATTCTCGGCTCCACAAAGTCTGCTCTTCACTTTTTCCCTTAGAGCTGATCTAGTTCTCATAATAAACACCCTATTCCCACTCTAAAGCCTGGTACTTGCTCACTAAAGCAATTATATAAGTCATCACTAGAAAATTAAAAGCACTACTCCCTCACAAACTCCCCTTGAGTACTTTGTTCCCCATTGGCCCTTTTTTTCAATTATAAAGGAATTCCCAATACTATTCTAGCATTTCCAAAGGTCAGTTGTCAATCTCCTCTCTGGTCCAGCTGGTGAATCTGGGAATCTTGAGGCAATGTTACAACTGCCTCATGTACACAGACAACCCTCTCCTCCTCCCAACAAATTCCAACACATGTGAGAGATGCAACCATATAGCCAAACTGGAGGTTAAGCTCTCTCAACTCAGTACTGGCGTAACCAGTCAGGAGGAGAAGGAAACCCCACTCACTACAATTCCAGTCTGACATAGACCTACCACTACAGCAAACCAAACACATAAACACACAAAAACATACTCGGAGGCTCTAAATAAAAATCTGCCTAAGCAGCAGAGACCTCCAAAGCAGACACCCAAGCAACCGCTACCCCAAAACAAAACACGTGCAACACATAGCTCACAAAGCCAGTGTGCCGAACAGTCACAGTGCTTAAGGCTAAACAACACATCTGATACACTTGTAATAGGTGACTCTATCGTCAGGCACACTGACGTCCCACTCACCAGGCTGAACAAGAAGGTCATGGTGAGCTGCCTGTCGGGCGGTAGGATCTGCCACATAACACAAGCACTCGGGTCACTCCAAGGCAAGTACAAATATGACTCGGACATTGTCCATGCTGGTGTGAATGACCTGAGACGTTCCTCCCTGGACTACATGGAAAGAGACATAGAGGAGCTCTCTGAGCATGTAGCCCAGGCCGGTATGACCCTGATCTTGAGTAGCATCTTACCCTCCCCAAGAATGATGCCACAATATGAAGACAAGATGATCAATTTCAACAATTGGCTTAAGTATTGGTGTCATTCAAAGGGGATCCAATGACTATGCTTCGCTAGGGACGGCTTGCACCTGTCACCCCTGGGCTTTCGGATATTGGCAAAGGCTCTTGCCACCCCCATAGTGCCTTTTTTAGGCAAGGCTCAAAAGACAAACCCACCTCCATAGGTATCACAAGGGATAAGAAACTGAGTAATGCTACTCATGCCAGAAGTCTAAACCTCAAGATGCACACACTCGATCTCCTTAGCATGGAGAACATCGATATCTGTGCAGTAACAGAAACCTGGTTCAAGGCTCCCGAGAGCACCCCAGCACCACCAGGTTATACCTCATACCATGTTTTTCGGCCCCAAAACTTGGACCGAACCACAAAAGGGGGGGGGGAGTATCAATATTCGTCAAAGATACCCACACCTCCAGGTTGGTGGCACAGCACGAAGCATCAGAGACTGTCCATGTGCAACTAACCATGGGTAAAACTGCCTTCCAGTTTATAGCCTGCTACAGACCACCCCCCAAACCCAGGAACTCCACTCTGCCTTCCTGAGAACACTGGAAAATATGAAGGTCTCTCCAAACACCATTATATTGGGCAACTTCAACTACCCTAACATAGACTGGGAGCATTACTCTAGCTCCAACACCCTAGCCCGAAGGTTCCTAGAGTTTATAAACTCAAATGCTGTGGAACAACTTGTTGCCACTCCCACAAGAGGGGAAAACATACTGGACCTGATCATCACCAACATGGGTAACTCTATGCTCCAGACCAGATGTGTATCTCTCACTGGTAAGATCAGACCATAAACTAATCTCACTAGATATTCACATCCCGACCCCAGCTCCTGCCCAGAAAACCACAGTGAAAAACTTCTCTAAAGCAAATTTCACACTCTTCAAAACTGAGGTGGAATCCTTCAAAGCCCCCGGGCCTGTGGAAAATATGGCCCAGACCGCAGAATCCTTTATAAACGCATTCTGTGAACACCTTCAGGAATGCATGGATCATGCAATCCCAAATAAAACCAAGACCCAATCCTCCAAAGTTAGGGCCCTGTCTGGTGGACCCCAGCCATAAACAAACTATACAATAGAAGGAGGAAGCTACTACATGATAGAGCAAAATCCCAAAAAGGGAAGGCATCTCTGATCAGTATTAGCAAAAAACTACGGGCACTCATAAAATCGTCTAAGGCCAGCTTCGACAGAAAAATTGCACAGGACACTAAGGATAATCACAAAGCTTTCTTTAGTTATGTTAGGAACCTGGGTGGGAATTCCCAGATATGCTAAGAATTAGTCCAAAATGACAAAAAATACACCGAACCCACAGACATTGTCAACATCCTAGCTGACAGGTTCAGCGCAAACTTCTCCCCCCCTTCCCCACCAAAAGGGCAAATATCTATCCCAGCAGAGTGCTGCCCCCCCTGACATCTCAGATGCTCAGGTAAGAGCCGCCCTCTCCAAAGCAAAAAACACAGCATCAATGGGACCAGACGGTGTCCTGGGCTGCGTCCTACATTAACTCCAAGAAGAACTAAACCCAAACATAAAACTACTGTTCAATCTCAGCCTTACTACAGGATATGTACCCAAAGAGTGGCATACAGCAACAGTGGTCCCTCTCCACAAAGGTGGTGCCTCAACAGATCCTGGAAACTATTGCCCCATAAGCTTGACTAGCTTGGTCTGCAAAGCTATGGAAAGGATCATCATGGACCTCATAAATAAAGATATTGGGGACCTACAGACACTGGATCCTACCCAGTTTGGCTTTGTTAAGGGCAAATCCTGCCTCTTAAAACCTGGTTGATTTCTTTGAAACTGTCACCAAGGCATTGACGAGGGGAAGGTGGTCCACACAGCCTACCTGGACCTTGCAAAAGCCTTCGATACAATTCCCCACTCGGGCATTATAGATAAGCTCACCAGCTTAAATATAAACCCCTATGTCACTAGATGGGTTACAAACTGGCTCAAGGACAGAACCCACATGGTTAGAATTACTGGAGCCATGTCAGACTCCAAACCAGTTACAAGTGGCGTCCCACAAGGCTCAGTCCTGGGACCTCTCTTGTTCAGTATATATTTCTCAGAGGTACAGGCTAACACGGAAGGACTGTGGCTGACCAAGTTTGCAGATGACTGCAAACTGGGTGCCATAATAGTCTCTCCAGCCGACACAAGCATCCTACAAAAGGGCCTCATAGAAACAGACAACTGGTGCCAGAGCCATGGCCTCAAGCTAAACGCCAAAAAGTGTATAGTCATCCCCTTTGGCAAAAACAAAGTGCCCACAAATTACCACATAGGTGGTAATCCATTAAGTACGGAAGAAGTAATTAGGGACCTGTGGACCCAAGTTGATAGCAATCTCCCATTTGACAACCACGTGGCTAAAGTGGTTAGAAAAACATTTTATATAGCCCACCTAATCATGAAGGGATTCACATCTAGATCAGGGGAGGTCATCGTGCCTCTTTACTCATCCCTCATCAGGCCCATAATTGAGTACAATGCCCCTTTTGGGATGTACCTTACCAGACACCTGCAGCAACTGGAAAGACCCCAAAAGTACCTCACCAAGAGGATCAAAGGGCTCAAACAGATGCCATATGCTGCCCGGTTAAAGAAACTCCAGCTCTACTCAGTGGCATACCGCCTGCTCAGAGGTGATCTGTGCCTGACGTATAATGCCATGTCCAACTCGGAATTAATGGACATGCTGCACCTCAGAAAATCCAAATCCCATCGAGCTACACGCTCGAGAGGCTTGAACCTCAGCACTGAAATAAATAAGACATACTGGAGGGACAGATTCATAACCCAGAGGCTCCCTTCACTCTGGAATAAAATCCCAGTCCAGGTTAGGCAGAGTCCCTCATTGACTCTCTTCAAGAGGAATCTTGATGAGTGGATGGGAGATAGTAGGTTTACCCCGGGTATCACTTCTGTATCACTGTTAGACAGAGGCACAGTATACTAACCTCGAAAAAGGGCATAGCAAAATTCATTTAAAATGGGTGGCGAAAGCCAAACACACTCTGGCTAGGCTTATAAATGCTTTAGGGCAGATAGCCTAGTATGAACCTATGAACCTATGAATGACCTGAGACGTACCTCCCTAGACTACATGAAAAGAGACATAGAGGAGCTCTCTGACCATGTAGCCAAGGCTGGTATGTCCCTGACCTTGAGTAGGATCTTGCCCTCACCAAGAATGATGCCACAGTATAAAGACAAAATGATCAGTTTCAACAATTGGCTAAAGTATTGGTGTCATTCAATGGGGATCCAGTGTCTCTCAGCCTGGGATGACATGCTCGACAAGCCACATTGCTTCGCTAGGGACATCTTGCACCTGTCACCCTTAGGCTTTCATATACTGGCCAAGGCTCTTGCCACCCCCATAGTGCCTTTTTTAGTCAAGGCTCAAAGGACAAACCCACCTCCATAGACAACCCAAAGATAAAAAAAACTAAAGGTAATGCTACTCAATGCCAGAAGTCTAAACCTCAAGATGCACGCACTCGAGACTCTCCTCAGTATGGAGAAAATCTATGTCTGTGCAGTAACCGAAACCTGGTTCAAGGCTCCTGAGAGCACCCCAGCACTACCAGATTATAACTCATATCATGCATTTCAGCCCCAAACCTCGGACTGAAGCACAAAAGGAGGGTAAGTATCTATATTCATCAAAGATACCTACACCTCCAGGTTAGTGGCACTGCACGAAGCATCGGAAACCATCCATGTGCAACTAACAGCGGGCAAAACTGCCTTTCGGTTTGTAGCTTGCTACAGAACACCCTCCCTATTACAGGAACCCCACTTGGCATTCCTGCGAACACTGGAGATTATGAAGATCTCTCCAAACACTATGTTATTGGGTGACTTCAACTACCCAAACATTGACTGGGAAAACTACTCAAGCCCAAACACCCTCACCCAACGGTTCCTTGAATTTATAAACTTTAACACAGTTGAACAACTGGTCACCACTCCCACAAGAGGGAACAACATATTGGACCTGGTCATCGCCAACATGGGGACTCTATGTTCCACACCAGAGGTAAACCCCTCATTGGTAAGATCAGACCATAAAGAAATTTCCCTGGACATCCATATCTTGTCCCCAGCCCCAGCCAAAGAAATCACTGTAAAGAATTTCTCAAAAGCCAACTTTGCACTTCTCAAGACTGAGGTGGAATCCGTCAAAGCCCCTGGGCCAGAGGATAATACAGCCCAATCCGCAGAATCCTTTACAAGTGCATTCTATGAGCACCTGCAGGAATGCATGGATCGTGCTATCCCAAATAAAACCAAGACTCACTCCTCCAAAAACAGGAGACCGGTCTGGTGGACCCCGGCCATAAATAAGCTATACAACAGAAGGAGGAAGCTACTACATGACAGAGCAAAATCCCAAAAAGGGATGGCATCTCTGATCAGTATTAGCAAGAAACTTCGATCCCTCATAAAATCATCAAAGGCCAGTTTCGAAAGAAAAATTGCCCTAGACACTAAAGATAGTCACAAGGCCTTCTTTAGTTATGTCAGAAACATGGGCAGAAGCTCCCAGATATGCTCTGAATTGTTGCATAACGGTACAAAATATACTGAACCTACAGACATAGCCAACATTCTAGCAGACAGATTCAGCGCAAACTTCTTCCCCCTCAAAGGAGCAAACGCCTATCCCAACTGAATGTAACCACCCTGACATCACAGATGCACAGGTGAAAGCCGCCCTCTCCAAAGCAAAAAACACAGCATCTATGGGACCAGACGGTGCCCCAGGCTGTGTCTTACACGAGCTCCAAGAAGAATTGAACCCTCACATTAAGTCACTGTTCAAACTTAGCCTTACTACAGGATATGTACCCAAAGAATGGCGTACAGCTACAGTGGTCCCACTCCACAAAGTTGGTGCCACAACGGACCCCGGAAACTATCTCCCCATACACCTGACTAGTCTGGTCTGTAAAGCTATGGAGCGTATTATCATGGAACTCATAAACAAAGACATTGGGAGCCTCCAGACCCTGGACCCTACCCAGTTCGGCTTTAAGGGCAGATCTTGCCTCTTAAACCTAGTTGATTTCTTTGAAACAGTTACCAAAGCCATAGATGGAGGGCATGGTAGTCCACACAGCCTACCTGGACCTCGCAAAAGCCTTCGACACAATACCCCACTCGGGCATCATAAATAAGCTTACCAGCTTAAATATCAACCCCCTATATCACAAGATGGGTTGTAAACTGGCTCAGAGATAGAACCCACATGGTCAGAATCGCAAGTGCCATGTCCGAATCCAAACCAGTTACAAGTGGCGTCCAACAGGGCTCAGTTCTGGGACCTCTCTTGTTCGGTATATACTTCTCTGAGGTTCAGGCTAACACGGGGGGATTATGGCTGACAAAGTTTGCAGATGACTGCAAACTGGGGGCCATAATCGAATCTCCAACTGACACAAGCATCCTCCAAAAGGGTCTCACAGAGACGGATGCTTGGTGCCAGAGCCACGGCCTCAAGCTAAATGCTAAAAAGTGCATAGTCATCCCCTTTGGGAAAAACAAGGTGCCCACAAATTACCACGTAGGTGGTAATCCATTAAGTAATTAGAGATTTGGGGACCAACATAGATAGTAATCTCTCCTTTGATAATCATGTTGCCAAAGTGGTTAGAAAGACCATCTATATAGCCCACCTTATCACGAAAGGAAGAGAGGTCTTTCTGCCCCTCTACTCGTCACTCATCAGGTCCATAATTGAATACAATGCCCCTTTTGGGATGTACCTTACCCGACACCTGCAGCAACTGGAGAGACCCCAAAAGTACCTCACAAAGAGGATCATAGGCTACAAACAGATGTGCAGCTCGACTAAAGAAACTCCAGCTCTACTCAGTTGCTTACCGCCTACTCAGAGGCGATCGATGCCTGACGTACAAAGCCCTGTCAAACCCAGAATTAATGGACATGCTGCACCTCAAAAAATCCAAGTCCCTTAGAGCTACACGCTCCAGGGACCTAAACCTCAGCACAAAAATAAATAGGACATGCTGGAGGGACAGATTCATTTCCCAGAGGCTGCCCTCACTCTGTAGAATCCCAATTCATGTTAGACATAGCCCCTCACTGACCCTCTTCAAACAAAATTTGGACGCGTGGATGGGAAATTGCAAAATCACCCCTGGGATCTCTCCTGTGTCCCTGCTAGACAAAGGCACAGTAAACTAATCTTAAAAGGGTACCTTCTGTGACCTACTTTACAGAGGCACAGTAGGCTAATCTAATAGGGAGGCGGAAGCCAAATACACTCTGGCTAGGCTTATAAATGCCCTAGGGCAGATAGCCTAGTATCTACCTATGAACCTAAAACAGCATGTATGCACTTTCTAGACTGAAACAGTTTGGTGATTCCTTTGGCAGTCACCCTTCACCATCCCCCCACACCAAAAATATGCATACCACTACATGCCAGAGGCACTACAAGCTCTCTGTGGTCCTCCCATGTGAAGTGACAGCAAACCATCCCCTGTTCTGTCTCCATCCTCCAACTCTGACAAGCCTGGACATGTCCCAAACTAGGACCACACACAGTGCAGCAAGGAGACTTGAATTATACCAGTAACCCAGCAGTAAAATAAACAATTCTCCACACAACTCATGATATTGTATAGAATTTTAAGTGTCCGTTATGGTAAATTTGGCAGGAGGACTAAAGACTGCAGAAGGGCATGTGATGCCATCTACTTTCAGAATTTTCACCTTTTATAACTCCGTCTAGCAGATGGGAACCATTTTGACAGGTTTTATGAATTTCCAATGGCAGTCATCTTTGACATGGGATGCATCCCAGTTCCCCTCGAAAGTGGGAGGTTGGCATAATGGTTAAGGTATTTACCTTACAGAGACAAGGTGCAGGGTTTGATTATCACGTAGTGCAATTGGCTAGGCTAAAAATGACCCACAAGGGCAGTTAGCCTAGTACTAATCTATAAACCTACATGTAAGACTAGTCTTTCTACTGTCCGTGATTATTTACCTGCATCTTCTATTCACCATGTAGCTTCTGCTTTCTTTCTCCCTCCCTTGCACTCATTTTGGATGCTCTAATAAACTGCTGCTATACTGCTCTGTAATGAATTTACTAAAACATTCTGTGGCTGAAGACCTTGAATACTAATCCTTTATGTAATGAAGCTGTAGTTGCTTATTGCTTACTATGGAAAACTACTACAACTATTTGTAGTACCTTTTATATTTACGTTACATAGATGGTCTACTGTTGTGGACATATTTCTGAAATTATGTAATGAGAGATTTGCATAAATATGCCATCTGAAAGGATGAAAGGGTCCTTATAGAGCAGTCCATTTTCTCAATTAAATTTAAGGTAGTAAATTACTAAAGACCATAGAGTAACAGATGCAGCATAAGGATCATGCTCTGTTTTCCTAAACGCAGGCCAGTGGATTAATTAACAATTGTATATACTTCCCTCTAAGCCTTCACAATTTGTACATGTTAGCATGATTAGCAGCAATACACTCAGAATGCAGAAGCTGTCAAGCAAGCCTCTGCATTCAGCAACACCTGTGTGTCCAGCACAAGTTAGCAGCCACAAAGAGGTACATCTAGGCTTGAGCACACAATATAAACAAAAGGTGTTGCCTGCAGGCAAACCTAGTTAGAGAACATGTGCAGACAGCATAATACAGTGCAAGGCCTATTTGAATGAAGTAATTAAGATGCAGGGGTATATAAACGGGGAAACTACTCGTATAGGGTTTAGTGCATAAACAAGAAACTGGAAGCTAAACAGGTAGACAGTACTCTGATAATAAATGTGATTATTGCACAAAGAGCATTTTTGACATGTTATTTATGAAAACAAAAATAAAGTAATCCTATTCACTTTATTGCCCCATGTACATAAATAACAGAAATGCTGACAAAGGATGTGAGAAGGACACAAAGCTAAAGTGTAATAAAGGGGAGTAAATGTGCTAAATGTTTATAAAATGCGGAGTTAAGATAACCGCTAAGGCAGTAGATATATTACTGTAATACAGTGCAGTTATTGTGTATTAAATGTGTATACAGAAAGTAATTCGTTATAACCGACAGTATGCTGTATTCTCACGATCATCATGTATAAACAAAAAAATAAGTTAACCCTACAGCTCTTGTCTCATGCACTTCAGAAAGGGACTGTCTAATATAAATGATAAACATTAGTATAATCTTCATAAAACCTAAATGTACAGTTGCCACTGTACATGTTCTGTGGCATGCTCGGTAATATTTGTTAGTTACATGATTTCATTGAGAATGACTAGCTACACCTGTGGCAGGTGTATTGAAGTAATCTGCTATTAGAATGTATACAGTTGAGAGTGAACAAATCCAACAAATGACCAGGTAGCTCAGGACTCCATATATACTTTAATTTCTCAGTGAGGTACAGTTATGGTTAAGCGCTTTCATCTGAAGCAGACATCATCAGAACCATCAGTGAAAAAAAAAAAAAAACGCCCACTTAAGGACCAGTTAAAAACTTTGAAACAGAACACTCCCCTTGAATAAAACAGTCACAGGTACTGTGATGTAAAAACCCACCAACAAACACTAAAGTAATCACAGTTTTAACAGATAACACTGAAGTGGATAATCTCAAAATTGAAATTTTGTAGAAATCAACAAATGTATCGTAATCTTGATGTTCTAGATTTTAGTTCACTAGAATTAGAGATTGCTTTGTTCAGGCCAGGATAGTTAGTGGCATCTAATTGAAGCTGCCAAAACATCTCCCATTGCAAAAGTCTATTTTGCCAGTCACCCGTATACACAGATGAGTCAATTTGCTCCAGCACGGAGAATTTAAATTTACTAAAGTTAACAGACACATGCCTAGTTAGGGCACTTTTCTTGTCTATCGTATTTGTACTGTGTACTTGCTGATAAATTCCTTTGTTTAGCTTGTATTTCCCAATATAGAAAGCTGGACAAGAACAACACCTAGCCGTATAAACCACCTTGTCTGATAGACTGTTGTACTTGCCACAAAGCATCCATTTTTTAAATTTCTCAAACAATAAATCCCCTGGGTCTGTGTCAGTGAAGCAACATTGGTGACATCGACCACACTTTTAAGTTCTGAAAGAGCCATTACTAGATGATTTCTTAGGCTTTTTTTAAATGTTTTTTTATATTAAACCCGTTTTTGAAAGTAAACATTGGGGATCGATTTAAATCTGGTTTTGAGGTCCTCCTCAAATTGCAAGATAGACCAGTTCCTGCATAAACTACCCCGAATGTCGATCATCAAGGGAATAATGCAAGATCATATTTGTCGAATGACAACATTTTTTAGTGACTAGTTGAGGTCACCGGACCCATCATTATTTGGAATTTATTTTCTGGAGACCTTTTTAAAAATTGACCTGCATCTCCCAACCCTTTCAGTCAACTTAATGGTCAACCAAGGAGGTGTGATGTTCTCATTCTAGAAGGAGGTGTGATGTTCTCATTCTAGGAACATGTTTTTCAGCCCGTCAAAAGTGGTTAGTAATGGTCCCAACGTCAGATGGGATACAGTGATAAACTGACTTTTCACCACTCCCTTCTTTTGATGTAATGGATGGTTGCTTGTGTAGTGTAGGAAAGTATTACAGAACATAGGTTTCCTATAAACAGAGTTGTCGCTCAAACCATCAGTCTTTTTCTTGGTTTCAGTATCAAGAAAATGTGTACAACAGGGGTCAAAATTCTATGTAAACAGAAAAAAAAGATGTCCATTCCAGCTGACCATATATTGAATACATCTTCCAGGTAGCGAAGATAGGAAATGCAGTATGAAAAAGGTCAAGATAAAGAACTGTCTCAATTTTCCATCGGAGTAAAATGACATTTGCAAAAGTAGGGGCACATGCACCCCTATCGCAACACCTTGTAGTTGCTTGAATTATTTTCCATTGAAGAAAATAGTTATTACCCAAAATAATTTCCATAAAGTCGATCACAAGTGAGGTATCATTGTCCGATAGATGTCCAGGTCTGGATATACTACTACTCCAAACCACCATAAACCTTCATCATGGGGAGTGGCTGTAAAAAGATTCTTGATGTCACATGTGACTAAGCAATTTTCACATATCTTGACTTTTCTGAACTTGTCCGGAAAGTCCCACAAATCCCAAATAACATGGGAAAAATTGTTGAACAGAGACTTGAGCTTCAAGTCAATGAACTTGGCCAGTGGCTGTGTAATTGAGCCATCAGCAGATACAGTGGGGCGTAATGGTGGATCACTGACATTTGAATGAATCTTTGGTATTCCAAAGACTTTAGGAATAACAGGACAGTGAGCTTTCAAATAGTCAAGTAATCCCAAGGAGACAGTGTCCAAAAGGAGCTCATCTAAAAAGATGTTAATACCTCAGTAGGTTATATTAATGTCATTTAGTGATACAGCCCTTTCCTTTATACAGCTTCGTCACTGAGTAACTTTTTCATTATGCCTGAATAATCAATCCACTCCATGATCCCCCACCTTTATCGGGTTTCACGCACTGAATGTTCTCGTTGTTAATTGGTTCAAAATATCTCTTTCATCTCTGGTAAGATTATAAAACTTATATTTTCACTTGTTGTTCAATAAATCCCTCATTTCCCACTCAGAAGGTTTTTCAAAAACATTAATAATGGGATGCAAGGGGAAGCTTGACAACACTTTTTCTTTTGAAATTGTTGGCAAGAACTTCATTGGTTGTGTCTTAACCAAAAAAAAAAAAAAATGAAAATTGACTCCTTGTGAAAAATGTTAAATCAAGAATGGTATGTTCATTGTTAACACAACCTTTAAAAATTTATGATGAGGGCCAACTTGCAATTTAGTGAAATTGTAAATATTGAAGTTGTTAAAGGATGTAATTGATACAGTACCTGAAATGAAGTTGAATAAAAAAGGGCTAACTGGATTGTCCAACTCCTCCTGCATTGGTTCATCTGACCATTTCTCTTTTACCATTTCCTGCCTCTTGTTTGGAATCTGTGATTGTTTACCATGCCAGGAGTATCTCTGTTCTTGTTGGCGAACTGATCCGATCTCCAGGAGATGGGTAGATGTTTTTCGTGTTTCACTGTTGCAGTCATCACCTGTGGGTTATCCCTACTGTGGTAGCCCTCGGTCAGCCCAAATACCAGAGTCAGTGTTTTTCTGCGTAGGCTGCTGACACTTGTTGACTGACATCAGGTCATGAGTGCTATAAAGCAAGGCAGCCGATGCCATTACATCAGTCTTTCTTGCTGTGGAGCCCGTAGCAGAAGCAGTTCACAAGTGTGCCGGTCGGTCGCTACCAGAGCTCGAATTACAGTTGAAAACATCTAAAGCTAAGTACCCCCTTGGGGATCCTTTTTTCTTACACTAATTGATGTCTGAAAAAGTTAACAATTGTCTCGTCTGTGGAAAGCAGATCCCACACAGAGACTTCCATTCATATTGCATCACTTGTTTAGGCCAGAGCATTACATCCTCCGTTGCTGGTTCTGTGCTCTCTTTAACATGAGAACTATTTCTTATACAGCTCTCATTGTAGACCGGTATTTTAGTCTTCCATCTTCTCATTCCGGAATGGCGTCCATCAGTCAACAATCCATAGACATTCCGAAAAAAAAGTAGAGAAAGATGGAGACAGACCACGCAAGGCTAAGCTTTCCAACAACGCTTTCGCTAAGCATGTCATCAGTTCTCCAGAATTCAGTGAGGTGCTTTCGCAGCCCCTGATGACCGATACAATATCTATGCAAGCCTCTACTGAGACCCTTTCGGAGTCCGGTATGCCGCAGAAATCTTCTTAGTCTTAAGAGCCTTTGATTGTCTCTGCCTTGGTTGGGTCCGGAGCTGCGACACAAGCACTGGCTTCAGAGGAGGCCTTCCGCACTACCGATTCCAGACAAAAACTGACATCTTCTCATCCGACTACCATTTCTCTCAGACCTATGTAATCTCTTAGGCTTAGAAGCTATGCCACTCCTAGAAAATATACCTCTAGCCACCATCTTACTTGCTCCACCACCCCAAGCCCATATGCTTAAGATGGCGGAAGATCTCATCTCCCTTATCAGGGTAGTCCAGGCCACAACTTCTAAATGGAAAAGACACCCTTCTCCTGAAATGACAGAGCAGGATTCTGAGGAATCTGATTATTCAGATTTTGAAGAGGAACAACAACCTCTTACTGCTTATGCGGATTCAGATGCAGAGGAGTCCATTCCTTCTGCCTGCCTACCAGAAGACCTTTCCTTTGGGGAAACCCTTCACACCCTCAGGGAACATTTCCACTGGGAATTTCAGTACTTCCCTCAGTCTAAGAAAAGGCTGAGAGTTTCTAGACCTGCCCCAGCATAGACCCCTGGCCATCCCCTCATCTTAGAAGGGGTGGATGATGTTTTCCATGAATCCAGCTTAGCCCCTGATGCCCTTCCACCTGCTCCCAGTAAACTGACAGGTATTAGAGTACCAAATTCTCACAAATGCCTGTACAGATATCCTGCTGCAGACCCAGAGGTCATTACACAGGGACCTAAAGGAGCTAAGGCTAGTGCTGCAAAAAATCCTATTCCTTCTGACAAGGATGCCAGAGCTCTGGACAGATGAGGTAAAAAAGTATACACCTCTGCAACCTTGGTTATCAGAGCACTCAACTGTCAAAGTAAAAGATTTCTACCTTTCCTGACTGTGCCAATTCGAAAGAGTTAGATTTACTGTGCTCTACTTGTCAAGTGGCCAAACACTCATTGCACTGTGGATATGACGTCCTAGAAGCCTCAAGCAGGGCAGCAATGTCAGGATCTGTCATTAGGAGACATGCATAGTTGAAGGAACAACCTCTCCCTGATCATGTTAAGTCTAAATTAATTGATGCACCCTTGGATAAGGACCACTTATTTGGAGTAAAAGCAGAAGAGGTGCTTAAAAAGATGGAAGACAAAGCAAAATCTGTGCAAACAGTAAAATATTTCTTTCAGTTTCAACCTCCTAGGTTCAGCAGGAATTTTTCCCTCTAAGCACTGGTCCTTTCCTGCACTAGCAGACAGGGGCAAGGTAAGCCCTGCAGGGACAGACCACCCAGGCCCTCCCATCCCAGGGACAGCAGAGAACCAAACAGTGAACCACTTCTGTCCCAAAGGCAGGGAGTTCTAAGCCATCCTTCTGTGGCAAAAACTCTCAATGACTCCTTCTCCCCACTCTGCCCTCCTTTCATTCACCGAAAGCTAGGAGGAAGGCTGTCCCTCTGCAAAGAAAATTAGCTTTTTGTAGCAAAGGACCAATGGGTCTTAAACATCATTTTTCAGGGATACAGATTCTCTTTCAACTAACTCCCAATTCCAAGAGGGTACCCAGACTTCCCTCCAAATCTGTGGGCAGAGGCATTGAAACAAGTCCAAACTCTCATATCCCAGGGGGCAGTAGAACCTGTTCCCGAAGATCAAACAAGCAAAGGCTTTTATTCCAGACTATTCCTTGTTCCCAGAAAAGAGGGCACTTGGTGCCCCATCCTGGATCTATCCAGTCTGAACACCTCCCTGGTGGTCTCCAAATTCAGAATGCTAACTTTGCAGCAGCTGCTGCCTGTGCTGACCAAAAATGTTTGGTTAGTGACCCTAGACCTAAAAGATGCCTACCTCCACATCGCCATAAGGGAATCCTGCAGGATATTCCTGCGCTTCAGAGCAGGCTCACACTTTCAGTTCTCTGCGCTACCCTTTGGCTTCTCTACTGCTCCCAGGGTATTCACCAAATGCTTAGCCCCGGCCATAGCATTTTGCAGCAAATATACAGATTTACCCTTATCTGGATGACTGCCTCATTCAGGCAGAGTGCAGAGAAAAGCTGCTACAGGACCTCCTCTTTGTCAAAACCATCCTAACTTCCTTAGGGTTCATCATCAACGAGAAGAAATCAAAGCAAACACCTTCCAGAAGGATCATTTTCTTGGGAGCACTGCTGGACACAGCATCCCAAATGGCCTTCCTATCCCTGGAAAAGCAGAGCTTCCTCCCTCTCTACTTTACCCAGCTGGCTTCCAGAAGTCACCTCATGCTGAGGAAGTTCCTGCAAGCCTTGGGGTACATGGCATCTTGCATTCTTCTAATTCCTCTGGCCAGACTTCACATGAGAAAACGTCAGTGGTATCTAAAGAACCTTTGGTGCCAGCGCTCTTAACCTTTAGAGACCTCTCTCCCTCTGATCCCCTGTATAAGGGCAGAGTTTCTGTGGTGGGCAGGGGCCTGTCCCAAGAACAAGGGTCTTCCCTTCATTTTCTGCCTTACCGTGAAAACCATAACCACCGATGCTTCAGACATTACTTGGGGCGCTCACCTAGCAGGCAGGTGCACCCAAGGTCTTTGGGATGCCCAGCACCTCCCCTTACACATCAACCAAAAGGAAATGATAGCAGTACAGAAGGCTCTGACTTCCTTCAAACTCCTCCTCAGGCCAGGGGTTCTCCTTATCAAAACAGACACCACCACAGTAATGTGGTGCTTCTACAAACAGGGAGGGACCCAATCTCACCCTTTGTGCAGGCTAGCCATGAACCTCTGGCTGACAGCCTCCTCTTTGGGATTACACCTAATAGCCCAATACATACCAAGGATCAACAACACCCTGGCAGACCACTTAAGCAGAAACTTACTGGATCCCCACAAATGGCAGCTCCACAGAAAAATCTTTTTGCAAGTCACTCAGGAGTGGAGAACTCTGGAGGTGAATCTCTTTGCTTCGCACCTCAACTACCAGCTAGAAAAATTCATACCAGGGAGTATCACCACCTAGCGTGGAAGGTGGATGCCTTGAACTTCCCCTGAAACTCCCTCTTTGTGTATGCATTCCCTCTTCTGCCTCACTAATCAGGATAAGGGAGGAGAGACCAAAGGCCATCCTCATTGCTCCAGATTGGCACCCCTTACTGCGAAGCCTGACATCACAGCCTCCCAAGCAGCTTCCCGTAACCTCAGACCTCTTGACTTAGGTGGGGGTGGGGGGATGCTGCACCCAGACTTGTAGGATCTCAAACTGCCAGCATGGCTAATGCTCTAAATGCAAACAAGGGGCCCCTGTTAAGCAAATAGGTCCTAGACATTATCACAGAGGCCAGAAGGCCCAGCACCAAAAAATCTTACACAGGGAAATGGAAAAGATTCTGTTCCAGAAGCCAGGCAGTTCCTCACAACCTTCCATCCCTCTTATCCTGGGCTATCTAGTGGAGTTACTTAATAGTGGCCTCTCCTTCTCTTCTGTTAAAATCCACGCATCAGCCATTTTAACTCATTTCGATACAGACCAGCCCCTGTTCTCACATCCTTTGATTAAACAATTCCTCAGAGGGGCTTCTAATATTAGACCTCCCAGAAGGCCTCCCATGCCAGCCTGGGACCAGAATTATGTTCTGGAAGAACTAACCTTGCCACCCTTCGAACCGGCTGCTTCAGCAGAACTGAAATACTCCTGGAAGACTGCTTTCCTACTAGCTATCACCTCTGCCAGAAGGGTTTGAGAACTTCAGGCACTGATGGCCATTGAACCCTTCATCATTTTCCATGCAGACAGTGTCTCCCTGAGGACTAAACTCCTCTTTTATGCCCAAGAAGGTATCTAATGCGACTCAACCAGGCCATACATCTACCCACCTTCTTCCCTAACCCTCAAAACAAGGGGGAAAGAATTCTGCACTAACTAGACATGCACAGACAGCTCAGATACTACTTGGACCGTACTAAACCCTTCAGGAAAACAGGCCAACTTCATGTCAGCTTTGCCCCAGGTGCAGAGGGGATGCCCATTTCCAAGCAAACCATTTCTAAATGGATATCATACTGTATCCATTTCTGTTACTGGTTACATGGGAAATCAGCCCCTAAGTCTATGCGTACCCATTCCACTAGGGCAGCCTCCACTTCTACAGCATTCCTCAGAGGAGTTCCCACCAGGGACATCTTGGAAGCTGTCACCTGGACCTCTGTCCATACCTTTACAAAGCATTACCACCTACCTATTTTCTCTAAGACTAGGGCAGGGCTTGCCTCTGCAGTTCTGCAGGGCATGCTTACCCATGCCTAGGTCTCTAACTAATCCTTCCACCCCTCTCCTAAGCTTTGGGAATCCTCCCACCAGTGATGACTGCAACAGTGAAACACGAAGAACATAGTACAGTTGCGTACACTTAACATAAATGTAGATGTTCAAATGTATTCACTGTTGCAGTCCTGGTTTCCCACCCTCCTTCCCCCCTTGTATCCTCGTTCCTTAGGGAGATATAAGTTTCTTATGGTGGCTTTTAGCCCCCAGGATCACTTTACCATATTTCTTTGGGCTTCTGACTGGTTAGGGCAAGAAAAACTGATGTAACGGCGTCTGCTGCCTTGCTTTATAGCACTGATGACCTGACGTCAGTCAACAAGCGTCAGCAGCTGACACAGAAAAACATTGACTCTGATATTCGGGCCGACCAAGGGCTACCACAGCAGGGATAACCCACAGGTGATGACTGCAACAGTGAATACACTCTTAACATCTACATTTATGGTAAGTGTACACAACTGTACTTTTCTAAAGGGATAACCGTGTTCTTCAGAATATCATTGCCATAGTCATCATCTCTGTCCCTAGTCAAATCTGAGGTATAAATAGTTTGAGAGTTGTTGAACACTTTGGGGTACACTGTTCTATTCCGTGAGTGAACAAAATTAATACATTAACATCCACATGACTGATGCAGGAACACACACGCACAGGTTAAAGAGCTATAAGGCTGGCATTGTCCTACATGCATGTAGGAAACAATGCTACCATTTTTTTATGGCAGTTTATACACCTCTGACAAAGTGGAAGTAGTAAGCAGAATCACGGACACCTGTGCAATCATTCCAGTAATAGTATCAAGTGATGAAAGTAAATATTTTTAAGCAACATACATGTTATGAATGGTAGAAAGTTAGTGACTGTTCATGCTTGCTAAGTATGTATGTAGCAAAATACAGAAGGACATGACACACAGAGCTGTTTCATTGACCAGGATATAAACAGAATGATCTCTAACTAGAGCAGATGTGACTTACGTACATGCAAAATGAGTCGTGCTCATGTGGCATATGTGAGAATGCACATAGATAAAGGTAGAAGTCAAGTGTTTTCCATCCCTTGACAAATGGGTTGAATGTCATGATGTATATCAGTATGTTTAGGATGTATATTACAAATGTAAAGGTAGCCCACACAAGATATGGGCAAACCAAAAGTCCATGCCGGCATTAATCTGTTAATACATCAGCTAATATGCAAATGTAACAAATGTCAGGCTACAATATGGCTACAGTTATTTGCAACTGTGATTCATTTGTTTTACTGTAATCGATCGTATGATCTGCTGACTTGATTGTGTGTAAAAGTACAGTTGTAAATGCAGTATTTTGCAATTGATATATAGCCCTGAGGTGACCCTTGTTAAAAACAATACTAAGAACTGTATGACAATGCACACCACACCCAGGTGAAGCATTTACATTGCATACATCCCAGAACTGCACTGACTGGCCTGTGACACATGTTATCCTCCTCCTGTAGGTAACTAACTCCATTGCAATGACGTTGTCAAAGACAACATGACAGAAGGGTAATAAGTGTTGACAAAGAACAACTATCTCACGACATTCTTTCTTTAAAGGTTTCTTTACTAAACAGCATACATCTACTGCATTGTACGGGATATGCTGACAAGGAATTACAACAGACTACCATAATATCAATTAACCGACGCAAGCACAAAAGATCATCTCATAACACAGGTCTGCTTACACTTTCTGATGATTCTGTAGCATGCAACACATTATGAAATGTTACGCAAGCCTTCATTTCCTATAAAGCCCTAGAGTGTGAAGCTACATTGCATCTGTTGAAGTCAAAAGCTGTTATTATTTGAGTAAACTGGGCAACTTAAAGCTCAAAGGATTGCTTCCTGTTTTCATATGAGAATGTTTGCATTTTACTCTGGTTAGCTGTCTCCTTGGAAAACCATGAATATAATGGTGGATTACTTCAAATAAAGAGTGTTTCCTTTTCTTTTTACTTGTTGGTCCTGGGGAGAACCAGCCACTCCACCAGGTTTGGAGAGCCTATAAGGGAAACTAGTCTACAGTAGGTGGTCTACATTTTGTATTGGCCCAGCCCTACATGCATGCATTTTGCTCCGTATTGTGAGACAGCACTGCTATTAGATGTACAGTCCTGCTTCTTGCAGTCACATCAAAATTAGTAATGTTTCTGTTTTGGATGCTGGTCTTTGGCATAACAGTACATTGCTTTTCTTAAACTCTTTTTGTGAATGGCCACCTTATGTTCATAGGTTCATAGAAGGTTACTAGGCTAGCACCCCTAAGGCCCTTAAGCCTAGCAATATTTGTCCCGAATTGCCCCAATTGTTAGTGGCTAAGTGAGTGATGTTCGCAGAGGTAATGGTTTATGGTAGTTATTTTCCTCTGTCCAGAAAGGACATAGGTGCCACCCCAGAAGTGAATCTGCAGTCATCCATCCATTAATCTAAGTTGCATTTGAACAGAGTCAGAGAGGGCCTCTGTTTCACGTGCATTAGAAGCTTGTTCCAGAGAAGTGTCAGTGTCTGGGAGATTCATCTATCTCATCAGCATGACCTGTTTATATCAGAGGCTAGGTGAAGATCCCTGGAGGGAGTTATCCTTGTGCAGTTGGATTTACGAATGTATAGATATTGCATCAAGGCTGGGTCAGAAAATGTTCTGTAAGCCAGGCACATGTTACCCCCTTAGCAACCTATAGGAGACAGAATACAGTGGCAGGGCTTTCATTCTTTCCACATAAGACTTTGTGTTTTGTGTACCCTGTAATTTCTTGGTGAGAAATGTTTGTGATTTCTCCAATTGTTGCAGCTGACCGGTGAGGTATTTGCAAAAGGGAGCATTGTACTCTATATTATTGTTCTGATTTGGGTCAAGTATAATGGAAATATAACATCTTTTGATCTAGATGCGATGCCTTTACTTACAAGATGTGCCACATTAAAGGAATTCCTTAATACTGTGGATTCACGGTGGTCAAAGTTCAGATTACTACCAACCCCAGTACCCAGATCACATACCACTGGGGCTATACTTAGGGGGTGATATCTATAATTTAATTAGCAGGGATGTCCACTTTCCCAAAGGGAATAATAATGCTTTTTGCATTTAGCTTTAATCTTTGGCTTTGGCACCAAGCATTTGTCCGCATTAACCCTGTCTGCAGTATATTTGGGTAACTCCGTGATTGGTCCCAATTTGCAATCATCAGCGAAGTTGGTTAGCCACAGGCCATCCAAGTTTGCCTGGTCTTCTGAGAAATAAATTCCGAACCGTAAGAGTTCCAGTCAGAACCCTGTGGTACACCACTGGTGATTGGCCTTTTGCAAGAGGTGACGTTGTGTGTCCTGTCAGTGAGCCAGTTGGCTGCCCATCTGGTAATGTAGGGGTTAATTCCCAATTGGGAGAGTTTCTCTATAATACCTGAGTGGGGGGTTGTGTCAAATGCCTTGACTAGGTCAAGATAGGCAGTATGCACTGTCTTTTCCCTCGTCCAGGGCCTTGGTGACTTTCTCAAAGAAATTAACCATGTTCAACAGGCATGATCTACCTTTTGATGTTGATGTAGGCTTCTGAACCAGAGATGACAGAAATTAGCAATCAAAGTTTTATTAAGGGGAAGATTGTTTTTCTGCCATCCCCACACCTTAAGATGTATAAGCACACCGGCCATAGCAAGTTTTGGGATAATTGCTGTAATGGTGTCTTTATAGCAGAATACTGTCCGTATAAAAGGTGTTTCTAATTGCTGGTCATATTGTCCAGCATGCTTTAGCATTATAGGATGGGTGAAAATTGAATCTGAAAGTATGTATTCACAGCTTAATTATTTTCTATACATTGGTGATGCCGCATAATTCTTAAGTGGTTAGCTTTATCTGATAATTTGTTCTACCCAAAGTTTTGGCACACAGATGGTGTATGTATCAGATTTTAAGCAGGGTTTTTCCCCCACATACCCCATAGTAATTTTGCCCTTTTTTCGTTCACTGTGCCATTGAGTTAGAACTGCATTATGTAAAATAAACTATCTTCAAGTAGCTTTTGAAGTAATTGCCAGTGAGATGTTAGTCTGATATTTGTTAGTTGCAAGTTCCTAGATAAAGATTTATAATCTCTTTTGAATAGATGTGGCTAATTTTTTTTGCATTTGTAATGATAAACGTCCATCTATGACATAGGGATGCAGTGAGTGGAAAAGACAGACCATCTAAGTAGAGGAAAAATAGCAACCGTTTCTGGTTGAACATAGACAGTTATAGAGTTATTCACAGGAAAGCGATGCACTTGACTGTTGTCTTGCTAACCGGAAAAGTCCGACTGGGTAGGTGCCCGGGAAGGAAAGGTCCAAAGTATTATAAAAACATTTTAAGAACAATAATTTTACTATCTTCATAAATAATATGAGAACATCTACAGTTTACGTAATTATACTAAATTAGACATAATTTGGTACCTGCTTTATTATATTTAGAGCTGCTGGTTGTCAGAGCCTATTCAGCATCAGTGGATGCTGGCATATAACTAATCCTTGAGTCTGTCTCAGAATGTACCCAGATAAGATCCATAACTATCAAACTCTGTGGTAAGAACTCAATTTGGATAGATTTTCAAAATCCATTCATGGCTTCTTAGCCTAATCCCATGGCTTTGCTTTAGAATATGAAGACCACTTTTACAAAGAAAAAATCTGATGTGAAGTTGTTCAGTCTCGCCGTTTGTTCTTTACACATGGGTTCAGAGCCGATCCATCGGCTCTGAGTCTGCCGCTTTCCAAGCTCAAGATCTTTGAGTTAGCTCTAGGCACAGTCCCTATCCCATGATGCTCTCCTACCAACCCCAGATCTAGTTTGCAGCTGCAACGGATCACACGATCTTCGGAGGAAGCTCGGGCCAGTAACCTTTGTTATATTTAAAGAATTTAAAATTTCTTATTAGACTGTCATTAGTGAATGCATTGAGTGAGACTTCACATATTTCTTCTATTTTTTGTTTAGTGAGTGGATTGAAAGTTATATTTTTGTCCTCTAATTCAGAGCGGTTGCTCCTAGGCCTTTAGCCTTTCTTGAGTTGCATTCACTTGACAGGGCCCTGTCAAATTTAATTCCCTATCCCCTTATACTTCTTAGAATTAGTGTATTTGAACGTTTTTGTGTCACATTTTTCTTATAGTCATTGCAGTTCAGGGATCTGAACTTTCTAAGGAGTTCTGTGGTTTCGATTTTTTGATATTGTTATCAGGGATCTGATATTTGTGTGTAATTGTTATAATGTCGGAGAAACAAAAATCTGGTTTTAAAAGGTGTGACTGTGGACAAAAGACGTCCATCACTGATAATCATGTTTCTTGTGTGTACTGCTTGGGTCCACTACATTTACAAGAAGATTGCTCGATCTGCCATTCCTTCAGTGGCAGGGTTTTATTAGAGAGGTGAAGGAAATTGGTCGATAGAGGGCTGTTGAAGCCAGATTTCCAAGAAGCATTAGACAAGACTGACCAGACCTCAAGTCCTCGAAGGGATCAAAGTCTTCTAAGGTGTCATCGGAGCACAAGTCTTCTGTTCCGAGCACATCTGGGAAGACTCAGTCGCCGGCTCCACAGCCTTCGGAGCCGTGCTCCGAGATCTAACCTCGGAGCCAAGTCATTGTGTTGGAGTCAGTGTCGGAGGTTTTAAATTCCCCGATCCTTAAGTCGGTGGCTTCTTCGGCTCCTTCGACCCGTTCTTCGGTACCCTTTCCGACCTCAATGTGGACCGCGTGGTGCAGAGACTTTTGGTGAACCCAGCCCTGGCCAAATTGCTTTCAGCTCCAACCCAGTTGGCTTTGAAGCCTACGACCCCCCCCCATTACCACGATTTTTGCTGCTCCTCCGAGGCCAGTTGAGCCTTCGGAGCCGAAAAGAGAGGATCCGATAGTGGTGGAACCCTCGGAGCCGAGGCCTGTTCCAGTACCCTCTGCTCTGTCGACCTTGACTTCTTCGGTTCCGATCGAAGAGTCTGAGCCGACACTCTCTCGCTGGTTCTAGGGGAGAGAGTCAAACCGATGCTTCATTTCCGACTCTCCCTCTCAGGGCTTTGGCGCAGATGAGCTTGGTTCTGTCCTCTGGTTCGGAGTCTGTGGTCTCAGCCCCTGGGAGATTGCTGTCTTCTTCGGAACCGGCGGACTCCTTGGGTCGGGAAACCAGTGCCTTCGATGCCATGAGAGGAGGGTCATGTCTGCTAAAACCCTTACCTCTTCGGATCTTTCCTCTTCCTCCCCTAAAGGGCTGCGTTCTGTCCCTACACCACAGGTTCCCACCAAGCGTCGAGACCCAGAGCCTCAGGTAACACCATTGGGTGGCCTCTGCTTGACTGAGACTTCACCAGACACCCTCACTGATGAAGTCCCCAGAAAAAGACTGTGCAAGAGGAGGCATTTAGATTCCCCTCCGGAATCCTTAACATCAGACACCAACTTAGAGGAATCAGAAGGGTCCCCACGGTCCTCCTCTGAGGATGTCTCATTTGCAGCCATCCTGGAAATATTAAGGCAGAGGGGTGACTTGGCAGTCCCTTACCCCTACTGAGGATGAGTCGGTGCTCCTGAAGGCCTTTGGGTCTCAACCTTCCACCTCCTGGGTTACTCCGGCCTTTGACAAATTAATGGACTTGGTCGCTTGAAGGGTGTGGGTGTCTCCTGATTCCATGGAACCGGTCCCTCAGAGGCCCAAAAAATTTATCACCTCCCCTCAAGACAGGTCTTTTCTTACGAAGGGAGTCCCCGTTGATGCCATGTTGGTGGTGGCGGCCACCAAGAAAGAGATGTCAGAAACCTCTTCTTCTGTTCATCCTCCAAATAAAGACTCTAGGACTCTGGACAGATATGGGAAACACATCTTTAGTTCTGCGACATTTGCAATGAGATCGCTCAACTATTTGACCCACTTTACTCGTCTTCAGCGAGATCTCAAAGATCTTGGAGGTACTCTTCAGGGCAAAACAGATGATGCTGTTTCAGAGAAAGTAACTGCACAGCGTAACACCCTTAATTCTATTGGGTTTGGGAGGGTGGCTTAATGGCTAAGGTGTTTACCTTACAAACACAAGGTGCAGGGTTTGAGTCTCACAAGGGATAACTGGCTAGGCTTAAAATGGCTCGCAAGAGCAGTTAGCTTAGTACTAACCTATGATCCTATTGTGAACTCGTCCATGCGGCTTATTTCTTATGCAGCAGATGGATCGAGCCAGGCAGCAGGTTCGGTTATAGCTCTGCGGAGACTATCCTGGATGCACTTGTGCTCCTTTGCGGAAGCCTTCAAGTCTTCCTTTAGTACCCCATTTGATGGCTTTTCCTTGTTCGGGCCTAAAGTCAAGGAGACACTCGCTAGGTGTGAGCAGGAAGGAAAGACACTATCTGCAGTAGGAGTTATTTTTTCCACCCCCACTAGACCATACCCCAAAGGGCAGAAAGGTGGGAAAATGTGGTTCCGAAAGTCCCAAGGAGCTTTCCAGAACACACACATAGTGAACCCCCCTCCAAGGGCAGAGGAGGGGGGTGTAATGGTAGACGCCGCCCAGGCAGCAGAGGGGGTCCGCAGAAACTGGGTGACAGGGAGCAGTTCCTTGGCAAGCCCTATCAGCGCTACTGAGAGGAGGCCCAACCGTCCTGCTCTGGAGGCAGTCGGGGGTCACTTTGCCTGACTAGGAATTACATCAGATTCTTGGATAAAAAGCATAATTACCAGAGGTTATATCATTCCCTTTTTAGAATCCCATTCCATTCATACAAGGATCTCAGACGTTCCACCCAGTCTGCGGAATCTAGCAACCATAGAAATTCAAAGGCTGCTAGAAAAAGACTCATCCAGCAAGTCCTGGTGGACCAGATAGGATCCGGAACTTACTCCAGGTTCTTTTTAGTTCCAAAGAAAACAGGGGACTGGAGGCACATCTTAGACTTCAGCAAACTAAATACCTTTGTCAAAAAGGAAAAGTTCCGGATGGTCACGCTTCAATTGATACTTAGTTTCTCGAAACAAGTGATTGGATGTGCTCTATAGATCTCAAGATGCATACTACCACATCAGAATGGCCAGGCCATCCAGAGATCACTTGCGTTTCCGGCTGCGGGCCAGTCGCTACCAATTCCGAGCTCTGCCCTTTGGTCTCACCTCAGACCCCAGAGTGTTCTCCAAATGTATGGCAGTGGTCATGGCTCACCTGAGACGTTTAGAATTCTGGGTTTTTCCATATCTCGACGGCTAGCTCCTCACCGCCACCACCAGGCATCAACTAATTTGCGCCAGAGATTACACTATCAACCCGTGTTCCAGGTTGGGCATAACCTTAAATTTCGAAAAATCTGCTTTATTGCCGTCGCAGCATATTTCCTTTATAGGAGCAGATCTAGACACCACCACCTCCCTGGTCAGATTGCCTCTAGAAGGAGTAATATATTTGCAAAGTCGTGTCCCAGTTGTTAATGGAAAGGAGAGTTCCGGCATTCCAGGTCCTGAAGCTGCTAGGCATCATGGCAGCTACACTTACAGCGGTTTCTCTGGGATGAATGCACATGAGGATATCCAATGGCTACTATTCACACAGTGGTCTTAACAGCTTCCAATGTCACACAAGATTATTCTGACAAATGCTTGCAAAAAGGGCCTTCTTTGGTGGTTGAACAGCCACCAAGTTACTGTAGGTCGCCCATTTATACTTGATCACAGATGCTTCCTTGATAGGGTGGAGGGGGCTATTTCAGGGAAGAACTGTCCAAGGCACTTGGTCAGACATGGAATCTCATTTGCACATCAATGTCTTAGAGTTGAGAGCGGTGTTTCTAGTGTTGCAACACTTTCACAACTCTCTACCTCGAGAGACGATTGCAATACAGACAGACATGTCGGTAGTCTGGTACATCAACAAGCAAGGGGGAAACCAAGTCTTACCCCTTATGCCGAGAGGCCCTGAGACTTTGGCAGTGGGCTGTATCCACTGGGTGCTTTCTGATGGCAACGAACATACCCAGGTCATCCAACATGATAGCGGACAAACTGAGCAGAGCCATTCTGTTGACCCACGAGTGGTCCCTCAAAGAATGAGTTGCGGAAAGGACATTCCGTAGATGGGGCCAGCCTTGCTGCGACCTTTCTGCATCCCCGCTTAATGTAAAATGCAGACGCTACTCCGCCCTGTACCCCCCACCGGGGGACAGCTCAAGGGACTCACTTGTACACGATTGGCCCTCGGGTCTCCTATATGCCTTCCCTCCAATTCCCAGATTCTTACAGAAAGTCAAAAGCTTGGGAAGGACTGTTATTCTAATAACCCCATTTTGGCCTCGGCAGGTATGGTTCCCCTTCCTACAGCAATACCAAGTGGAAGAACCTTGGGTTCTGGACCCAGTGCCAGACCTCCTGACTCATTTGTCGGGAATTCTTCACCCCTCTCTTGTCTCCTTCAAACTGACAGCTTGGCTGCTCCACTTCCCAACCTAGCCAGGTTGCATGATTTATCTCCAGCGGTTCAACATATTTTAGTTTCCTCTCACAAAGTCTCCACCAGGAAACTTTATAATAGCAAATGGAGGTGATCTGTTCATTGGGCTTCTCAGCATGGTATTGATCCCTATGTTGCCCCTATTCATAGTATTCTGGAATTCTTGACTTCGCTCTTTCACGATGGTGCTGCAGCTTCTACGATAAGGGTTCAATTAGCTGCCATATCTAACTTCCATGTGGGATGCAGTGGCTCAAACATTATGTCCCACAGATTATGTAAAGCCTTTTTGAAAGGGATTCATCACCTTAGGCCACCTGTCAGACATCCTGTTACTCCCTGGAATCTGAATTTGGTGCTATCTCAACTCATTCTTCCACCTTTTGAGCCTGCATCATCTTGTCCTTTGAAGTTCCTTTCTTGGAAGACCATTTTCCTAGTGGCTATTACTTCGGCTCGTAGAGTTTCTGAGCTGCAAGCACTTTCTATCAGGCCCCCATATCTAGTCTTTCACCCCGACAGATTGTCTTTAACAACAAATCCTACCTTTCTTCCCAAGGTCTGCTCCGAGGCAAATTTGAACCAGTCTATTGACCTTCCTACCTTTTTCAGACATCATACTAGTAGAATGGAGTACATGTTACATAAGCTTGATGTTCACAGACAATTGAGGTTTTACTTAGAAAAAAAGAATTTAGGAAATCTGATCAACTGTTCGTTTCCTATGCAGACAGTAAGAAAGGTTTGTCGGTATCCAAAGTTACATTGTCCAAATGGATTGCTGATTGTATAAAACTTGCATATTCTTCAACTAAACAACCTTTAGAACATGAGGTGAAAGCTCATTCTACCAGAGCTGTTTCTGCATCTTTAGCCCACGCAGCCTGTCTACCTTTGGACACCATTTGTGCAGCTGCTACTTGGTCCAAACCTCATACGTTTATCACTCATTACAAAGTGGACAGGGCTTCCTTTGGTTCCACTGTTCTCAGGAATATACTCCCATGAGCCGCCCAGGATTAGGGTGCTTGGGACGCTACCCACGTGTAAAGAACAAAAGGCGAGATTGAACAACTTCACATAAAGAAGTTATGTCCTTACCATAACATTCCATGTGAGTTGTTCATCTCACCTTTGTTCTTACACTCCCTCCCACCTTCCCCCTCCAGGTTATGGACAAATATGGACTGGTGATCTGGTTGGTCTTGTTAATGTCCTTCTTTCCAACCAGATTATTGTTTAGCTATTGTAAATAGTTATGTACTTTGTACATTGTTTATAATTGGTTGCTTAGTGTGTTTTTTTTCTTGCTGGTTCAGCAAACTAGATCTGGGGTTGGTACGAGAGCATCATGGGTTAGGGACTGTGCCTCGAGCTAACTCAAAGATCTTGAGCTTGGAAAGTGGCCGACTCGGAGCCGATGGATCGGCTCCGACCCCACGTGTAAAGAACAAAGGCGAGATGAACAATTCACATGGAACGGTATGGTAAGAACATAACTTCTTTTTTCATTCATGTACATGAAGTAATTTTCTTGTTGGCTACATTTCATCTGTATTTATACCATACAAGGACCGCTACAGTCCGTAAATTAATACTGTACTGAATCTAAACATGTTTTTCTAGATGTTCCTGCAACACTGCAGGTATTTTTTTTTCTTTGTATTTGTTGTGCCCCGCATTTGCTTCATCACTGTGCTGTTGTACCAGTTTACTGCTCAGATAGGATTTAGCTGTCTAGTGACTCTATACTGGTTTAACCAGATAATCAGAAAACCAATGAGTGAATTAATTTTATCCCAAAATAACCCGATAGAGATAACCATAATGTTGTGATATTTTTGGACTAACTATTTTTCTTTTTGGGCAATGTATTTCTCATTTAGAACGTGACACTGTTTGTCTCCTGGTTCCTCCAGGCTATTCTTTAAAAAGTATAGAGAATTACTGCTTACTTTCTGAATCTCTCTGATCAGTATTTGCAGCTTTTTTTTTTTTTTCATTGACACTGTTTTTGTTGCTTGCCATCTTTTAAGCAAACTCTTCTTCCACAGCTGCATATAGGGATTAAATTAAATTCTGTGAGGTTTATTCATTGACTCTCCTTACAGTGCATCAACTTGTTCATTCTTTCCAAAGGAGGTCATAATTGACCTGTTTATTCCCTTGGAAGTTGAGACTATGCCATTAGGTAGTAGGTCATATTCTGCTCCTGTTGAGGTCCAATCCCATCCCAATAGACTCTCCTCCAGTATAGACTTGTGGGGGTGCTGCCTAGTCTGGGAAGAGATTT
Organism: Protopterus annectens; assembly: GCF_019279795.1. NCBI lineage: Eukaryota > Metazoa > Chordata > Ceratodontiformes > Protopteridae > Protopterus > Protopterus annectens. Next base: position 1,133,582,680 of record NC_056743.1, read on the forward strand.
ACATGCTCCCACATGTATATCTACCTCCGTGTCTCTACAGCCTACTTGGCTGCTTTCATTAGTGGTCACCCACCTAGTGGTTGTCTTTGCTAATGTGGGAAGTCAAGCCATCACCTCCCCCTTCCCCCAAGCTGCCATAGACCTCTCAAACCCCTCCTTCTCCACCCTGCCCCTGGGATGATGTATGTAAGGTGTAATGCCCTTTAGTGGACACAAAGTAAACATTCTAATTGTTTTCTTCCACTAGCTTCAGAATGTCCAGCTGGAGAAGGAAATGGCTTTTGCTACTAACCGCAGTCTAGCAGAAAAAAACTTGGAGTTTAAGCCACAACTGGAAAATGGGAAGACTCAATTGTCAGAAAAATATCAACAGCTTCAGCTTCTATCCAACAAATGTCAGGAGCAAAAAGAAAAACTTGGTAAGGCCTTGTTTGTATCTTGTCAAAGTATATTCCCATTAAGTTAAAATGATAAAAAATGTATTTTAAAAAGCTTTGTTGTGCCGTTATATTTGATAATATTTGTACTGCAGGTATTACTTCATTACTCATGGATTTTTTGGGGAGGGATAGTGAAAGTGTGCATAACTGGTACTAAGCAGCAAGGTGCAAGATTTTAATCTGCTCACATTGTTAAACTTGAGTATGGAGCTGAACTGCACATCATACCTTTTAATCTCCATATACTGAAATCGGAGCCAAAACATGTGAAAGTGTGAGATATAATGCCATTACCTCTCAGAGGTCCAGAAAGTCCATATTTTTGACCTTTTTTTTTTTTTTGGTCTGTCCTTCATAAAATTTGCGGTTTACTGATAAATCCTTGAGGATTGAAGTCATTAAGTAATGATAAACATTTGAGTTTTAAACTTCACATCCTTCAGAAAATGCTAGCTTATCAAAACTGTTAGTCTGGCAATTGTCTTAGTAGATAAGAGCAATATTTAAATATCTGTCTAGAATTTGAGGCCTTTGTCCCCCCCTCCCCCCTATTATTTTTGTCTTTGTCTCTGATTCTGGTACGGAGAGGCTGCGAGATATGCATCTGACTCAAATCAGGAGCGCAAAGCATACATTTTGAGTTTTTGCAGCTCATGGCAGCTCCATGTCTGACAGGTTTGTGGAATAGCAAACAGCCATGATACATCATTGTCAATAAAAAAAACAAGACTAAAAGGAGGCTCTATTACAGTGTATCTGTGAAGACAGCCAGCCATGAACAGGTTTCTGCAGTAATTGGGGGAGGAGGGGGTTAGGCTTGATTTGTTAGCAGGAGATCCTCAAAAAAGAGTTAAAAAAATGCTTCAGATACTGCTTTTGGATAGCAGATGATTTAAAAGTAAATGGCCTCCCATAACGAGCACAGTTGAGTTTGTACAGAAATATAGATCTGATGTCCATTTTCATTCATTCCTGAAGTAATGGGATTGGATTTGATCCCCGGATCCAATCAGCCATTTTATTAGCTCATAGCCACCAACAAACTCTCAAGCTCCTTTGCTGCCCATACTGCATCACTCCTGACCTCCCTCAGATCATGTTTGCCGCTTTAGCTTTTAGATGTGGTCACCCTCAGCTCTTGAGTTTTCATTGAGAGATAAGTCAATTTTACATTTTCCCCTCTCTATAAACACCTTTCATTTTAAAGTGTTTCGTCTTTTGTCTTTCTTATATTTTGAGTGCAAATATTTTTCTACCATTGCTGGTATTCTCTCTTCTACAAGTCTTTATCTTGTAGTTCTTGAATTCCATTGCTGGTATTTTTCCTTTTCATATTTTCCTTTCTGTCGTTTCATAAAAAAGTTTACTTTAACTTCTGTTTCTCTTAACTAGGAAAATGTCTGAGAAGGGTTCAGCAGGTTTTAAAAAAAAATGTGACTGCTGTGAGCACAAGTTGCCTTTGTGTGATGCCCACAGTCTGTGTGTGTATTGTTTAGGACCAGAACACTTACAAAACTACAGTATTTATCATGAGTTCAACCCCCAAGCTTTAGTAGACAGGAAAAATAAGCTGATTTTAAAGGGATTACTGCCATCTTTCTTTTCTGAAACCATTGCTGGGGTTCAGTCCCCTAAACATAAACCTAAAGACCCATAAAAAAGGTCTAGGCCCTTGGATTCTCCAGCCTCTACCTCTTCTGAACCAAGAAGAAAGAAAAACTGGATCCAAAGCTGCATCTGATCTGACCACACATTTTGGATCCTATATCCTCTGATCTGACCCAACATATTTCTGGTCCTACATCTTTGAATCAGAAGCCCTTACCAAGAACTAGGCATTTGCCAAGTTCCTTCCAGGGTGCCCTCTCCCTTTTTAGAGAGGCACTCAAAGTCGCTGTCCCTGGGGTCCTCTCATTCTTCCAGGAGTCTCACAGAAGCAGATGTTGATAGGATGACGAGGACATTTTTCATGGAGCAAATTGAGAGGGGAGTACTCATGGTTCCTAGCACTTTGGGGCAGGAAGTCCATCCATCTACCACTTCACCAATAACATTTCATTCTCTATTTCAACCTGTGGTTTTAGAACCCTCTGATCTGAGGTTTTTGGGTTCATCTGGTTCAGATCCAAATAGAACATCATCTTCAAATCTGACTACTATCTGAATGCACCGGCTCTGATATCCTCAGAGCTGGATGAGTCTCTGAGCCAAAGCTTCCCTATCGGCTCTGAGGATGGGGGTCAACTTCATGGTTTTTGGAGTGGTCTCTCCCTCTCGGAGCTTTGGCACTGGATAGCGCGGCTCCAGCTTCTGCCTCGGGTGGATCCCTCTCGAAACAGAAGGAGGTGACAAGCCAGAAACTCTCGGCTCCATTGGCTTCCTTCTCTCCAGAGTGGTCAGCTTTGGACGTGGTGAAGAGTGTTCTCTGCTCCGGCAGATCAGATGGATCCTTCTCCCTTGGGTCCACCATCTACTTTTCAGATGACCTGCACTGTGATCATCAACATTCTACCCCACAGGGACAGCCAGCCCAAAGCTTCCAGTCTGCCCAGCAGGATATTTGGATCTGTTTTGATACTTCTCCAGACCACCCCACCGAGGAAGTCCCTAGAAAGAGAGAGTGCAAAAGGAGGCACTTGCACTCTCCTCAAGAGTCTGTCACTGAGGATACTAATTTTGATGAAGGGGAAGAGTCCCTAAAATTACCACCTGATGAAGTCTCATTTGGAGACATTCTTTATATCCAAAAGCAGAAAGGTGTCTGGTCTTCCCAAAACCCTTCTGAGGAATCAGTATTTCTGGAACAATTTGGTACTAGACCGCCTACTTCCTGGGTTACTTCACTGGCAGATGAACTTATTGATTTGATCTCCCAAGCGGGCTTGGAAGGAACCTGATAAGATTGAGCCTATCCCCAAGAGACTAAACCAAATTCTGCCTCCACCAGTAGGCCAGGAATATTAGGAGTAAAGAGTTTCCAGCAGATGTCATAGTTGTGGTGGCTACAAAAAAGGACCTTGCTGAACAGAGTTCCTCTATCCATCCTTCTAATAGCGAGTCGAGGATGATAGACAGATTTGGGAAGTTTGTTTATACTTCAGTGATGTTTGCACTTGGATTGCTGAACTATTTAGCACATTTTACTAGACTACAAAGAGATTTGATGAAAGAATTATACAAATCTCTTTCTGGAATTGGAACAGCTGAGGCTCAATCTTAATTGGTCTCTGTTAGAAAAATATGTATTAGTAATATGCATGCTTAGTGCATTCGAGGTTCAAAAGGGTTAATACATTTATTCTGTTCACACTGCATGAATCTGCACAAGCTACTAGAGACATTCCAATCCTGTTATGTCATGCAAATATGCACAGCTATGATCTGCTTATGCTTTGGAAATTAACAGGAAAGCATTTGATTTCTGCTAATATCATGAAAATAATAGTGTTTCATTTCTACTAGTGTCATGAGACTTAACAAAGAGTTATTGATTTTCTGCTTATGACATGAGAAAGTACACAGCTGCAGAAGCTATTGATACTGAAAACAAAGGCTGCTTGAAAGTATAAACCGTAGTCAGCATTACTTGTAACTAAGCTAAAAATGTACCTTGAATCTAGGTAAAATGTAACACATATATATTAGAACTGCACAATTGAAGAATATTAAGTTTGTAGTGGGCTAAAAATAAGCCCCAAGACCAGGTTGTTTTTCTCAAATATTTTTGTAAATCAACAATAATCCAGTCATGTCAGCAGGAAATCTAAGTAACATTTTCTATGTATAACACATAGTGAGTTTTAAATCTGAACATGTCAGCAGGAAATCTAAGTAACATTTTCTGTAGAACAATACAGAAAGCCATGTCTAACTACGTCAGCAATAGAAGCAACATTTCTGTGTAACATGGAAAGAACTGTATAAAAGTACATACTGCTCACTAGTAATTTAGACAAATCCTGTATCTGCATGTTTTGTCTCCTTGCTGCAAGTAATAAAGGGTGCCATACTTGAACCTTACGTGAATTGGTCTTTGAAGTTTTTTTCTTTGACAGATTGGTCCTTCGGACCGGAACCCTCTCTTCACCTCGGATCAGACGGGCCAGGTGGTTGAAACCGTACGGGGAAGAAACCAAATCGATTCTTCTTATTTGAAAAGCCCTCTGACTGAAGGACGGGTCTCCGAATTGTTGATCAATCACGTGGGCTCAGGTAAGGTGAATCTACTTTTTTCTGCTTTCTGTTTTAGATCAGGGACTAGATTTCTATTGTTTTTATCAAAGGCTGTATTTTACAAGTCAGGGACAGAAAAGATTACTGTCTAGTCATAGATCAGGAGAAACAGAATAGGTAGGCAGTCATTCTGAAGAGACTATAACAAAATCCGTGGTACCACATTAAAAATCAGAGAAGTTACGTAACGACCAAAGAACAAAATGGGTAATAGTTGCCCAAAAAGACCCCAAAATCCGTTAACTGAAGACGCAAAATGCATGCAGTCGCAGCGCACTGACAACATTAAATATTATTCAAAATGGGTTAATAAATATGAATTTGACAGAAAATTAGAAAAATCCTCGCTTATCAAACTTGTCAAACAGCTCAAAACCGATTCCAAAGGTTGGGTAAAAAAGCAACGCAAATTAGGAATTCCTCAGGCACACAGGTGGATTGAGGAAGTAAACCGTAGGGAACAAAAGAACAACAATTCAAAAACAATGTTTTTAGATAAGGAGGACAATAACTTAGTAATAGCATCAGCACCTCCACCTCCCTTACCAGAATATGAAGCAAGTGAACAGGTTAGTCCACCCCCACGTTATCCTGTTGTCACTGAAAATAGAGACATTGTAAAAATAACACCGTATATTAGAGATCCCATCGGGACCAGGTCTCGAACACGGGTAGGTAACTCAAATGAAGGCATTGAGTTATATCAAATGGTTAAGAATTCACGATCTATAAGAAGAAATATGCCCACTTATAGAAGTACCTAATCCTCAGGCAGGACAAGAGAAGTACCTAATCCTCAGGCAGGACAAGACTGTCAGGACCCAACTATTTTAGGTATAGACCCTGGACTCCAGAAGATATCCGGAAAGCCACTGAGGGAATTCCCCATCCAAAAGTTAATTTTAGAAAATTCTCAAAAGATTTACAAGGAATGAGGTTGAGTTATAACTTAAACGGAGAAGAGGTAGAAAAAGTAGTTAGACAAATTGTGGGACCAGATTGGCACATGATTAGTGGCAACTGGAATCCCCGTGATGCTGCACACAGACCCCTCCCACATAGCAGCGCAGAATGAGACAACAGAGTAAAAGGTCTCACAGACCGCATCTCTGAAATGTGGAAGCCTAGGGCAGACTGGACTTGCATTAATCAATGCATCCAACAAGAAGGTGAAACTATTGACCGGTATTATGCCAGATTATTAGAATGTTTTAATAACCACTGTGGAATGCAGGTTCCTGAAGATCAAACAGAAGATTCCCCATATGAACAGCAGTTAAAGAATGCATTCTTAAAAGGCAGTGTTGCACCCATAAGTAGTTTTATTACAAAACACAAGGTAGACCATCGTACAAGCAGGTTACAATCATTACTTGAATATGCTGGGCATGCCGAAAGGCATTTTAATAGCAAAAAGAAAAAGAAAGCTCAAGTATTTTCTGTAGAAGATGGAGCAGAAGTTTATGTAGTACAGTCCGGGAAAATGGGCAAGGAAAAATGCAGAGGGAAACAAACAATCTGATCAGCGATCAGAAGACTTTGAAGGGCGAAAGAAAAGGGGTGAATGTTTCAAATGTGGTAAAAAGGGACACTTGGCAAAGGATTGCAGGAAAAATAAGAAGGCCACCACGGAAGACAAGGAGTGAGGACTGACTATATGGTAGTCAGGAATCACTAGAGGGGGATAGCAGAGAAAGGACAAATGAGGATGTGATAGAGGGAGTAGAGGATGTGACAGAAGAAATAGAGGAAGTGCAAGAAGTTAGTGACAGTGAAGAAAATGAAATATTAGACCTAGCTTTATTGAGCCTGGAACTTTATTTAGAAGACATGAAACCAGAAGTTACACTCTTGGTAGAAGAGGGGGCATCACAAACCCTGATACATCCCTCCAAACTGCCAGAAAACACAGAGTCACCTGATTACATACTGGTAAAAGCAGCTAATGGACAGCTGTACCAGGAACCCCTCTCCCGTAACATTGCAATAACTGATCCTGTTTCAGGATTGACTCAGAAAAGCAAAATTGTTGTTTCTGCAAAATGCCCGGTAAACCTCTTGGGCAGAGACCTTATGCAGCTATTTGGTATAGCAGTAGTCCCAACCATGCAGGGTATGGAAGCACAGCGCCAAATTGATACCTTTGCAGTGTAGTCGGAGGGTGAAATGTTTTATTGGTACAGCCAGGACTTGGTTACGACTGGGCCAGGGACTGTGACCGAAGAATTAATGAATGTAGCCATCAGCAAGTTCCCCTCCCTTGACATTGATAGGCAACACTTGTTGCACTGTACCCTGTATTATTGTAACACACCAGGACCTGATAAGGAATATGAGCAAAAATTGTTTAAAAATCATGCAAACAGATTGATATTACATAATCTGTACTGGGACACAGAAGGGAACAGTGTAGCCAGCTGTTCACTGCCCCAGGAGTTCTTTACACTTTATAAATCGAATCGATTACCACATGTTAGCTTAACCAAAGGCAAAAACATAGTGGGCAGACCTAGGAGAAAAAGTCACGAAATGGGAGAAACAGACAGAATTAGAACTGTCAGAACAGGAAATACAAATAAGTTGGATTGGATAACTCAGACCAACCCAGCCGTACACTTGCAGTCTAGCAAGGACAGCTGATTAGCACTCCTATTAAAGGAGGAAGAGAATGCCTTACAAACTATACCAGAAACTCTCTCCAAAGTCAGATGCAGGACTTATTCGTACAGCGGGACCAGTTACTATCACGCTAAAGTCGGCATTTAGACCACAGAAAAGACAGTATCCCTTAAGAAGATGCAGAGGCAGGGATAAAGTCTATTATAGCAAAGATGCAGAGGCAGGGATAAAGCCTATTATAGCAGCCTTACTTAAAGGGGGAATACTGGTAGAATCTCCCGATTCACCATGTAACACACCCTTATTTCCTGTTAAAAAAGCAAATGAAGAATGGCGTATGGTCCAAGATTTACAAACTGTAAATGATGCAGTAATACCAAGGGCACCTATGGTGCCAGACCCACACACCCTGTTCAATGATTTAAAACCTCAACAGAAGCATTTTTCTGTGGTAGACATCAGCAATGCATTCTTTTCGATACCAATACACCCCGACAGCCAGTATTGGTTTGCATTCACATTTCAGGGGAAAAGGTATACATATACGCGACTACCACAGGGGTATTGTGAAAGTCCAACAATATTCTCACAAGAAATGGCAAGCAACTTGGTGGGATTTACCCCACCAAGAGGCAGTCAGATTTTACTGTATGTTGATGACATCTTGCTGGTGGCCCCCACCCAGCAAGATTGTAAAGAAGATACCATAGCGATATTACGATTTTTAGCCGCTGAAGGACATAAGGCAAACAAAAATAAACTGCAGCTTTGGAAAAAACAAGTCAAATACCTAGGATATGTGATATCCAAGGGAGGTAGAACATTAGATGAGGACAGAAAAGTAGCAATTTTGCAAGCACCAAAACCCACTACCAAGAAGGAAATTATATCCTTCTTGGGTACAACTAATTTTTGCCGGAGCTGGATTCCAAACTATGCCTTGGAATCTGCACCTCTGACTGACCTGATGTATAAAAAGCCTATGGCAGCACAGGATTTGTTACAATGGACACCAGAGGCAGAATCTGCTTTCTGCAGACTGAAACAGTTAATAGCGTCCTCATTAGTTCTAGGATTACCAAACTATCATAAACGGTTTTTCCAAACTGTAGATTGTAAGCAAGGTTATATGACATCAGTATTAACACAACAGCATGGGGACAAGCAACGCCCCATTGCTTACTATTCATCACAACTAGACCCAGTGGCACGGTCCTTACCCCACTGTGTACAAGCAGTAGTTGCAGCTGCAATGGCAGTGCAGGCTTTGGCCTCAGTAGTTTTATTCCACCCTCTCACTTTGAGAGTGCCTCATGCAGTCGCGATTATTTTACTGCAAGAGAAAGTAGCACATCTTTCCCCTGCTAGGCATCTTTCCTGTATGACTATATTGTTGAGCCAACCTCACATGACAATTGAACGATGCACAACTTTGAACCCTTCTACCTTGCTCCCAACCCCTGCAGACAGCACGCCACACCGCTGCCTGCAGGTGATTGAGCAAAAGACACTACCTAGAAAAGATCTCACGGATGTCCCCTTGGATGATGCCGAGGTGACATACTACGTGGATGGTTCGTGCAAAAGGGATCCTGCAGTACAGAGCCTAGTAGGATATGCAGTAGTTTCTGACACAGATTATAGAAGCAAAACCTTTACCACACAATTTATCTGCACAGGCAGCAGAATTGATTGCCTTGACACAGGCATGTACCTTAGCAAAGGGTAAAAGTGTAAACATTTTTTTACTGACAACCAGTACGCTTTATCTACTGTACATGTTTTTGCTCAACAGTGGAAAAACCGAGGAATGATAACATCTACTGGCAAACCTATCAATCATGCACAGTTTATTTTAGATCTTTTAGAATCTGTTCAGTTACTTCAGAAAGTAGCTATTTGTAAATGCACAGCTCACACCAAGCAACAAGATAGGATTTCAAAAGGTAATGCAAGAGCTGATACAGCTGCAAAACAAGCAGCTTCAGAAGTATTTCTTTTTAATGAGGAACTACAACCCTCTGAGATTTTAGACTTAGAAATGTTAAAAACAATGCAGACACTCACTACGCAAGCTGAAAAACAAAGATGGGTAAAACGAGGAGCAATTCTCGAAAAGGGGCTGTACATCTCTAAAGAAGGGAAACCGATTCTACCATCTAATTTATTTAGATATGCAGCTATGTTGAGCCATGGGCAGTGCCATGTCTCAACAGGGGAGATGGTACAGTTGGTGAACCAGGTGTTCACAACGTACGGATTTACAAACTACTGTAAAATTTGTTTGATGTGCCAAATTTGTAACAAACATCATGCACAAGGGGCGTTAAAGCCCAAGCAAGGGAGTTTCCCTACACCACCATATCCGTTTCACACTATCTGTATGGATTTCATAGAATTGAACAAATGTGAAAATAAGAAGTATTGTCTTGTCATTGTAGATATGTTTTCCAGATGGGTGGAAGCCTTTCCAACCAAAAATCCAGATGCAACTACGGTGGCAAAAGTTCTCGTCAAAGAAATCCTCCCTAGATTCGGCATTCCGGAAAAGATCTACAGTGATAACGGTACACACTTTGTAAACCAAACCATACAGCAGTTAAGTAAGCATTTTGGTATTTCTTTAAAAAATCATTGTGCATACCATCCACAATCTGCAGGGCTAGTTGACAGGCATAATGGAATATTAAAGAATAAATTAAGAAAATTAATAGCTGAGACAGGAAAGAATTGGCTGTATTGTTTGCCCCTGGCACTGTTGAGCATGAGAACTGTTCCGACTGCAAAAGGATTGACTCCTTTCGAAAAACTGTTTGGAAGGGCTTATACACCCCAGTGGAAACTTCTCATGCCCGCAGACCAGGAAGCTGACTATACACTAGCTGAATATATGAGAAATTTGTTGAATTCTAAACATCTGTTGCAGTCAAATTCTGTTTTAGATAAAGAACAAACCAAAACATCGGAAGTGGCAGTGATCCCAGGGGACTGGGTTTGGGTGAAAAATATAAAAAAGAAAAACTGGACATCACCAAGGTGGGAAGGTCCATACCAGGTGCTTCTTTCAACACCCACTGCAGTCAAAATCGCAGAGTGAGCCTCGTGGATCCACCTGACACACTGCAAACTAGTTAAGAACTTTGAACTGGACAAAAATCTTACCTCTCCATCGGGGCCCTCAGCACAAAGTCTGGCTACAAAGGGGGGTCAGATCAATAGGACTGATCCGTCTCAACCCCAGTGAAGAAACCATCGGTGCTGAAGGTCCTATTAGGGCAGAGAGTAAGATCACATGTCAAAAGCAAAGATGATAGAATCCAGAAAAATCCAAATAAAACCACTCGGAAGAGTCGGAGAAAACAGGAATGCAGAACAACCATTTCCTCAGAAGTATTGCATAATCATCCTGTTGACTGTACTAGTGACAATAATCTTTTTGTTGTGGCCATTCCTTTTCCCAGCCACACAAACTGAACTGAATAAACGTGGAGAGTTGCACGTAGAGTGACACCCAAACTTCAACACACCAAGCAATCAAATAATGTGTATGCTGAGACCTTCAGTGTTTCGAATTGCTGGATTTGCACAGCTTTGCCAACAGCATACGGGGGGTTATTGTTAACTTCAGTCCCCCTAGGAGCCAACAAGACCTGGGAAAATTTAGTCTATGATACATCAGATGTTACATCACAAGATAAACTAGCGTTGCACTTGTCTGTTGTTTTACAAAAATGATACAGTTCAGGTGGGTTGGAGCAATTGCAATGTGACTGTTCCCTGTAGATGCTACAATAAAACTGATAACACAGGTTCCTATTGCAACACAAGCTATGATTCATTTTTTGAACTGATGCATAGGACAACTGATCAAGTAAGACATAATGCTGACCTCTATAAACAACTGATTATAGTTGACAAAAAAATGTTTCATCCAGAACCAGGACATAGTAAAGTTACTACCAAAGTAGAAGACTGTTATTTTGTATGTGGTAGGAAAGCATACAAGTGGTTACCTGAGAATTGGTCCAGCAGTTGTTATTTGGGGTACCTGGTTCCGGCCATACGACACACAGCAGTTTTGCCTCAGTGGAAAATTCGAAATGTTCGACGAGAAATCAAGAAGCCTGTCAATCCAGTAGGGCAAATCAATGCGGGCTGGAAAAAACATCATGCTCTGGGCCTAGGGAAAAATGGACCGTCACATATGGACTTGGGTGATGCCATCATCTCATGGGCAGGTGTATTGCCAGCATATGGAGCAACAAAATCAATCTGGGAACTGAGAAAACTGTCTAAACTTCTCAAAATAATGAGCAATGCAACCTTTTCCGCTCTAGAATTGGTGACTGATGAACTGACTGCCATGAGAACTGTAGTGCTTCAAAACTGCATGGCACTCGACTTCACCCTAGCGGCGAGAGGAGGTACTTGCACTTTAATCCAGGAGGAGTGCTGTTTGTATATTCCTGACCACAAACACGAGATAGACAATCACCTTGAGGTAATTCAGCAAGTGTCGGCTATGACCAATCCAGGACCAAATCCATTGACAGACTTTTTCCAGAGACTGTTTGGGGGTGGGGCAGTATCCTGATGAACATCCTGATTGCCATCTGTGTAGGAATGATCCTGCTGGGTGGTATGTGTTTGCTGCTGCATCCCCTGCATGAAAAGACTGATTAAAGACTTTATAGACATGTCAGTTTCAGAAACCTTATACCAAGGTGCTGAACTTGAAGAATTGTTGAAAAATTTAAAATGCTTTCATAAGTTTAAACTGAATGACTCTCTTAATTGCAAATCCTGGGTAAGAAGAGGTTAGGGGAAGAAAAAACTGTTTATGCTTATTTTGAATGTAGAATAAAAGTATTAAAAGGGGGAAATGTTAGAAAAATATGTATTAGTAATATGCATGCTTAGTGCATTCGAGGTTCAAAAGGGTTAATACATTTATTCTGTTCACACTGCATGAATCTGCACAAGCTACTAGAGACATTCCAATCCTGTTATGTCATGAAAATATGCACAGCTATGATCTGCTTATGCATTGGAAATTAACAGGAAAGCATTTGATTTCTGCTAATGTCATGAAAATAATAATAATAATAAGTGTTTCATTTCTACTAGTGTCATGAGACTTAACAAAGAGTTATTGATTTTCTGCTTATGCCATGAGAAAGTACACAGCTGCAGAAGCTATTGATAATGAAAACAAAGGCTGCTTGAAAGTATAAACCGTAGTCAGCATTACTTGTACCTAAGCTAGAAATGTACCTTGAATCTAGGTAAAATGTAACACATATATATTAGAAGTAAAAAAATAGCTGCTGTCGAAACAAAGTAGATAAAACAAACTGGGTGATGCGGCAGAACAATAAGCTCACAAGTCTTGTATAAAAAAACTCGTCTCTAAACATACAATATCCAAAACTGGAAGAAATCGAACTTTGCGTAAAAGATAAAGCTTTATTGTAGACGGAGAGCGCTTTCACCACTAAGGCTTCTTCCGGCCATTCAGACAATCCTTTAAGTACATTCTTTTATGTAATTCAAATAATGACATCATTTCCTCTAACAATAATTAATTCAAGATGAAAGCCTATAACAATAATTAATTCAAGATGAAAGCCTACACAATTCAAAGATTAACTATGTAAAATAACACAGCTCAAATCTACATTTCATATCATGGTTATTGAATAAAAAATAATACAATAACTTCGCTTGTGTATCTATATATAAAGTGTAGGTTATTATACTGGCAATCCTCAATTTATACAATATCTATCAAAAACTGATAAAAACGAAGTATAAAAATAAAAAAATAAAAAAAAAATATATATATATATATATATATATATATATATATATATATATATATATGTGTATGTGTATGTGCATAAAATTTGCTCATCTATTTGCACGTAACAATATATAAAAAATTATTTAAAAAATTAATTACCTAGTAGCCAACATGATAAGGGTTGAATATTGTATTATAATGTAATTACTTTTCTAAGAGGCCTGTTCTTAAGTACTGGTTTTATCGATAATCTATTATTGAGACCAGGGTAACAGTCGGACCTTAACCTAATAATCCATTTACTCTCTATTTCTTCCGTCCTATTCCTAATGTCACCTCTTCTAATACTGGGAACATTTATCTGACTCACTTGGAAATTAAAAGTATGTTTCGAATTATTGTTACAGCAGACATGTTTAGACAGTGCACTTCTGAGTGATTTGGTATTAATATCATAAATATGCTCTCTAATTCTGTCTCTCAACCTTCGGTCTGTCTTGCCCACATAATATACAAGGCACATCGTACATGTAGCTAAATAAATGAGATGTTCAGTATTACAATTAGCTTCCACTCTAAAAACAAATTCCCTTTTTGTTCTAGGGTGTACAAATGTATTCGTGCTATTAATGTACTTGCAATAGTTACATTTCTTACAGGGCTTAGTACCATAAATCTCATCAACTGTTATATGTCCTTGTGATTCTGTTCGGACCACATAGCATCCTATACAAATTCATTTTATTTTTATAGGTGAAGTTAGGAAAATCACTTAAGATGTGATGTATCTGTGGATTCACTGTCAAAATGTCCCAATACTTTCTATATATATTCTTTACTTGGGCAACATCTTGTGTATAATATATACAGTTCATCTTCACTTGTAATATTTGATCTAAATTAATAAGGTCGCGCTCGATCTAAGCGTAAGCTGTCTAGATCCATAAGACTATTTTCCATTTCCACAGGTGTGTACAGTCTTTGTTCAAGTTTGTTTAAATTCCAAGAGTTCATTTTTAAAACCTCTCTCAAGAGAATGTAAACGAGATAGCCTCATAGCTTGTTCTTTTATGATATTCTTAAATATAAAATTTGGATGCATGCTGGATCTATGCAATATAGCATTCCTGTAACATTTTTTTCTATATACACCTGTTAATTAGTCCCATGTTAGTTTGTTCTATATATACATCCAAAAAAGATATTTTATATCTAGACATCTCCATGGTGAAATTCAAATAACTGGTTAACCCATTCATTTCTTGTAAAAATTGATGTAGTTTAAATTCATCTGAAACCCAGATGAAAAAAAGTTGTCTTAGAATTTAAACATAAACTTGAACAAAGACTGTACACACCTGTGGAAATGGAAAATAGTCTTATGGATCTAGACAGCTTACGCTTAGATCGAGCCAACCTTATTTTACAGCTTCTAATGACCAAGATGAGTTTACTTTCGCACAAGGGTTTTGTAAACCAGATAAGGGTGGAGGGATTGTGGTTTTTGATGGGGCAGATTATAAAGTAAGGATGTCTAGGTTACTCTATAGTCCCCTCTTACTCTATTGGTTCACGTTCTGAAACCAACAAGGCGTATAACACCATCAAAAATTCTATAGAGAATATGTATATTGAGGGCCGCATCACACAAAACATTTACAATTATATGTTTACAGTTTACCCTAGGTTTCCATGCCTATTTGGGATTCCTAAAATCCACAAGGATGTATCCAATCCCCCTATGAGACCTTTAGTTGATGGTAGGGGCTTCCCGACTTACCCTTGTGCGAATGTTGTGGATAACATTCTACAGAAGTATGTGGCTAATATCACCCAAATTTGCAAAGACTCTTGGTCTTTTCTCGACAAAGTCAATAATATACCTTTTGATGCAAGGTACAATTTTCTTACCACAGACGTCAAAGACCTTTACACTAGTATTCCACACGATATAGCCCTGGACTGGATTGACCAATTGTTGAGATTTAATGGTAGTATAGTTAATGAGTTGGACACAGTCCGTGAATTGTTAGATTTAGTTTTTAGTAACAATTTCTTCATGTTTGAAGATAATTTTACTTACAAAAAATCGGGGTAGCAATGGGCTCTCCTTGTGGAGCAAGTGTCGCTAACATTGCTATGGCTCAATGGGAACATCTTTATGTCCTCAACAACGTACAGTTTAAAGAAAAGTTCATTCTTTATACCCGCTACCTGGATGACATTTTCATCTTATTGGACGGTGACCAATCAGTTAGCGACACATTAGTTGAATATTTCAATTCAACTACCCAGTTTTTGAAATTCATTTCCACATACCACACTGACTCCATTGCCTACCTCGATATTCTACTATCTAAGAATATCTTTTCTCAGAAATACACTGCCAATATTCACAGAAAGATTACGTATTCCAACTCATTTTTACATTTCTCCAGTTGTCATCTATTTACCAAAAACGAGCTATAGTTAAAAGACAATTGGTAAGAGCGGCCTGTATCATCACACTGGACAGTGACTTTTTTGTAGAATGTAGCCACCTGAGAGGTATGTTTTCTCACCGTGGGTACCCAAATAACATGCTTGATGCAATTATTGATGGAGTGACTGCCAAACGGCTGCGACAGTTTTATAAACCAATCTTGAATAGAGATTACTACCTATCCAACGAAGTAGATGGTTTACTCGGCGAGTCTGAGACTAATTTTACAACTGCCCACTCCAGAGTGAGTCCAGAGGTTACATTTATAACAACGTACAACCTCAACAGTAAGGAATGCTTTCAGGTCTTGTGTAAAAACTGGGCTTTGTTTAAGGGTGACACTAATGTCCATCAGAAATTAGGTAATTGCCCAGTTGTTACATATAAAAGAGCTAAAAATCTTAAAGCTTACTTTGAACAACACCACATAAGAACAGTGAGAACAGCTGGTATGTATAAATGCCAAGCATGTAATCACTGTCAGCATATTATTGAATCTAATAGGTTTAAAGTACATGATCAAGAATACTTGTTGAGGCTGAGGGTAAATTGTAATTCTAAGATGGTCATCTATTTAGCTAAGTGCCAATTCTGTCCTGCCTTTTACATAGGCAAGACAGAACATTGTATTCGTGACCGTATATACGAACACATTTATGCAATCAAAAAACAAAAATTAGAAAATGCACTGGCAAAACACATTTCAGTATATTCGGACCACAGGTTTAAATTTCTGATTATTGATCATATATCTCAAGACCCTAGAGGAAGTCCCATGCCCCTTAAACTAGAAGAATTAGAGCTATACTGGCAAATTAGATTAAATGCATACAATGCACCAGGTTTGAATGAAAACTGCTCTTTAAGCAGTGTTCTTAAACTCAAGAGTCTTAATAGGTAATTTTGTTTATTTTACTTTGCTCCATGTACAATAAAAGAATGATTTATGCTTTGTCGGTACATTAGTTTATTTGCTGCTTTAGTATTATAGCTAGTTGACGCATTATTTTATGTGTTTATAGTGATTAGTATTATAACTATTTTATTTTATTTTCTACATTTATAGTTACATTCTTGATTTTAATTGTTGCCTTTTGGAGTTTTATTGTTTGTCTTCCACAGTTTCATATGTAGCGGTGCATTGCTGTTATTATTATGATAATTGTTTTTTTACCATATAATACGAGTGTCTTTTACACTAGTTATTGTCTGGAATGAGTGCTTCCATTTTAAGAAGTTAATTGGATAATTGACTAACTTTTAGTGGTCATATATAAATGTTGCATATATGTAGTAGTCTTTATCTGAAGAAGTTTATTCATTGTAATAAACGAAAAGAGCTTTATCTTATCGCAAGTGTCATTCTTTTTGTGCTGCATCGTGGTTGCATTGTGGTTACTTCCTTGTTTTTGGACTACAAGTTAGTAATACGTTCGAGTCTGATCCAAGGATCAGATCTCATCCCATTAGTTGAGGAGGAATGAAAATGGACAACACTGATGGAACGTTATGGTAAGTGCATAACTTTTTTTTTTTTTTTTTTAGTATCAGGTGTTGGTAAATAGCAGAGAAAATATGTTTTACTTTCTGATTGTGGAGAAATCCAAGTAGGTATACAACCCGATTATAGGGAATTTATGCCTTGATAGTAACCAGAAGTAGATGCAGACACTGCGAAGGTACACATGTAATGAGAGCAATAAACCAGCAGCAGGTAGCATGCAAATCAGTTATTTTTACCAGTTGCAGCAGTTCTTATGCTAAACACTGCTTACATAGAAGCAGATCCTCCCATCAGCAAATATTTTAATCGTATCCTGTAAGTTACATGCATAACTTTGAAGAGAAGCAAAAATGACATTCAGGTCCAGTTTATGGTAAATAGGTGGGGTTAGTGAGGCAAGTACATTATGCACGTTCTGTGCTTCTGTTTTAATGGAATGCAACTGACAGTGAGGCTGTAGTCTTTGTGGGTAAAGTAATAGGATCTGTAATGCAAATAAATGCCTCAGGTTTGCTGTTTCCAAACATTGTGGGTGCTTGTTGCACATTTGACTTGTGTGCTGTGGAATGAGACCTGAAACATGTGAACCAGGATGCAGAAAGAGCACAGAGATATTGATTGCAAGTTGTGGTACCCTAGGAGACTTGAGACACTTGAGACCTTTGGTAGAAATGTGAGTGTACACTATGTGACCATTTTCTAGAAAGCTGCATGCTTTGGAGAAGGTGTTAGGATCACTTGCAAGGTATGACATTTGGAAGAGTAAGTGATAGAAGTCCAAAACTGAATCTTACTGCACAGGATGGAGCTTCAAAGGCAGTAGTCCTCAATATAGCTAGGCCTGGACATAGAGGGATGATGGAAAATCTGCTGGATAGTCATATGACACTTCAGAGAAATCACCTAGAGAGAATATGATGTCTTTTCAGCTGAAAGATTTATTGATACTCAGTTGCTTTATCATAATGATGGTGTTTGACTATGTTTGAAAAAAGATGCTTATGCCTTCAGTTTACCTTTGATATCGGATAGCAGTGTAGGGGGATAGAAAGTAGTCAATACATACAAAATCATGACCGTTTGGGGGGTGGGGGGCAGAAAGGATAGTCCAAGTAAGTATTAATATTTTTGCACATTAATGTTAGTGGCAGAACATGTGTGTTTTCATGGCTGGATGCTGCCATTTTCTGCTTGTTCTTGTAAGATCTAGCTATGTATACATTGCAGTTTTTCTTTGTTGATTTGAAGGGATGTAGTAAGGTGACAGTATAATGTATGTGTATTTTTTTATACTGGTTGATGAAATTACTATTCTAAGTACTAATATTAAAAGTGTGTTTTGCTAAATTGTGTCATTATCACATAGTTAAGAATGCAGTTTTCCTTGTTTGTATTTCTCCTCCCCCACCCTGTTTATTGCTGTCCTTTTATTTCTTTCTAATGTTTATTTTTTGATCTGAAGTAGTTTACTTCATTTGATCTTCAACCTGTGGAACTATGGATCCAAATCGGATCTCACATGGCCGCATAATTCTGATCTGAGCTCCAAGCTCCTCCCCTTACCCATAATGCTCCCCATCTCCTTCCTCCCTTCAGATTTCGTTTGGCGCTGAATAGCTAAACATTATGGACTCGAGCTCTGAGCGTTTTTTCTGTGGTAAGTGATAGAATTTTGACAGTTCTTTCTCCTTTTTCTGTACTTTCCTATTTTTTTTTTTTGTTGTGGCTCCCCCTTTGGCCTTCACACTCCTATCTTCTATGTGAGTGAGTGTGTATGTGTGTCTGTGTTTTTCCTTCTAGGCAAGGAGTATGGCAGATATTCCCCCTAAGCTAGACTTTAGGAAGTGCACAGAGTGTGGCCATAAGCTCTCTCCAGCCGATGGCCACACTCTGTGTGTAGTTTGCTTGGGCGTGGCCCATTTGCTTACCCTCTGTCATATTTGCGCAGACCCATGGGCCCTTAAGGACAGGAGGGATAAGCTCATTCTAAAGGGCTTGCTTCCCTCATCGGGGATGGCTGTCCCTGCAATCCTAGCTTCTGCGTCTTTTACCGCAGCTTCTGCCTCTTTTCCTCCACAGACCTCTGGGATTCAAACTCCCGCCAAGAGGTCTGGGGAAGGAGAGAGGCACCATAAGAAAGAGAGACTGCGTAAATGGTCTCCAGACCGTTCGACTTCAGTGGGGTTTCACCCAAGGCCAAAACCCCCACAAGGCCCAGTACCCCCCCCCTGGCTCCACTCTCCCAGGTTCTCTCCTCAGCCAGAGATGTCTCGGTCTCCACTAAGGACGTCCCCTCATCGGCACTCCCAACAGGTGTCAGTGGCTTCTTCCCGGTCTACCCATAGTCGTAGTGAGGCAGAGATGGACAGGATGATGCAGAAGTTCATCTGCACCGAAATCCAGATGGGAGTCATGCCTGGCCTATTCCCCTCCGGAGCAGGAAGCTCTCAGACTTTTTCACTCCAATAGCGCCTTCTCCGATCCAGCCTTCGGTTTTGGAGTCTTTGGATCCGAGGACTCTCAAGGGTTGTGGGGGCAGCACCGATGGTACCCTGTACCTCGATGCTGACCATTGCCTTGAGTGTGTCGGATCAGAGGGGGTTTTGTTGGCTCCGAGTTTGTCAGAGCGCAGTCTCCCCCTCAGTATCTCAGTGCTGTAGTCTCTGCTCCGACTACTCCATAAGATCCAAGGGAAACGACTCCTATGGTGGTTTCTCAGGATGCCCACTCCCCTTTGGCTTTTGACATGGTGGAGAGGGTTCCCTCTAGTTCAAGGCACTCTACTATCTCGTCCTCTGACTTCGCCCTGACTCCCTCTGTTTTGGGTATGGCCCTGACCATGCTGCCATCTCAGGGACAGCCTGTGCAGGTTTTGTCTCAGGAAGCCCCCATGCGGGAACAACAAGAGGTTTGCGAGTTCCCCCCCAGAGAGTCCCACTGAGGAGGTTCCTCTCAAATGAATGTGCAAAAGGAGGCACTTGGACTCCTTTCCAGAGTCCCTGACCGAAGACACTGACTTGGAGGAAGGGGAAGGTTCCTCCCGATCACCCCCCCCCCTGAGGATGTCTCCTTTGGAGACATCATGGAATTCCTTCGCCAGAGGGGGGCTGCCCAAAAACCAACCTCAGATGAGTTAGTGTTCCTAGAGGCATTTGGCATAAGCCCATCTACTTCCTGGGTGGCCCCTCCCGCAGACCCACTTGTGGACCTTATAACATCTCAGGTGTGGAAGGAACTGGACACTGTGGAGCTCATCCCTAGGCTTTCGGATAAAGTTCTAAGCCCCCCACCAGACAGGACTAGTTGGAGCAAGGGGTCCCCTGTAGATGCTATGGTGGTGGCTGCCGCCACGTAAAAAGTGCTCGTGCAGGAGAGCACTACAGTCCATCCTCCTGACCGGGCATCGAGGACCATGGACCGTCTAGGGAAGCGGGGGTATGCTTTAGCAACCTTTACCATAAGGATGCTGAACTACATGGCTCACGTCATTTGACTGCAACGATACCTAGTCAGTGAGGTCACTGAGTCACCCCCAGAGTCCTCCACCTGGATAGCCACTCTCAGAGGTGGCAAACATGTCCATGCATCTGCTCTCCCATGCTACGGAGGAAGCCACCAGGGAGGCTTGTTCCAGCATTGCCCTGAGGTGCCACGCCTGGCTCCAGCTGTGTCAGTTCACGGAACCCTTAAAGGTGTCATTTGCAAATGCCCCTTATGATGGTTCTTCCCTGTTTGGGAAAACAGTTTGTGACACTTTGGTCCAGAGTGAGAAAGTCGGGAAGACATTGTCTGCCATTGGGATCTGCTTGCCTCTCAAAGATCCTTTTCAAGGAATCAGTGAGGGACAAAGAAGATGTGGTTCCGGAAGTCTCGGTTCTCCCGTGACACTCAGGACTCACCTTCCCCCAGAGGCAGAGGGGGTTATGACAAATGCTGTCCAAGAGGTAGAGGATGTCCGAGAAACTTCTCAGACAGACCGCAGTAGCCTCGAGGGGCTGCCCAACTGCTAGTCTCTGGGGGCAGTCAGGGGGTGCCTTTTCGCTACACCCAGCAGCATGGGAGGCTAACATCAGAGCGTTGGGTGGTGCATATTATATCCAGAGGTTATTCCATCCCCTTCACCGAACCACCTTTCCCACCAAAACACCTCCCAGACATTCCACCCACACAAAGGGAGGTAGCAGCACTAGAAATAGACAAGCTGCTAAGAAAGCAAGTCATCCAACCTGACCCCTAGACCAGTTCGGATCAGGCTTTTATCCCAGGTTCTTTTCAGTGCCAAAAATAATGGGGGACCTAAGACCCATACTGGATCTATCCACCTTGAACCTATCAGTAGCCAAGGAGAAATTCTGGATGGTCTCTCTTCCATCTGTCCTGCCCTACCAGCAGGAGAAAGATTGGATGTGCTTGATCGACCTCCAGGACGTGTTCCATCATATCAAGATGGACAAGGGACTCCCACAGTTTTCTCCGCTTCCAGATGGGTGCCAGTCATTATCAGTGCCGAGCCCTTCCATTTGGTCTCACCACAGCCCCCAGGGTGTTCACCAAAGTAATGGCAGTTGTAGCGGCTCACCTGAGGCTTCAGGGAATTCAGGTCTTCCCTTACCTGGACGATTAGCTCTTTGCTGCCCCCACCAAGTATCTACTTTGCCGAGCCAGTGATCATTTCCTATTAGCAAACAGCTTGGGCATCAACATCAGCAAATTGTCACAGATTCCTTTTCAGTTTCTAGAGTTCATTGGCACTCGGTTGGATACTATTCAAATGAAAATTTACCTCACCCCAGAAAAGGGTACACAGTCTGAGAGCTCATGTCTCGTACATTCTCCAAGCTCAGCTTCCTACAGTAGAGACAGTTCTGCGGGTGCTGGGGTCCATGGTGGCCACAGTCCCTTTTCTACCCCTTGCTCGACTACACATGCAAATCCTTCAGTGGACACTAGCAGTTCAGTGGTCTCTACTAGATCTTCCCCTATCCCATCCAGTCCATGTCTCTCGGGTCTGCAGGGACTCTCTTCTGTGGTGGTTTCTTTCCCTGGATCTTGTCAAGGGACTCCCCTTTCTCCCATCACTTCCCAAAGCCATGGTGACCATGGATGCCTCCCTGCTGGGGGGGGGGGCATGGGGGGGGCATTGCTTGGGAAGGACTGTCCAAGGCACGTGGTCCCCTTCTGAGACCAGTTTGCATATCGATGTCCTGGAGATGAGGGCGGTGCTTCTAGTGTTGCAAGCTCTCCATGCCCATCTTCCTCTAGGGACTATTGCGATCTAGACAGACATGTCAGTAGTCTGGTATATCAACAAATGAGGATCCAGATCTTATCCGCTTTGTTGAGAAGCCATGAGTGTGTGGGAATGGGTGATTTCCACCGTCCATTTTCTGGTGGCAACACACATTCCAGGACAGTCCAACATTTTAGCAGACAAGATCAGCAGGACTATTCTGATGCCTTATGAGTGGTCTCTGAATCCTTCAGTAGCAGAAGAGATCTCCCTCAAGTGGGGTCTCCTTGTTGCAATCTCCTTCCAACATGAAATAATCTCCTTCCAACACGAAATGCAGCAAGTTCTTCGCTCTGAACCCCCTCGGGGAAATCCCCAGCGACACACTGGTGCATGCTTAGCCTCCCGGTCTTCTTTATGCCTACCCACCGTTACCTCTCTTTTTGAAGTTCCTACACAAAGCTCGCAGGCTGGGGAACACAGTAATCCTCATTGCCCCATTCTGGCCTCATCAAGTCTGGTTCCCCTGCCTCTGGTTTCATCTAGTAGTTCCACCATGGATCTTGAATCCGGATCTCATCTCACACCCTTCAGGGATTCCTCATCCAGACCCGGACAATCTGAAACTCACAGCTTGAGTGCTCCAGTTCCCTTGATTATTAGGACTCCCGGTTTATCATCTCTGGTTAAAACCGTTTTGATGGTGGCTCACAAATCTTCCACACAAAAAGTATATCATAGCAAATGGAAACCATTCTATATATGGGCTTCTCAATGGGATTTGGATTCCTTTACGGCTCCCGTCTCAGCAGTATTGTTTTTGGCGGGATTTTCCGACAAGGTGCTAGTTCCTCTACGGTTAAAGTCCAACAGGCTGCTATTTCTAATTTTCATGTGGGGGAGAATGTCTTCACTAGCTTCTTCTAGACTTTGCAAGACCTTCCTTAAAGGTACCTTTCTTTCAAGTCCCCTGGTGAAGGATCCTACGCTTCCGTGGGACCAGTTTTGTATTACAGGCTTTAGTCTCCCCTCCATTTGAGCCTGAAGCTTCAATAGACTTACAATGTCTCTCGTGGAAGACTGCCTTCTTGGTTGCGATTATGTCAGCCAGGAGACTGTCGGAACTTCAAGCTTTGTCCATCAAAGTTCCTTACATAATTTTCCATAAGGACAGGGTTTCCCTATGCACTAATCCGTCCTTCCTTCCTAAAGTGGCATTAGAAGCCAACATTAATCAAACTATCTTCCCGTCTTCTTTCCTAATTTTCAGAACAAGGGTGAATATAAGTTGCATTTGCTGGATGTACACAGGCAATTGAGATTTTATATACACAGGACGAAAATCTGATCAGTTGTTTGTCTTCTACTCAAAACCCTTCTTAGGAAAGCCTATTTCTAAAGTGTCTATTGCTCGTTGGATCTCCAAATGTATTATTTGAGCATATTCTGGCAAAGGAATTTCCCCTCTGGGTCAAGTAAAAGCACATTCTGCCAGGTCTATGGCCACTTCAGTGGCTTTTTGATCCAGGGTGTCGCTGTATGATATCTGTTCTGCAGTTACTTGGTCCTCCTCTCATACCTTCATCTCACATTACAATTTAGACATTGTATCTAGGAGTAGGGCATCTTCGTTCCCGTGGTGCTCCAGAATATCCTTCCATGAGGGCCACCCAGGTGTTTGTAGCTGGGGACACTGTTCCACAGGTTGAAGATCAAATGAAGTCAACTACTTCAGGTAAAGAAGTTATGTACTCACCATAATGTTCCATCTGAGTAGTTGTACTTAATTTGTCTTCAACCCCCCCCCCTCCCCTGACCTTATCATTATGGCCTGCCCTTGTATATGGGAGATGAATATTCTAGAGGCTTCTCTTGCTATGCTTGGTTCAGGAATTCTGTGTTTAAGCTGGCAGAAACTAAATCTGCATGTTGTGTCCATGTCCCACCATTGCCTTCCCTCTATTTTTGATGTCTCCATCACTGTTAGGCTCCTTCCTTCATTGTGTTATCCGACAACCATCGGTCATGTGTCTTTTCATGCTACCTAATCTATCCCTCTTACCTATCTGTTACCTCCTTGACTTCCTTCCCCAACATTCCTTGCTTAACAAATAAAAGTACACCTATCCCACATAAAAAAAGAATGTGACTCTGTGACTCCCATCCTTACCATTCAACTTTCAAGATATTTCATGAATGTCTTCACGATTAACTTGTATTTGTGGATATGTTCATCATGAGCTGTGTACTTTTTCTTCCAAATTATTGAGGATTTAAGTCATTAAATTATTGCACCCATTTGAGTTTCAGACTTCATATCTTGCAGAGAATGTGTGGTAATTCCAAACGTATTATTCTGCCAGTTCCCACATTAAGATCAGCAGTATGTAAAATATGTCCCTGATCTTTGGCCATTCCAACAGTTACTAATGGATATGTCCTGAATCTTGAGCATAAAAGTTGAAAGGTATGCATCCTGCTCTTTCACTACTTTCTCGCCTTTTGTGCTACCCTCTGTTTGCATCCCCTTTTCATCTCTGCTCTATACTCTCATTTCCAACCTTTAATCTGGTTAAAAAATAGATAAATACACCACACAAACCTATATAGAGCTTATAAATCAACTGTCTTTTTGTGGTCGTACTCTGCTCAACAGGCTGCCAAGAGCACAGTCAATGCCCAGGTACAATGAAAGATTAATATTGTGCAACACTGTTTAAGCCCAGTCATTGTCATGTACTGCATTTTTTGGCCTCCGCTGCCATCATCAAACAAATGAGCTGACCACAGTTGTACAGCAGTAGGCAAACATGAAATAGGTTTAAGCTTATGCTTATAGTCTTAACTGCTTTCATGGCTCAGTTTGCTCACAAAGTGATTTGCAGAGTGTTAGTACACCGGGTAGAGGGTTTTAATCCCTTGAGGTTTGTATGTTTATATTACAGTTTTCAGCTTTCAGTCTGCAAGTGCTTAACATTCCCTTGAAATGTGTATCTGAAGTAGTTAACTTCATTTGTCCATCAACCTGTGGGTATCGGATCCATACCGAATCCGAGCCAGCAGCTTCAAACAGCTAAGATCCGAGCTCCATGCTCCTCCCCTTACCCATAATCCCCTGCCACCCCTCTCTGACCCCAGATCTTGTTTGCCGCGAATGAGTCAACAGCTTTGAATGAGTTCCAGGCATGGGAGTTGGTCGTTCAGTGAGAGAAAAATTATTTATTTTTCTACTTCTTGTAGCTGATATTGCTTGTTGTGTGTGTTGCTCCCTAGTATTAAAACCTTTTAGTTATAATATTGTTGTTTCATTAATTTTTTAGTGTAGTTCATGCCTCCCCGTGTGTGGGAAGGCGTGTGTGTTGGGCCTTGTGTGGGTTTTAGTTAAACTATGAGGCCCCAAAAACCTTTTTCTCTAAATCACAGAGAGTGGCCATAAGCCTTCCCCAGCAGATGGCCACACTCGGTGTGTTATTTGCCTTGGGGTTGACTACCTTTCCTTAGGCTGCACTATTTGTGCAGCCTTCAACCCCAGGGCTCTAAACAGGAGGTTGAAGTTGATTCTGGTGGGATGTTTGCCTCCCCGGATTCGGCTTCGGCCTTCTCTCCCTCGATGGCACCTGCCCCCTTCCACCCCTGCTCCCCTGGCCGGGACTCAACCTCCCACCTTAGGCCAGGAGGAGAGGGAAGCTAGGCAGGAGAAGGATAGACACCACAAGCGGCGGGCCGAGTCTTCCTCCTAATCTCTGCCGGCTAAACAGGCTGCCTCTCCCAGGGCTGCTGGGCCTTCTCCATCCCGGCTCCATTCACCTCGCTTCTCGCCGGAGGAGACCTGGTCGCCTTCACTCCCGGCCTGCCTCGGTGGCCTCTTCAAGGTCCACCCATAGCTTGTCCGACGCAGATATGGACCGGATGATGCGTAGGTTCCTCCAGGCTCAGCTGCAGATGGGAGTGCTCTTGCCCCCCCCCCCTCCGGGGGGAGCTCGACCCTCTTTTTAGCCCCAATTGCTCCTTCTCTGACCCACTTCCAGGGGTTCGAGCCTTCGGATCCAGGTTGCATAGGAGCCGGGGGAGGTTCGGCGTCGATAGTGCTTCATACTTTGGCTCCGACCGCACCCTCGAGTTTGTCTGGTCCCTTTTCGGATCCGAGCTCTCTGAGCCGAGAGCTGAACTTCGGATCCGGAGGTGTCTGTGCGTCTTCGGCTCCGTCTCGGTCGGAGCATACTGGCCCTTCGGATCCAGTTGCTTCGGCGTCGGCCCCGATCCTCACATCATATCCGAGGGGGCTGCTCTCAGATCCTAGAGAAAGCAGTTCTCCCTCTGCGTTCGATGTTGTGGAGAGGGTATTGTTGAGAGATTCGAGACCCCAGGCTCTGACTACGGGTCCACCCTGCACTCTGTCTCAGACGGGCCCACCTTCCATCACCTGGCCCCAGGGACAGCCTGCGCCTACGTCCCAGATGGTTCCCTTGGAGGAACAAGATGTGGTTGGTGAGGCCTCCTCGGACAGCCCCCCCGAGGAGGTCCCTCACAAACGTACGTGCAAGAGGAGGCACCTGGACTCACCTGAGTCTTTGACAGAAGACACGGACTTAGGGGAAGGGGAAAGGTCACCCCCCAAGGACGTCTCCTTCGGAGACATTATGGAAATGCTTCGTATTAGAGGGGGTGGTCAGCCCAGAAACCTTCCTCGGATGAGTCTGTGTTTCTGGAGGCATTTGACGCAGGCCTATCTACCTCTTGGGTGTCCCCTCCCGCCGATCCCCTGGTAGATCTCATTACTACCAGGGCATGGAAGGAACCGGACACTGTTGAGCCCATTCCAAAGAGACCAGATAAAATCCTTAGCCCCTTCCCCCCCTGATAGTTCGGTATGGAGCAAGGGTGCTTTTGTAGATTCCATGTTGGTGGCGGCTGCCACCAAGAGGGAACTGGCCCAGGAGAGTTCCTCGGTCCATCCTCCCGACAAGGAGTCTCGGACGATGGACCGCCTGGGGAAGTGGATGTTCACTTCAGCTACCTTCGCTGTAAGGTTGCTGAACTATATGGCACATGTCATACGACTCCAGTGGGATCTCAAGGAATATGCCGGGTCGCCCCCAGAGTCCATGTCGACTGAGGATAAGAAGGTATTCTCAACTCGAATGGCCACTCTTAAGTCCATCTCGAACACTTCTATGTGGCTCTTCTCCCATGCTACGGAAGGAGCCGCTAGAGCTGGCGGAGCGGGCGTTGTTTTGAGAAGACATGCTTGGCCCCGCCTCTGCGATTTTGCGGAACCCTCCAAGGCATCCTTCGCAAATGCCCCGTTCGGTTCTTTGCTTTTTGGCAAGACCGTCCACGACACGCTAGTCCAGAGCGAGAAAGACGGGAAGACGTCTGCCGTCAGAGTCTGCTTCTCTGTTCCCCAGAGGTCCTTCTCCAGGAACCAAAGAGGACAGAAGAAGATGTGGTTCCGGAAGTCTCAACAGTCCCATTTCGCTCCGGACCCCTCGTCCTTCAGAGGCAAAAGAGGACAGGGTGGACGCCAGCCCAGAGGCAGAGGGGGACTGAAGAATTTCAGGTCGAGAGAACCCTTTTCGGATCTGCCCGTGCAACAGCCCTGAGGGGATACTTGACTGCTCCTCTCTGGAGGCAGTTGGGGGACGTTTCTCGAGGCACTTAGCAGTTTGGGAGTCCATTACAACAGATCGCTGGATGTTTCAAATCATATCCAGAGGTTACAAAATCCCCTTTCTGAATTCCCCTTCCAGACCCCGGTGCCTCCCCGATGTCCCACCCAATCAAAGGGAGGCAGCAGCCGCAGAAATAAAGCAGCTGCTAGAAAAAGGAACGATCCAGTGCGTCCCCCTAGATCAGTCCGGATTGGGCTTCTACTCCAGGTTATTTCTGGTGCCAAAAAAGACGGGGGACTTGAGGCCAATCCTCAACCTGTTCTTACTAAACCTGTCAGTGGCCAAAGAAAAGTTCTGGATGGTCACCATTCAGTCCATTCTCCCTCTCTTACAGGAGAATGACTGGATGTGCTCAATAGACCTCAAGGATGCATACTACCATATATTGATGGACAGACGATCCAGAAGGTTTCTCCACATCAGGCTAGGAGCCAGTCACTACCAGTTCAGGGCCCCCTCCGCTTTGGTCTCACCACAGCCCCCAGGGTGTTCACCAAAGTTTTGGCAGTAGTAGCGGCCCACCTGAGACTCCAGGGTATACAGGTCTTTCCTTACCTGGACGACTGGCTCCTGACCGCCCCCAACAGGCATCTACTATGTTCAGCCAGAGATTACTTCCTCCACCTGGCCTCCCGGCTGGGAATCACAATCAACCTCAGCAAATCTTCCCTTCATCCAACCCAGATCTTAGACTTCATAGGAGCCAGATTAGACACAAACCTATTGAGAGTCTTCTTAACTCCGGACTGGATTCGTACCCTGAAGCTCCACATACTGGCCCTGTTACAATCCTCGGCTCCTCCAGCGGAATTGGTTCTGAGGGCTATAGGTTCCATGGCGGCCACGATCAATCTGCTACCTTTAGCGCGCTTGAACATGAGGATACTACAATGGACCTTGCAGATTCAATGGTCCATCCTGCTACACCCGCTGAGTTCACCCATCCCCTTCAGCAGGGCTTGCAGGAAATCCCTACTCTGGTGGCTTTGGTCACCGGACCTCCAGGTAGGGCACCCTTTTTCTATGTCCCCACTTTTAACCACGGTGACCACGGATGCTTCTCGCTTAGAGTAGGGGGGGCACTGTATGGGCAGAACCATCCAAGGCACGTGGACCCATTCAGAGACCTTATTGCATATCGATGTCCTAGAGATGAGAGCGGTGCTTTTGGCATTGCAGGCACTCCAGGCTCTTCTTCCTTAGGGACAGTTGCAATTCAGACAGACAGCATGTCAGTAGTCTGGTATATCAACAAACAGGGGGGAGCCAGATCCTATCCACTTTGTCGAGAGGCCATGAGAGTTTGGGATTGGGCGATCTCCACCAACCGCTTTCTCATAGTGACGCACATTCCTGGTTGGTCGAACATTTTGGCAGACAAGCTAAGTCGAACTATTCTCTCACCGTACGAGTGGTTTCTGAACCCCAGGATAGCGAAGCAAATCTTCCTCAAGTGGGGTCAACCTTGCTGCGATCTCTTCGTGTCTCCTTCGAACGCAAAGTGTGGCAACTACTTCGCTCTAATTCTCCCACCAGGAGAATCCCCCAGAGACGCTCTGGTGCATGTTTGGCCATCCGGTCTACTCTATGCTTATCCTCCTCTTCCTCTAATGCTAAAGATGTAGTCCCCAGTCTCGTTTTGCGCTAACCTGCGAGGCGTGGTCTCGATTGTATTTCTTCCAGTCAGATTACTGAAATTCCCATAATGTCTCAGAATCGGGTTTTAAAAATGTGTAAAATGTAGTTTCAAAATGTCCATCCAAAACATTTACAGGAATCATGTAGCGATGTCAACGCTTTTCCTCAAGGGTCCTCATTAATTAAACCTTCTTATGTCAGATTCTGATATAGACAGGGTGCTCCAAAGACTGTTCCAGTCTCCAGTCTTCATTGCCATTCCTCCTCGTCCTCTTTGGCCATCTCATCTGGATGATGCAGAGGGGATGATGTCTCATTTGCAGACATCTTAGAGATCCTCAAGCTGTAGATGCCATGGTGGTGGCATCTCTTCAGAGGGATCTGGTCAAGGAGTTGTCAGATGAGGCTCATCTCCTAAGGGGCGGGGTAGAGCGGCGAGACAAGCCTGGCTCTGGGAGGCCTTCAAGTCTTCCTTACGCTCCCTTTGATGGGTCCTCATTGTTTGGACCCAAGGTTAAAGGAGGTGGGAAAAGTTTTTCTCCCAACAGCAGGAAGATTCCTTCCAGAGGCAGAGGACGGGAAATTTTCTGTGCTGCTCGAGCCAGTCGGGTGTCGCTTTGCCAATACTACCACCGTCCAAGAATCCCGCGGTCCCCACAGACCAGATCGGATCAGGAAATTACTCCAGGTTCTTTTAGTGCCAAAAGACAGGGGACCTGAGACCAATATTAGATCTCCATTCTCCCATTGTTGGAGAAGGATGTTTGTTTGGTCTCACCACAGCCCCAGGGTGTTCACCAAGTGTTTGGCAGTAGTGACGGCTCACCTGAGAAGTCTTGGATTCCAAGTGTTTCCCTATCTCGGCGACTGGCTCCTGACTGCCACCACCAGGCATCTACTAATGGACAACCTCACAGCCACCATCTCCTGGGTATTTCCCTGGGATTACATTCAATTGGTCAAAGTCTGTCTTGCTGCCCTCTCAGCATAAAGTTTATAGGAGCAGAGATAGACTCAAGATTGAGGATCCAAACTTTACAGGGCCAAGTTCAAGCTCTGATCTCGAGATCCAAAGCCCCAGCCAGGATGGTTCTTCAAGTTTTAGGCTCAATGTCTGCCACGGTTCTTTTAGTTCCTCTGGCAAGATTACACATGAGGATTCTTCAGTGGCTCTTGTCAACTCAATGGTCCTTTCAGGATCTTCCCTCAGTCATCACATCATGATTACGGAAATATGCAAAATTTGGATCAAGGAAAACCCTTTGTTCTCCCTCTCCAGTGGTTACCCAGATGCCTCCCAGATAGGGTGGGGGGCATTGTCTGGGCAGGCTAGTTCAGGGCTCCTGGCTGCTCTTCTCCACATCAGCGTGTTGGAGATGAGGGCTGTACTTCTATCCGTTTCTTCCTCAGGGCATCATCGCCATCCACACAGACAACATGTCGGTGGTTTGGTATCTGAACAAACAAGGAGGGACCAGATCATACCCCTTTGCAGAGAGGCCATGAGAGTGTGGGAATGGGCTGTAGCTACCAACCGCTTCTTGGTAGCGACCCACATCCCGGAAAGTCAAATATATTGGCAGACAAATTGAGCAGGACAATTCTCTCTCCTCACGAGTGGTCTCTAAACCACACAGTAGCAGCTCAGGTTTTCAGGAGATGGGGGCCCGTTGCTGCGACCTATTTGCAACTCCACTGAACACCAAGTGCCAAAGGTTCTTCTCCTTGATCCCACATCAGGGAGTACCAGCCATGGATGCTCTAGCACAACCTTGGCCAACAGGGCTACTTTATGCCTTTCCTCCATTCTTCCCATAGTTATTCAAAAAGCTTCTCAACTGGGGTCTTCAATGATACTGATTGCCCCATACTGGCCTTGTCAGGTATGGTTTCCCTACCTGAAGAAGCATGCAGTGGACGATCCGTGGACTTTAGACCTAATTCCGGACTTGTTAATCCATCACATCAGTCCCTTCAATCTTTGAATTTGACAGCTTGGCTCCTCCACTTCCGACTTTAGTTAGAAGGCACAAACTAGACCGGAAGTTGTTCACATTTTATAACCCACCACTAACAAATTGTACCTTAGTAAGTGGAAGAGGTTTGCTATCTGGGCTCAACTCAAGGGCTTAGACCCTATCACTGCTCCTGTCCCAGAGGTCTTGAAATTCTTAACATCCCTGTTTAATCAGGGATCTTCTGTCTCAACTATTAAAGTCCAAGCTATCTCTAAATTCCACATATCCACGGATCCTCCTTTCAGGAGCTGCAGACTATGCATAACGTTCATTAAAGGTGCGGGTCTATTAACACCACCAGTTTTCATCCTGCACCTCCGTGGGATCTTGATTTGGTGCTTGGCGCATTAACATCTCCCAGTTAAAATATCTGTCTTGGAAAACTGCCTTCTTAGTTACTATTCCTACTGCAAGAAGAGTTTCAGAGCTTCAAGCCCTGTCTATTAAGCCACGATTTTCCACAAGGATAGAGTATCACTTAGGCCTAATCCATCCTTTGTCCCAAAGATCTGTTCTAGTTTCTGCCTACAACAATCTCTAGAGCTACCAGTTTTCTTCCCAAAATTCTCCAATGAAGCAGAATACACTCTTCATAAATTGGATGTTCCTATTTAGACAGGACTCAGCAAGTCAGACCAGTTGTTTGTGTCCTTCTCAGATAATCCAAACCATCACAGCTACTATCTCAAAATGGATCAGAGATTGCATAACTCAGGCTTATTCTTCTTGAATAAGCAACTTACAACATCTATCAAAGCTCATTCTACCAGAGCTATGGCTACTTCTATAGCTTTTCATTCCAAGCTCGCTATATCGAAATCTGTGCTACTTGGTCCAATCTTTCATTTCCCACTACAAATTGGATGTGGCATCTGCATCATTTAGTGTTTTCCAGTGAGCCACCCAGGATTCAGGTGCTAGAGATAGGATCACATAACATCTTTTAGTTATGTACTCACCATAACTTCAGATGTTTGGGATCCATCTCCTTCCCCCTGCCTTGGAGATCAGAAGAGATTGAACGGTTTTGAGTTCTACTGTTTTATCTTGTTTCATCTGACGATGTTATATAAGCAGGGTATGCATGTGTGCATGTATGCGGACAAACTAGATCTGGGGGACTGGTAGTGGTGCATCCTGGGATATAATAAGCTCAGCCAATAAGAGACTAACCCATCAGTCAGAATGTAGGCGAGATGGATCCCAAACATCTGAAGTTATGGTGAGTACATAACTAAAAGTTCTTGCAGAAAGCCCATTGGTTGGGGAGCAGAGTGATCCTCATAGCCCCATTCTGGCCTCGTCAAATATGGTTCCCATGCCTATGGTCTCATCTAGTGAATCCTCCATGGATTCTAGATCCCACCCCGGATCTGATCTCTCACCCACTGGGTTTACCAACCCTGAACCTGGACAACCTCAAGCTCACAGCTTGGCTGATCCAGTTCCGGTAACAGTTAGGACTCCCGGTATCTTGTCCCCGGTTAAGGCTATTTTGGTGGCCGCTCATAAACCTTCTATGAGAGAGGTTTATAACAGCAAATGGAAACGCTTTACTATCTGGGTGGAGCATAGAAAGTTGGATCTCTTTACATCTCCTATACCAGCGGTGTTAGAATTTCTGTCGACCTTATTCGACGAAGGTGCTAGCTCTTCCACGGTCAAAGTCCAGCTAGCTGCGATTTCCCATTATCATGTGGGAAGTGTTCTTGGTTCCTTAGCATCTTCCAAATTATGTAAGACTTTCTTAAAGGGCACCTTCCTCTTAAGGCCTCCGGTGAAAGACGCAGTCCCTCCATGGGATTTAAACCTTGTTCTCCAGTCCTAGACTGCCCCTCCGTTTGAACCCGCAGCCTTGGTGGATCTGAAATACTTATCTTGGAAGACAGCCTTTCTCGTCGCTATCACTTCGGCTAGAAGGGTTTCGGAGTTTCAAGCCCTTTGCGCCAAACCCCCATACTTAAATAGTTTCCCTCAGAACCAATCCCTCCTTTCTACCGAAAGTGGCTTCTGAGCCCAATATTAATCAATCTATTAATTTACCAGTTTTCTTTCCAAATTATCAAAACAAGGGTGAATACAAATTACATTCTCTGGACATACATAGGCAATTGAGATTCTACTTGCACAGGACCGCTGAACATAGGCAATCTGAGTGACTCTTTGTATCCTTTGCAAGACCCTCTTTGGGCAAACCAGTATCAAAAGTTACATTGTCCAGATGGATTTCCCAATGTATACTTCTTGCATATAAGAGTTCTTGTCGACCTGAACCTAAAAGAGTCCACTCTCATTCTACCCAATTGATTTCTACTTCTGTTGCCTTTTGCTCCAGAGTGTCCTTGGACGACATTTGTTCAGCAGCCACTTGGGCGTCATCCCATACTTTCATTAACCATTACAAGTTGGATCTAATTTCCAGAGGGAGAGCATCCTTCGGCTCTGCAGTGCTCCGGAATATCCTTCCATGAGGACCCCCGAAGTTTGGGTAGCTGGGGACTCTGTCCCACAGGTTGATGACAAATGAAGTTAACTACTTCAGATAAAGAAGTTATGTATTCACCATAACGTTCCATCTGAGTAGGTAAACTTCATTTGTCAGCAACCAACCCCCCCTCCATCCCCCTAACCTATAGTGCATCCTAAAAGGATTCCTTGTCCTTTTCTCTGGATAACACCAGGTTAAGAGTTGCAGGTGATCCTTTGTTGTAATATGCTGTTTTACCATAGCAAACTCTATCTGAGGTCAGAGAGGGATGGCAGGGGATTATGGATAAGGGGAGGAGCTTGGAGCTTGGATCTTAGCTGTTTGCAGCTGCTGGCTCGGATCCGATACCCACAGGTTGCTGACAAATGAAGTTTACCTACTCAGATGGAACGTTATGGTGAGTACATAACTTCTTTTTTCCTGACACCATTGTGACTGACTTAGAGGCATAACTCTCATTGGTAGTTCACTGGTATAGAGTATATTAATTAAAAAAAAAAAAAAACATGGGTTTGAATCCCTTAAGCTAAATATTGCTAAAAAAGGCATGGTTTGAACCCCTTGAAGCCGGTCTTTTTTCTTGCTATCAATCAGCAAATGTGTAACATTCCTGATGTGTTTTACTGATGCCTTTTTCTATTTCTCCAAGTCTTTTGGGTTTCTAATACCATGATGGGAATGGACCCCATTCCTAACGTACGATTTATAGTTCATGATAGTATTGTTTAACTCTTTGTAAGCCAAAACTGCTCTTCGCAATTCGTACGAGGTTACATGGATTGTTAATATGTCTAAATATGATTTGTAAATTATTTTTTATAAGACCCATTGCTCCTACTACTATTGGAACTGTCTGGGTATTTTCTTCCACATGGCTCGTGTTTCTGCCTGCAGATCTTGGTATTTTATGACTGCGTTTCTCTGTATGCAAGACACTAGTCACTGGGTGTAGCAATTTCAGTGATCAATGCTACTTTTGTCTTCTTTTCTTGGACCACTATGTTCAGTTTTCTAGCATCTATCTTTTGAACTGTTGGGTAATGGGTTATCCCATATGATAAACTTCATCATTTTCTATGCTTTGTGGCTCATGTTTCCAGTGTTTTTTAGCCACTTTGATACCATAACGTTTGCAAAAACCCCAGTGCAACAGTCTTGCCACATTATTTTGCCTTTCAGTTTACAGTCCTTCTGCCATTAATGTGTCGCAACAAGGTGTGTGACTGTTTCCAATTAGGTTTTACAAAACCTACATTTGTCTGTTTTTACCACATGTTCAATGGACTGTAAACTAGCATGTATTTAGCTTACTGTCTTCTGCTGCCAATATTAACCTTTCATTTCTTGGTTTGCATTCACCTCTCCTTAACCATTCCTGTGTCCACTCTTGATCAACATGAGGCTCTTCCAGAAGTTTTCTATACTTGCAACTATATTTGTTTTTTTCTACATTTCTTGCTTTCTCATCTGGTCTTTCATCTTATATTCTTTCTTTTGTTTTTTGGCACATTCAGTTGCTGCTTGGTTTTTATCCATTTCTGGTTTGATTTCCATTCCTGCTTGACGTCGGTATGCTTCTGCTAGATTAAGCAGAGATGTCATCTTACATTTATTCTCCTCATGTTTCAAAACTTTCACTACATTTGGATCTTGTTTAATTGTCCAATTAATACTCAACCCAAACAAAACTAAACTACTCGTCTTCCAACCCACCAAACATACTCAAAACAACTCTCACTTTAACATCACAGCAAAAGACAACACCACTATATACCCAACTGAACACACCAAATTGCTAGGTGTGGAAATAGACAATAAACTAAAATTTGACATTCACATGTCCATGACCACAAAAAAAACTAGGAGCGTTATACAAAAATGAGCAATTTCTCACCAAAGCAGCAAAGATTTCAATAGCAAATTCCCACCTTATCTCCACCCTACTTTATGCCTCTCCAATATATACCAAACTAAGGCAATGTGATCTAAACAAGCTAGAGACCTGCTACAACAAAATCGCCAAATTCGCCACAGGGGCATCCTACCGTAGTCACCACTGTCTCTCACTTGCTGAACTGGGCTGGCTTGGAACTCCCTCACCTCCTTCAGTGGTATCAACTCTCACTCGCCCACAAACTAGTAAACCATCCACTAAATGTCCCATCCCTCCAGAATCTACTCCAACCCTATCGCACCACCAGACCATTAAGATCCGCAACAAAAATCACTTGCAGATCACTAAAGCCAATAACTCTGCTGGTGAAGCACTATTCTCTTGCGCCATAGCCAAATTATGGAACTCACTCCCACCCACAATTACCTCCGTACCATCATGCCCCCACTTCAAAACTTTACTAAAAGCGCACCTAAAAACATGCTGGCTATGCCCTTGCTGCTCCCACTCTAATATCATCCACCCCATCCAACCACTACCTTTCTCTCCACTCCACTAACTACCTTGATTATAGCAAGCTCAGATGCTCATAAGCCTAGTACTTATTATACAGCAGGAACTTCTCATTGTAACATTTGTTAATGTCTGTTATGTACTTCACAGATAAAGATTCTAGTGGTCTACTGATGTACTATGTTCTTCATCTGTAAATATGTTGTAAGTAATTGCTATGTTAAATTGTTAATCGCTATGTAATCCAATGTAACTACTGTCTGTTTATTTTACTGTGGAGCTTTTTTCCCCGGGCCTCCACTGAAAATGGACCTACGTCCAGTCGGACACTCCCGGTCAACAAATTTAAATAAATAAATTGTGAGGTCAGTAGATGTCTGGAGTCCCACAATTGCAGATCTATACATGTAATCGGTTTCAAGGAGGCCCATCCCTTCTTTGGAACGGGGAATGTATAATCTTGGTATACACTGATTTATAATCAGTTGGTGAACATGAACCATCTTTCTTGTTTTAATATCCAATCTATCCAACACTTTTTGGGGACAGTCAATCACTCCAAAACTGTAATTTAGGACAGGAAGAGCAAATTGATTTTATAGCTTGGATCTTGTTCCTAGATGTCAGTGCTGATGTTCTTCGTGTTTCACTGTTGCAGTCAGCACATTTGGGTCATCTGCTTGCAGTAGCCCTCAGTCAGCCTGATTTATCAAAGTCTTGGGTCCTGTGTCTCATCTTCCATGACATCAGGTAGTCAGGGGTATAAAGCATACAGCCAACACCATTACATCAGACTTTCTTGCCGTGGGGTGCCCGAAGCAGAAGCAGTTCACAAGTGCCGGTCAGCCTACTCCTGAAATTTTCATTTTCTAGTTTCAGAACTGAAGTCTTCAACTAAGCTAAGTACCCCATTGGAGAACCTTTTTCTTGCTCTAAACCAATGTCAGTAAAAGTTAACAGTTGTATTTCTTGTGGAAAGCAAGTACCTCATAAAGATTTTCATTCGTACTGCATTCCTTGCCTAGGCCTAGATCACAGCATACCTCACTGTGTCAGACCACAGCATACCTCACTGTGTCAGTTTTGTGCCTTATTCAGACCTTGAACTATTCGTTATCAGTTTATTTACACTTCTAAATATTTTGGTACTCGGTTCAATTATCCAGAAATGGCTTCGGAAGCCACCCGAATACTGACATTCCGAAAAAACGCAAAGGTAAAGACAAACAGACTGCATAGGTCCAAAGCTGCCAATGACGCTTCTTCTAAGCTAGTCGCCAGTTCGCCGGTACTCAGTGAGGCACTTTCACAGCCCCTGATACCCTCTACTTCAGATTCACAGGCCTCTACTGTGACCCATTTAGAGTCCGGTATACTGCGAGATGCTTCTTTGACTGTGGAACCTGCAGATGACTCTACCTTGGATGGGTCTGGAGCTGCTGTGCAGGCACCAGCTTCTGAGGGTGTATTCAGGCCTACTGACTTGCATATTAAACAGACGCCATCTTCCTCCTCAAGGCCTAAAGCTCGATCCATGCCTAGAAAACTGACCCACAGATCGCATGGTCAGGCTCCTATGCCTAAAAAACAAATGAAAAGAATGGCTGAAGACATTATTACTCTAATCAGGGGAAGCCGCCCTTCCCCCTCTAAGAGACCTAGGACTGATTTTCCTTCTGATTCTTCTGAGCAGGACTCTGAAATTTCTGTTTCCTCTGATGAACAGGATTTACCATTATCTACCTATGAGGATTCTGATGCAGAGGACTCCATTCCCTCTGCTTTCCCCTCCAGAGGATTTATCTTTTGGTGAAACCTTGCATACTCTTAGGGAGCGTTTTCACTGGGAGAGCCAGGATTACTTGACTCCAAAAAAAGGCTTGGGGATTTCTTACTCCTGCCCCAACACAGGCCTTTGGCCATCCCTCCTGTACTGGACATTGTAGATGATGCTTTCTTGGAATCTAGCTTGGCCCCTGGCTCTTTACCTCCTGCTCCCAGAAAACTTGATGGATATTACAGGGTTCCTGACTCACAAGTTCCTCTTTAAAAATCCTACTGCGGATCCCGAGACTATTTCACAGGGACCCAAGGGCATTAAGGCTACTACTGCCAAAAATCCTACCCCCTCTGATAGAGATTCCAGGGCGATGGATAGATGGGGTAAGAAGGTATACACTTCTGCAACCTTGGCCATTAGGGTCTTAAACTGCCAGTCTCATAAGTTAAAGTATCAGCAGCATATCAATGGATTGCTTAAACAACAAATTATGTTGATTCCTGACTGTGCTGAAAATAAAGGTTTACAGGATTTAATGCATTCTGCTGAACAAGATGGAAAACATACTTTGCAATGTGGTTTTGATTCATTAGAGGCATCTTGCAGGGCTGCTGTCACTGGGTCTATACTTAGAAGGCATGCCTGGCTTAAGGAGCAATCTTTGCCAGATCATGTTAAAGCTAAATTGCTGGATGCTCCTTTAAACTAAGACCACCTGTTTGGCAGCAAAGTAGAAGTACTTAAAAAGGTGGAGGAAAAAGCTAAATCTATGCAAACTGTTAGATTTCCTGCAAGTACAGCCTCCCAGATTTAGTAGGCATTGACCTTCTAATAATTGGTCCTTTCCTGCCTCTTCCAAGTCCTCTCAGTCCAAACCCAGAACCAGCAGAACACCTAGGCTTCATTCTCAACTTACTCACAGGCCTAAACAGTGGGGGGCTCCCACTTCCAAAGCAGGGAGTAGTAAGACTCCCCCTGTGGTAAACTGTCTCAGTGACTTAACTTTAAACCTTCCAAGCCCTGCTCAACTGACTGTTCCTTTAGGGGGAAAGATTGCCCTGCATGCAAAAAATTGGGAACTCATTACCCAGGACAAATGGGTTTTAAATATAGTTTTTCCTAAGGATACAGATTCCACTTCCACTCCTTACCAACCCCAAATGGTTGGCCAGACCTACCCCCAAATCAGTGAGCAGAGGCTCAAAAGCAAGTTATCTCTCTTTTAAGCATCAGGGCTATTCAACCTGTCCCAGAAGAAGAATGGGGACAAGGTTTTCAGTCAAGACTTTTCCTGGTACCCAGTAAAGGCAATTTCTGGTGTCCTATCCTGGACCTGTCTATCCTGAACACATTTTTGGTAATCCCAAAATTCAAGATGCTAACTCTTCATCAGCTGCTTCCCATGCTAGGCAAAGATACCTGGTTGGCAACACTGGATTTAAAGGAAGCCTACCTGCACAAGCCAGTAAGGGAATCTTGCAGAAGATACCTACTCTTCAGAGCAGGCTACATACACTATCAGTTCTCTGCACTGCCCTTTGTGAATACCCTGAGCGCAGTAGATAAGCCAAAGTGCCTAGCTCCAGTCATTGCATTTTGCAGGCAAAGAAATATTCAGATATACCCATACCTGGGCGATTGTCTAATGGGCAGAAAGCCAGGACACTAACAAGTTGACAGAAAACACCAGGAAGAACCCTGTTGACCAGAGACGGTAGAGTCAAATATACAGACCAGAGTTTGGATTGGTGTCTTCCTTGTGGTGAGAAAGCCAGGACATACTATTAAATCATCTGGCACTGGTAAAGAAATTGCTAACGTCTCTGGGGTACACCATAAACGAAAATAAATCACATCTTGTACCCTGCCAACAAATTGTATTCCTGGGAGCAAGCTTGAATACAACTTCCCAGATGGCTTACCTCACGCCAGAGAAAAAATTCAATTGACAGTCTACTTCAAACTACTGGCCACCAAGACCCAGCTATCTGCAAGGAAAATACTGCAAGCCCTGGGGTTCATGGCCTCTTGCATTCTACTAATTCCATATGCAAGACTGCATATGAGGAAACTACAATGTTATCTAAAAAGCCTATGGTGTCAACATTCTCAGGATCTAGAATCAATGATTCCTATCATACCTTGTCTACAGATAGTTACTTTGGTGGGCAGAGGCCTGCCACCAAAACAAGGGACTGCCATTCCCTCTACCCCCTGCCGTAAACCCTAAAAAGATGCATCAGACTATGCATGGGGGGCTCACTTGGCAGGGCAGTGCATTCAAGGCAAATGGAACCCAAATCAAATGCACTTGCATATCAATCAAAAAGAAATGTTAGCTGTACAGAATGCTCTGACAGCCTTCAAGGACCGCATTCTTCCAGGACAATTATTGGTAAAGACGGATAACACCACTCTTTTTTATGTGGTACATAAGCAGGGTGTAACCCACTCATACCCTCTCTACAGACTAGCCATGGCTCTGTGAAACGCAGACTTAAGCTACCAAGTGTACCTACATGCTCAATTCCTGCTAGGAAAGCTAAATACACTGGCAGACGACCTAAGCAGAAGTCTCATGGACCCACACGAGTGGAAACTGGAACCAAAGATATTCAACATGTTGAGAAACAAATGGGAGAGCCCAGAGTTAGACCTGTTTGCCTCCCTCCAGAAATACCAATTGGACAAATTCTGCACAAGGACTCCCCACAAACTGAGCCAAACTCAGGTGATGGGCACAGCAGCACCCAATTTACCCCATATTTTTCAATACTTAACTGAGATGCTTCACAAGGGCCCTTTCTTTTCCTCCATCAACATTCATGCTTCAGACGTTTCAGCTCATTAAAATACAGAACCACCCCTCTTCTCTCATCCACTGCTGAAGCAATTCCTCAGAGGGGCCAAAAACTTGACCACCCAGGAGAGCCCCTACTCCAGCCTGGAACCTTAACTTTGTATTAGAAAAGCTCAGTCTACCTCCCTTTGAGCCAGCAGCAAATGCAAAGTTGAAATTCCTTTCTTGAAAAACAGCCTTCCTTCTAGCCATCAATTCAGCAAGAAGGGGTATCTGAATTACAGGCCCTCATGGCAGTGGAGCCTTTCATCATCTTTCATGCTGACAGGATATCCCTTAGGACCAATCCCTCCTTCATGCCCAAGGTGGTATCCAGTGTGGCCCTTTATCAGTCCATTCATTTACCAACCTTCTTTTCTAATCCACAGAACAAAGGGTTATGAATACTGCACTCCTTGGACGTGCACAGACAACTTAGATTTTACTTGGACAGGACTAAGCCTCTCAGGAAATCTGAACAGCTGCTGGTTGCATGTACTGCAGGGGCAGAGGGGAAGGCTATTTTAAAGCAAACCATTTCTAAGTGGATAGGCCATTGCATTCATTGCTGCTATAAGCATCATGGAAAACCTACACCACAGGAGATAAGACCACATTCAACCAGGGCTGCATCTACCTCTACAGCCTTTCTCAGAGGTGTCCCTACCAGGGACATCCTAGAAGCTGCTACCTGGAGTTCTGTCCATACCTTCACCAAGCATTACCACTTGCCATTTTTTTCTAAATCCAGAGCTGGATTTGCCACTGCAGTCTTGCAGGGCCTTATAGCTGGTGCTAATGTTAATTACCTC
The DNA here is from genome assembly GCF_019279795.1 of Protopterus annectens. Taxonomy (NCBI): domain Eukaryota; kingdom Metazoa; phylum Chordata; order Ceratodontiformes; family Protopteridae; genus Protopterus; species Protopterus annectens. The sequence goes on from NC_056743.1 coordinate 1,133,624,645, forward strand.
CTCCCATCCTTAGCTTTGGGAATCTACCCAAATGTGATGACTGTAGCACACGAAGAACATAGTACAGTTGTGCACAATTACCATAAATGTAGATGTTAGAGTGTATTCACTGTTGCAGTCCTGGTTACCCTCCCTCCAGCCTCCTGACTTCTATTGACTATATCTCTATTCTTGTTTACTATGCTTAAAGCTTTTTGGTGTATTTGCTTTTTTGTTGGAGGTGTAAACTTGTATATAATTGCTTCCCATTATGGGGGCATCTGACATCTAGGGTAAGAAAAAGTGATGTAATGGCATCGGCTGCATGCTTTATACCCCTGACTACCTGACGTCATGGAAGATGAGGCCGCAACTGACGCAGGACCCAAGACTTTTATAATCAGGCCGACTGAGGGCTACTGCAAGCAGATAACCTAAATGTGATGACTGCAACAGTGAATACACTCTTAACATCTACATTTATGGCAAGTGTACACAACTGTACTTTCTACAAGGCTGTCCGTTCACTCTCAAGTTCTATAAGGCCATCTGTTCATTCCACCTCAGCCAAGGCCATAGTGACCACGTACGCTTCCTAGTAGGGTGGAGGGGGGCATTACCTGGGGAAGGCAATCCAAGGCACTTGGTCCCTCTGAAGAGGTCAATTTGCATATCAGTGTAGCGATAACAGTGGTTTTAGTGTTGTAAGCCTTTCAATATGATCTCCCCTCGGGGACCATTGCAATTCAAACGGACAGCATGTCAGTAGTTTGGCACATCAACAAACAAGGAGGGACCAAATCTTATCCCTTTTATCAAGAAGCACTCCGAGTGTGGCAGTGGGCAGTCTCATCCAACAACTTTCTCACTGCAGTGCACATTTTGGGGAAGTCCAGTGTGATAGCAGATAAGCTGAGCAGGTGCATTGTTCTACCTCATGAATGGTCTCTCAACAAGATTGTGGTGGGGATGATTTTTGGGGCCAGGCTTGCTGTGATCTTTTCTCTTCTCCCCTAAACAACAAATGCAGCAGCTACTTTGCCCTGATCTCCCCCCCCCCCCCCCACAGGGGGAGTCACCGAGGAATGCTGTACTTCAGGATTCTCCCCCTGCCTAATTTATGCCTACCCACCAATCCCACTAATTTGCAAATTCCTGCAGAAAGCCGGCATGTTGAAGAGCAAAGTTATCTTCATTGCACCTTTCTGGCCTCGACAGATTTGGTTTCCATTCCTTTGTCCACACTTACTCTACCCACCATGGATTCTGGATCCAACTCCAGACCTCCTGTTGCATGTGACAGGCATGATCCATCTAGACATATCAAACCTCAGGCTAACTACTTGGCTTCTACAATTACATTAATAGCCATAAAACCTATGCTCTCCTCTCCAGTCTGTTGGATACTTTTATCTTCCTATAAAACATCTACATATAAACTCTGCTCCATTAAATGAAGGTTTGCTTACTGGGCCCACCAAAATACAGTTCATCCCTTTTCAGCCCCTTTGCATAGTATCCTTGAATTTTTAGCCTTACGTTTTAAAGGAGCTAGCCCTTCCACATTGAAGTTCCAGCTAGTAGTGATATTAAATTTTCACATATAATTTGAAGGTGTTTCTGTTGCCTCCCATAGACTATACCAAACCTTTTTGCGAAGTGCTCTTCTTCTCAGGCCTCCTTTTAGGAACCCTACTCCCCCATGGGACCTTAATCTGGTACTGCAGCAACTTACTCGACCCCCCCTTTGAGCCTGCAGCTAAATGTGACCTTGTGTATCTTTCTTGCAAAATATTTTTTCTAGTAGCCATGATTTCTACCAGAAGAATTTCAGAGATTCAGGCCTTGTCTTTAAAACTGCCTTACTTGATCTCACAATGACAGGGTCACTTTACAAACTAATGCTAACTTGTTTCAGAGGCTAATATTAATCAATTAATTAACTTGCCAGAATTCTTCCCCAGATTTTCTAATAAAGGCGAATACACGTTACATTTATGGGATGTTCACAGGCAATTGTTTTTACCTGCACAGAACAGTCAGGAAGACTGACCAGTTATTTGTCTCTTTCTGACATAAAAGTAAGAAAACTTGCTGCCAAAATTACTCTAGCCAGATGGCTTACTGATTGTATTGCTTACATATACAACAAATTGGGCATTGCCTTATTGAAACCATTACTAGCTCATTCCACTAGAGCCATGGCTACTTCATCAGTCTTCCAGTCTTGCCTCCATGGAGGACATTTGTGCAGTATCAACTTGGGCCTACTCCCCATACTTGTATTACTCATTACAAGTTGGACATGGTCTCCAGGAGCAGAGCATCATTTGGTTCAGTGGTGCTCCGGGATATCTTTCCCAGAGTCCAGCCAGAGATTTAGGTAACTGGGGACTCTGTCCCATAAGTTAAGGACAAAATGAAAATTAACATCAGATAAAGAATTTATATAGTCACCATAACTGTCCATCTGTGTTCATTTTAATTCTTCCTTAACTCCCCTCCCACCAACCCCTTGCCCTAAAACTCCTGGAAGAGTGAGTGTTTTTCAGTTTTTCAGTATGCCACTTCCTTGGTACATAGCTCCTCTGTAATTGTAAGATGTATTTCTGCTGCTATTAGCAAACAAGATCTGAGGTACTTGGGGTTGGTGCATTGTGGGTAAGGGAGTAGCTAGAGATTTTTCTGGTTGCCATGAACTTTTGCAACGGCCGAGTCAGATGGGAGGGATCAGATCCAAACCCATAAGTAGAATAAGAATGAAAATGGACAACACAGATGGGACGTTATGGTGTGTACATAACTTTTTAATAAGGAAGGACTGCTGATCTTCAGATAATTGTAGAGTAGAAAATCTGATCTTGTTGTCCTTTTCATTCTTCCTTAACAAATGGGTTACTTACAGATCCAGCTCAGCCACATATCACATATTTAGGATCCAACTCTCGAGCTCCTCCATAATGCCTTAGCCATCCTACAATACCCCAGATCTCAGAAAACGAAAGTAATTGTAGCACTAAAAGAGCTGCTTCAAGCACAGTGAACAAACTGGAAGTCAGTAATCAGTAAATCCCAACTAGGTGATCAGCTACGTAAAAATCACACTCTTTTATTAAAACATTAAATGTATTTAGCGCTTTCATCCACATTAAGTGCGTAAACATATAAATAAATTCTTATTTACTGATCATAAATATGTTAAATAGACCATAAAAACTATCTTCTTCTTTGGCTTTCCCTGGTAAATTATTATAAAAGTTATAATAAAAATTATTTTAAATAACCCATAAAAATTATGAATTATTGCTGTTAAAATATGTATTTCTAGCCTACCATGGGAAGAAACTGAGGGTGATGCTGCTCAATGCCAGAAGTCTAAATCTCAAAATGCACGCACTCGAGGCCCTTCTCAGTATGGAGAACATCGATGTCTGTGCTGTAACTGAAACCTGGTTCAAGGCTCCTATTAGGTTTTACCTCATATCATGCGTTCCGGCCCCAAAACCCGGACCACATCACAAAAGGAGGGGGTGTATCCATATTCATAAAGGATACCCACACCTCCAGGTTGGTGGCAACGCACGAAGCTTCGGAAACCATCCAGGTGCAACTAACCATAGGCAAAACTGCTCTACAAATTGTAGCATGCTACAGGCCACCCTCTCAAACTCAGGAACCCCACACAGCCTTCCTGAAGACACTGGAGGGTATAAATGTATCTCCAAACACCATCATATTGGGTGACTTCAACTACCGAATATAGACTGGGAACATTACTCAAGCCCTAACTTTCTAGCCCAACGGTTCCTGGAGTTCATAAATTCAAATGCCATGGAACAGCTAGTCACTGTTCCCACGAGAGGAGAAAATATACTAGATCTCATTATCACAAACATGGGGACAAAATGCTCCACATATCCCTCATTGGTGAGATCTGATCATAAACTAATCTCACTGGAAATCCACATCCCGCCCCCACCCCAAACAAAAAAGACCACAGTGAAGAACTTCTCTAAAGCAAACTTCACACTACTCAAGACTGGTGTGGTATCCTTCAAGGCCCCTGAGCCATTGGAAACCACAACCCAAGCTGCGGAAGCCCTTACAAATGCCTTCTATGAACACCTCCAGGACTGCATGGATCAGGCAATCCCAAATAAAACCAAGACTCTTTCCACAAAGGGCAAACGTCCAGTCTGGTGGACCCCAGCCATTAACCAACTTTACAATAAGAGGAGAAAGCTATTACATGATAGAACAAAATCCATAAAAGGGAAGTCACCCCTGATCATTATTAGTAAAAAAATATGAGCACTCATAATTAAGGCCAATTTTGAGAGAAAAATTGCCATGGATTCAAAGGACAATCATAAGGCCTTTTTCAGCTATGTTAGGAACCTGGGTGGAAACTCCCAGATATGCTCAGAATTAGTCCAAAATGATACAAAAATCACTGAACCCACAGACATTGCCAACATACTGGCAGACAGGTTCAGTGCAAACTTCACCCCCCTCTCCCCCCCTAAAGGAGAGATAACTTTCCCAGCAGAGTGTAGCCTCCCAGACATCTCAAATGCGCAGGTGAAAGCTGCTCTCTCTAAAGCTAAAAACACAGCATCAATGGGAACGGATGGTGTCCCTGGCTGTGTGCTACACGAGCTAAATGAGGAATTAAACCTGCACATAAGGCAGCTGTTTAATCTCAGCCTTACCACAGGATACGTGCCCCACGGCAACTGTGGTCCCACTCCACAAAGGTGGCGCCTCTACGGACCCTGGTAATTACCGCGCCATAAGCTTAACAAGTCTAGTCTGCAAAGCTATGGAGAGGATCATAATGGAGCTCATAAACAAAGATATAGGGGACTTGCAGACATTGGACCCGATCCAGTTTGGCCGTCAAGGGCAGATCATGCCTTTTGAACTTGGTCGACTTCTTCAAAACAGTCACCAAGGCCATTGATGAGGAAAGGCAGTCCATACAGCCTACCTTGACCTTGCAAAGGCTTCGACACAATACCCCACTCTGGTATTGTAGAAAAACTTACCAGCTTAAATGTAAACCCATATGTCACAAGATGGGTTACAAACTGGCTTAAGGACAGAACCCACAGGGTTAGAGTTGCTGGCGCTATGTCAGACTCCAAGCGGTCACAAGTGGTGTCCCACAGGGCTCGGTCCTTGGCCCCTATTGTTCGGCATCTACTTCTCAGAAGTACAGGCCAACATGGGAGGACTTTGGCTGACAAAGTTTGCAGGCGACTGCAAACTGGGCCATAGTGGAAAGTGCATCGGACACGGATATCCTTCAGAAGGGACTCACGGAAACAGATAGCTGGTGCCAGAGCCATGGCCTGAAGTTAAACGCCAAAAAATGTATAGTCATACCCTTCGGGAAAAACAAGGTAACCCCAAGCTGCCATATAGGTGGCAATCCTCTAAGCACAGAAGAGGTTATCAAGGACCTGGGGACCCAGGTTGACAGTGGCCTTTCTTTTGACACTCACTTTGCTAAAGTGGTTAGAAAGACCTTCTACATTGCCCACCTGATCATGAAGGGATTCACATCCAGATCTAGTGTGGTCATTGTTTCCCTGTACTCTTCACTTATCAGACCAATGATCGAGTACAATGCCCCATTCGGGATGTATCTCACCCGACATCTGCAGCAATTGGAGAGACCCCAAAAGTTCCTCGCCAAAAGGATAAAGGGACTCCAAAATCTGTCATATGCTGCCAGATTGAAGAAACTCCAGCTCTATTCAGTCGCATACCGTCTGCTCAGAGGTGACATGTGCCTGACATACAAGGCCATGTCCAACCCGGAATTAATGGACATGCTCCACCTCAAAAAATCCAAATCCACCAAAACCACTAGAGCAAGCGACTTAAACCTTAGCACGGATATAAATAGGGCGTGCTGGAGGGATAGATTTATCACTCAGAGACTCCTATGCTGTGGAATAAAATCCCGGTCCATGTGAGGCAGAGCACCTTGCTGGCTCTGTTCAAGAGAAATCTTGACCTGTGGGGGGGGGAGGAGATCGAGTTTTACCCTGGATCATCTCCTGTCTCTCTGCTGACAGAGGCACAACAAACAAATAATGGTAGTTTTTTTTTTATATAAGGGGTGGCGTAAGCCACAAAACTTTGGGCTAGGCTTATAAATGCCTTAGGGCAGATAGCCTAGTATAAACCTATGAACATATGAACCTATTTCTTTCTCCCCCAGTATAGCTTTAATATTTACTCCCCTGGGGTTTATATTTGCCAATTCTAACATGCCAAACTTAAAGTCATGATTTTCCCCCTTTGTCTCTATATGTCTGTACAAGGCATTATTATGATCCTTTTTCCTGATGTTATAAATATTATCATAAATTCTATTTTTTAAAAATCTGTTTTTCCTATGTAAAACCCCGAACACTCCATGCACTCAGCTAAATATATTGCATGTTTGTCTGATCGCCTATTTGGGATTTACTGATTACTGACTTCTAGTTTGTTCACTGTGCTTGAAGCAGCGTTTTTAGTGCTACAATTACTTTAGTTTTCTGAGTCGGACACTGAAACGCTATTTTGGTGCTTTAATACCCCAGATCTGTTTTGCCGCCATTTCGCACAAATGCGGATCCAGTGGGGTGACCTGGAGCCTTTAGTGAAAGTTGTGAGTAGTACTTTTCTGCTTCTTTTAACCTCAGATATGTTTTACCATTTTGCTGTCCTTCTCCTACCGTTTCTAGTTTCAGGTGTCTTTCCTGTTATGTCTTATCTCATTTTCTACCTCATTGGTAGTCTTGAGTGTACCATTGTTGGTACCTGTCTTTTCTCTCTCTTTACCCTTAATCAGGGCAGGAAGGAGAGAGTATCCTTTGTATTATAGTTGGTAGCCTCTTATACAAAAAAAAGAAAAAACTTACTGGTAACTTTCTGTTTTAATTGTTAATTAATTATGGCCAAGAAACCGACCAGACCTAAGAAATGCACTTCCTGTGGGCACAAAATTCCGAATTCTGATGCCCACAGGGAGTGTTTGTCTATGAGCAGCACATCTTTCCACTAATTGTTCCATTTAACCCACGTCTAATTCATGGGCAATAGTGGATAGGAGAAACAAACTGATTTTAAAAGGATTGCTGCCTGCTGTTCCACTTGTTCACCAGGGGCTCAAGCTCATATCCCCAGTAAACATCTTAAGGCCTCTTCAAGACTAGAAAGAGGTCCTCTACTCCATCTTTGAAGACTTCTTCCTCTGTGGCTTATTCAGAGCACCCTAAGAAGATCCAAAGAACTTTGGATCCGTACTCTTCAGATCCCATCTGATACAAAATCATTGGATCTGTTGTCATTTTAGCTAACTCTCCTAAGTGGTTTTTGGATCCTCAGTCCTCAGAGCTGCCTTCTCTTGGCTCCATTCCCCCTTTCTTCAGACTACACCGAGGAGAGTCTCAAGGTGCAAATCCACCACCTCTTCTGAGAGATCATCCAGAAGTATTTCCAAGGCTAAAGTGGATAGGATGATGCGGAAGGCCCTCAGAGCTCAGATGCAGATGGGGGGGGTTGTTGCTCGTCCCCTTGTACACTGAAGACAAAGCAGGCAGGGTTGTTCTTTACGATGCTTTATTACATAGAAGCACATCAGGATAGATAGCAACTTCATTAAATGTAAAATAACTAATTAACAGACAGAGCTTACATATGTGCATGCTTACATCTCAACAGCTAATTCAAAATGGCACTCCCTTGCACGTGCTCAGTAATCAATACACTTGTACATGCCCACAGGAGGTTTCTTAGAGATATGCACACTGGTCTACAGAGTTATTGTGGCTCCATCTCCCATCGGGTCAGTGAGCCTTTCCTCCACTTCCCATGTAGTCGTATGTCGTCCTCTGGCTAATCATATGGTTTTGAAGCCCTCCAAGAGAATCGGTGTCAGATCTGAACATGACCAGGTCTTCTACTCCGAACAGTTTCCGTGACTGGTTCTGTTCTTTTTCCTTTGGATTGGGAGGAGTCCCAGAGTCGTAATGTCTATGTCTGATCTGGGGGGGGGGGGGGCTGTAGGGATTTGCTTTTCTACTTCTCATTGATCTTTTTCCTGGAATCAAAGAGGTGGGAAAGAAAATGTGGTTCCATAAATCTGATGGTTCTTTTCAGGATCCATTCGGGGACAACTTCTCCAGCAGCAGAGGGGGAGTTCATATGGAAGCTGCCATCCTCACTGCAGAGCAGGCAAAACTAGGATTTCCAAGACTCCTTTCTAGATAGACCCTTTCAATGACCCTGAAGGGTTTGCCCGACTGCTCACCTCTGGAGGCAGTTGGAGGATGCTTTCCTTTGCACCCAGGCGCCTAGGCTTCTATAACAAAAGATTCTTGGGTACTAAAAATTATATCCAGGGGTTATTTCGTACCATTTTTCCAAATTCCACCAACCAAAAGAAAGAAAGAAGCTTCTCGAAGTTCCACCCAGTCAGAGAGAAGCAGCAGCTCTAGAGATTCAAAAGCTGGAGGTCCCACCAGACCAAAGGATTTGAAACTTCATGTATCTTTTTGGTATCAAAGAAGACCAAGGACCTGAGACCAATCTTGGATGTAAGCAACATAAACTTTTTTGTGAAGAAGTCAAAGTTCCAAATGGTCATGGTATAGTCCATTCTATCATTTCTTCACAAGTATGATTGGATGTGCTCAATCGATCTTCAGGACGAGTACTATCAAGTCAACTTGAACAGATGCTCCTGAAGGTACCTGCTGTTTCGGCTGGAGGCAGTTACTATCCATTCAGAGCCCTGGCTTGTGGTCTCACCACAGCCCCCAGTGTGTTCACCAAGTGTATAGCAGTGGTGGAAGCTCACCTGAGACTGTGAGGATTCCAGGTGTTTCCATATTTAGACGACTGGCTCCTCACTGCGCTAACAAGACATCTCTTAGAATAGTACAGGGGTGGTGATCAGATGTACACAGTAAATAAGGTTGCCTCTCTGCCTACACATCATGTTGATGCAGTCAGGTTCTACAGATTCTTAATCACCCTACTCCTCCAGCCAAACTGATTCTACACACTCTGGGTTCGATGGCAGCAGCCATAACGTTTATTCCCCTGGCAGGTTACTTAATGCGTGTTCTTCAGTGGACTCTAGCTGTTTAATGGTCCATTCTACAACATCCACTGTTTTTTTGCTGACCAGAGTATACAAAAGCAATCTTTGTTGGTGGTGTGACAAAAGGAGATGCTGCCAGCACAGCTAGCTGGAATTTTGTAAATAATTGTCATTTGTGAATATTAAACTAATTTATGTAGAATGCATATGTTATAAATATATTACAACTGTATGTCGTGTATATCAAACTGCATTGTAGAGATGTTTGTGTTGAAAAGGTATTTGTAAAGTGCTTGTGGTTAAAATGTATTCACAGTATGCTCTACTGGAAGAGAACAGAAATGTACATGCACAATTGTAACTGTTTAAATGTATATGTTAACAGAGGAAACCGGAGGGTTAACCTCAATCCAGCAAACTTTAAAGAACTATTTGACATTAAATCAGTTTATAGGCTATGCTGTAAAGAGACTATCTCTCAATGTTTTAATGCAGCTTAGAGACCCACCGTCTGTACTAGAAAGCTTTCTGTGTCGTCTTTGGAGTGAACTAATTGCTACTTTGAAAGCATGAAGGAATGCAATTTTTTTTTTTTTTTGACTTCCAGCATCTGCCAAAGACTGAGCAAAAGCCCTTGTCAGTATATTTTTACAGGTAGATGCTAAATGCTGTCAGGAATGGGGGGTTTTGCCTGGGAACTAGAAATCAGATTATCAGAAAAGATGTCATTCTGCAAGCTATCTCTGCAGTAATATTTTAGATATTTTGAGAAGTCTCTGAGTGAGACAGAGCATTCTGCATTCTGTCTTGGATCTGAAAACAAGAACCATTTACCACATCTGCCTTGCTCTATTTAAGTTGCTAGGGTATAGTAATTCTCTTAGATATAGTCAGGAATATACCGAAATTTAGTTTAAATTTAGTTTTTCTTTATTTGTGAGAGCTGTACTACAATGTAATTTTAAATATTTACTGTGGTTTTCAACTCTGATGTCCCTGTGAATATATATTTAGCATTGTCTTGTTCTTTTATTGTTTATTATTAAATATTTCACTGTGGCTGATCTGTATAGGGATATTTAAGTTTTGAGAGTACTTGCATATTTATTTGATGACACTGTGTGGGCCACTCCTAATAGCCTTGCTCATGGTCAAAATGCCATTTGTGTTAATATTAATATTACACAGTAAAATTGGACACCATTTGTTAACTCATTAACCCCGAGTAACGTCCCATGGCACCTCTGTGCTTAATTCCAAGCGCGCTATGAGTTGATAGGAAATCCATCATATTAACCCCGAGTGCCTTCCTACAGAGCAAGTCAGTTTACAGCTTGTAAATACAAGCAATAGGTAAAAAATAAGATGAAAAAGTAACTGAACATTATTAGTTACCTTCACGACTTATGATTTATAGTGGAGTTACCTGATGGTCCTATTGGACTTTTTTGACAAAATCGGCTTTGAATGTTCCGTCTTTTTTTCGTGATTCCAGCAAAGCCAGTTCTGTCTGCATTTCCTCAATCAAGCGGTGGCAGCCAGTTGGATTCTTACAATCCAAGCCACCGCTTGCATAACTCCTCCACCCCCAGTTCTAACTTTCCATTGTCCTAATTTAGTTTCATTTAGTTAGCTCATGTGTATTTATTTTATTTCTGTTTGTTCACTGGTTAAGTGTACTAGCCTGATGTGAGAGTGTTCAATCTCGCCTTTGTTCTTACACATGGGTTCGGAGCCGATCCTCGGCCCCGTGCCGGCCGACTGCAAGCTCTGCATCGAGAAGAAGCTCGAGGACATCTAATACCCACAATCCCCCTCTGCCTTTACCTCAGATCTAGTTTGCCGCTGCTGCATTCGCATCGCTGGAGGCTAGCTCGAGGGTTTTTCAGATAAGAATTTAACTCTTTGGTTAAATTTTCAAAAGAACTTGTTTAAGATCACTAGTTATTGATAGTTAGTGTATGGTGTGTGAGTAGAGACAGAATTTCACCGCTGCACCGCTAACTTAGTTTAACTTAGTTTAACTATAACTGGTATAGAGTTTTTCGGGCCTACCACCCCTACTTGGATTGACAATCGGACTTACATTCTAACCGGATTTGACTCTGTTTTCCTGGATTGACTGTTACTGGACTTGACTGTTTTTTTTCTCTTACTTCATTATGTCTGAGAAAATGAAATCTGGTTTCAAACGTTGCCAGTGTGGCCAAAAGATGTCGGTCACGGACAACCACAGTTCCTGTGTCTACTGTCTTGGCCCTCTCCACTTACAAGAGGACTGTTCTATTTGTCACTCTTTTAGTGGGAGGGTCATGACAGATAGGCGCAGGAAGCTGATGGATAGAGGATTGTTGAAACCCTCTTTCCAGGAGGCTCTGGATGCTTCAGACCAGGCATCCAAGTCGGCTCCGAGCTCTTCGGGTATAGTTAGATCACCGGTTCCACAGACTTCGGGGCCGAGTGGTCAACTGTTGGCAGTTTCCGAGCCTCGAGTCTTGGAACCGGTGACGGAGCTCCCTCCACCGACTCTGTTGAGGTCGGCTCCGTCTTCGATCCCTTCGACTCGTTCTTCCAGGCCCCTTTCCGACACCGATGTGGACTGTGTGGTGCAGAAATTGATGGAGCATACGGCCCTATCCAAGCTTATCTCGGTCTCCTCTCAGTTGATGTCGAGACTTGAAGGCCTGCCACTATCTCCATCTGTTCCTCCTCCGAGACCTGTCCAGTCTTCGGAGCCGGAAGAAGCTGAACTGATGATTGTGGAGTCCTCGGTGCCAGAACCGTCCTTCACCTCGACTCCATCCGATCCGGTACTGGAGTCTCGGGCCAAAGATCCATCCTTGGTTCCGGGACCGAGAGTCTGACCGATATTTCGGTTCCGACTCTCCCTCGGGCGGATCGACTCGGTTCCGTCAGTGCCTTCGGTTCCTGTTTCGGGATTCTTCCCATTTCTTCGAACCGTGAGATACCGGGACCCGGGGCCTTCGACCTCATGAGGAAGGTGTTGTCTACCCAGACAACCACATCAGCAGGTACACCTTCTCCTCCCCACAAAGGACCATTATCCTCCTCTGCACGGGCACCAGTGTCTCAGCCACCCCTGGAGGGTGATCCTCTTCCTGGGAGGCTTCTTCGGATGCACGAAGAAGTCCCTAGGAAAAGATTGTGTAAGAGGAGACACTTGGATTCTCCACAAGAATCCTTGACATCTGATACTGACTTAGATGAGTCAGAAGGGTCCCCTAAGTCACCTTCAGAAGATGTCTCTTTTTCTGACATCTTGGAGATCCTAAAACAGAGAGGTGACTGGCAAGCCCTCCCCCCTTCTGAGGATGAGTCAGTTTTGCTGAAGGCATTTGGTGCTCGCCCTTCCTCCTCCTGGGTCACTCCGCCTTTGATGAGTTAATGGAGTTGATTGCTCTGGGAGACACCTGACACGGTGGAACCAGTCCCTAGGAAGCCAAATAAGTACATTACGGCACCACAGGACAAGGCTTACCTCACCAAAGGAGTTCCAGTAGACGCCATGGTGGTGGCAGCGGCCAACGAAAAGGAGATGTCGAGTTTTTCTCATCTGTCCATCCGCCTAACAAAGATTCTAGGACCATGGAATTTTCAGTTCAGCTTTGCTCGTTCCCTGAACTATTTGACTCATTTTACACGTTTACAGAGGGATCTAGTCAAAGAGTTGGACAGATGCTGCTGTTTCAGAATCTCAACACATGAGGCTGATATCCCTACGCAGCAAGGATCGAAGTAGGGCAGCGGCTTCAGCGATTGCTCTTCGTAGGCAATCCTGGATGCTTTATGTTCGCTTTATGAAGCCTTCAAGTCTTATTTGATGGAGCCACACTTTTGGCCCTAAAGTAAAGGAGACCCTTGTGAACAGGAGGGAAAGACTCTGTCTGAGACCATACCCCAAAGGGTAGGGAAAATGTGGTTTGAAAACCCCAAGGATCTTTCCCAAACACACAGGGTGATGCCCCTCTAGAGGCAGAGGGGAAAACCAAGGTGACAGGGATAACCTCCTGGCAAACCTTTTCAGCACTCCTGAGAGGAGGCCCGACTGTCCTGCTCTGGAGGCAGTATACCCTCAGGCCTGGCAAAACCTTTCTTCAGACAATTGGGTAAAAGCATTGTTACCAGAGGTTACAAAATCCCATTTCTATCCACACCCATTCCAAAGAGAACTCCCAGATGTACCACCCCATCTGCGACGAGACCCAGCAGCTACAGAAATTTCAAAGCTGCTAGAAAAGAGTCATCCAACCAGTCCCAGCGGACCAAATAGGATTCGGAACTTACTCAAGGTTCTTTTTAGTTCCAAAGAAAACAGGGGACTGGAGGCCGATTCTGGACCTAAGCCATCTCAACACCTTTGTCAAGAAGGAAAAGTTCCGAATGGTCACGCTTCAATCGATCCTTTTTTTTTACGGAAGGACAACTGGATGTGCTCGATAGATCTGAAGGACGCATACTACCACATCAAAATGGCCAGGGCGTCCAGGGATCATTTGCGCTTCCGGCTGGGAGCCAGTCACTATCAGTTTCGAGCCCTGCCCTTTGGTCTGACTACAGCCCCCAGGGTCTTCACCAAATGCATGGCAGTGGTAGCGTCTCATCTGAGTAGGATTCCAGGTGTTTCATCTGGACGACTGGCTCCTGTCTGCCACCACCAGGCCAGGGATTACACCCTACAACTTTGTACACACCTTGGAATTTCAGTAAATTTCAAAAATCTTTGCTACAGCCATCACAGCATATCTTATTCATAGGAGGCGGAATTAGATACGCGCCACTTAGTTCTAAAACTTCCTACAGAAAGAATAGTAGCACTTCAAATCAACATTTCCCTTCTGCTGTCGTCCAGAAAGTCACCGCAAAATTGTTCTGAAAGTCTTGGGTCTCATGGCAGCTTCTCTCATTGCGATACCATTGGGAAGACTGCACATGAGAGTGCTACAATGGCTTCTGTTTGCACAATGGTCATTCCAACAACTTCCACTGACTCACGAAATATTGATAAACATGCAAATCACACCTAATGTGGTGGTTACAGACTTGCAACCTATCCAGCGGAAGACCATTTGTGCTACCGCCCGTCTCGCGGCGATAACTGATAGGGTGGGGGCATCTTTCAGGGACAGACAGTCCAAGCTTAATGGACCAATCTGGAGTACAATCTGCACATCAATGTTCTGGAGTTGAGGGCAGTGTTTTGGCGTTGCAACACTTTGCTCCCCTTCTTCCTCCAGGGACCATTGCAGTTCAGACAGACAACATGTCCGTAGTCTGGTACATAAACGAGCAAGGGGAACCAGGTCTTACCAACTATGCAGAGAGGCCATGAGAATTTGGCAATGGGCAGAGTCCACCGGGCTTTCTGATCACAACGCACATCCCGGGTCATCCAACGTCATAGCCGACAGGCTGAGCAGGGCAATACTATTGCCTCACGAGTGGTCCTCAAACAGTCAGTTGCGAGAAGGATTTTCCAGCCTACCTGCGATCTGTTTGCGTCTCCAATGAACGCCAAATGCAGGAGCTACTTTGCCCTATTACCTCAGGGGAAGTCCCCAGGGACGCTGGTGCACGATTGGCCCGGTCTCCTATATGCTTTTCCTCCATTTCCTGATTGCAAAGTTTCTACAGAAAGCCAACAACCTTCAGAGGACTATTATTCTCATTGCCCCGCTCTGGCCTCGCCAAATTTGGTTCCCCTTTCTATTGCATCACACCTTGGAATGCTGGACCCAGAGCCAGATCTACTGACTCACTCGTCAGGAGTTCCTCACCCATCTCTAGAATCTCTCCATCTAGCAGCTTGGCTGTTCCGCTTCTTTTAGCCAGGTCGGTTCCCCTATCGGGCGGTTCAAGATATTTTAGTAGCTTCTCATAAAGTTTCCACTACAAAGACTTACACCAGTAAGTGGAAACGTTTTGTCTTTGGGCGAAGTCACATCATTTGGACCCTGTTAGAGCTCCGTTAAACAAGGTTCTAGAGTTCTTGACTGAACTATTTCATGAAGGAGCTTCCCCGGCTACCTTAAGAGTACAGTTAGCTGCCATTTCTAACTATCATGTAGAGGAATGTGGTGCGCCTATTATGGCTCACAGACTTTGTAAAGCCTTTTTAAAAGGTTCCTTTCATATTAGACCACCAGTCAGAAGTCCGACATCACCGTGGAATTTAAACCTGTTGCTTTCTAAATTGATGTTGCCACCCTTTGAACCAGCTTCAAGTTGCACTTTGAAATTTTTGTCATGGAAAACTTTATTTCTAGTGGCCATTACATCTGCTAGACGAGTGTCTGAGCTTCAGGCCCTTTCTGTCAAACATCCTTATTTAATATTTCATTCTGACAGAGTATCCCTACGCACTAATCCATCCTTTCTCCCCAAAGTTTGTTCTTCTAGTAATATTAATCAGTCCATTGAATTACCCACCTTCTTTAAGAA
The DNA here is from genome assembly GCF_019279795.1 of Protopterus annectens. NCBI lineage: Eukaryota > Metazoa > Chordata > Ceratodontiformes > Protopteridae > Protopterus > Protopterus annectens. Next base: position 1,133,640,189 of record NC_056743.1, read on the forward strand.
CCACTCTAATAAATTGGAGTATATGTTGCACAAACTGGACGTCCATAGACAACTCAGATTTTATTTGGATAGAACAAAAGATCACAGGAAATCTGATCAACTATTTGTAGCTTTTGCTGACAGCAGAAAGGGTCTTGCAGTTAAACGAACTCTTTCTAAATGGCTAACTGACTGTATCACATATGTTTATGAAGCCTCTGACCAAACATTATCAGCAAAACCCAAAGGACATTCCACCAGATCAGTTTCTACATCTTTGGCTCACCACTAGACACTATTTGTGCGGCTGCTACTTGGGCTAAACCACATACATTTATCTCTCATTACAAAGTGGACAGGGTTTCTAGGGATAGGGCAACCTTTGGTTCCACTGTGCTCAAGAACGTTCTCCCTTAAGTTCCTCGGGATCATGGAGCTAGAGATTGAACACACTCACATAAAGAAGTTATGTCCTTACCATAACGCTCCATGTGGAGTGTTCATCCTCCCACCCTTCCCACCCTTAGGAAGAACGTTCGATTTGGTGCCTGGTCTGGAGTATTCTCCTTCTGCTGTTGCAGTATTAGTGTTTCTTTCATACCCTTGGTATGTTTGTATATATGTACTTTATGTATATAGTTAGCATGTGTGCGTGCTTTGTCTGGTTTGCTTGCAAACTAGATCTGAGGTAAAGGCAGAGGGGGATTGTGGGTATTAGATGTCCTCGAGCTTCTTCTCGATGCAGAGCTTGCAGTCGGCCGGCACGGAACCGAGGATCGGCTCCGAACCCATGTGTAATAACCAAGGCGAGATGAACACTCCACATGGAACGTTATGGTAAGGACATAACTTCTTTTTTTTTTTAGTTTTCAGCAGAAACTACCATGGACAATAAAAAGAAGCAGCACAATTCTTTAGTTTATGTGCTATTGATCTTCGGGCCATGAACCATTTTGCTGTGGTGCAGGCTCCTCCCCCAAATACATTCCACGATTTCCACTTTGTATTGCAGTTCCAATATATGTCTTTCTATTTTGTTCTGTGTCAGCACCTGGACAAGGAAGATTAGCTTAACATGTTAGGGGATATACTTTCTTTTATGCGGCTGAGTGCTGTGTACTGTTACCAGTAATCTACACCCACCCTAACCCACAGTAATTTTTGGCTTGTCGAGAATTCTTAAGCACAGCAATTGAAATGGACACCAGAGAAATCATCCATTTTACGAGGGGTAAAAATCAAACGGGTGATAGCATTAAAATTACAGCATACAACATAGTACAGTGAACTGCCCTTTTACCGAAAGTAATTTCTCATTTGCCTTCACCGGAACATTTGGACAGTACCATGTGGATACAGTGTCTCTTACATGTGAACATTGGGGGAGTTAGAGTAGTAGATATTGACAATATTTATCATACAAAATGTCAAAAATAGTAGGCAGGTGTAGTATTTCATGCATAGACTTGGCAGAATAATCGTAGAGCCTTGGTTTTACCATGCGTATTTACCCAGTAACTATTTTTTTGTCGTACGAGAGTTAACCTTGAAATGTGTTCAGACATGCCACTGAGTGCCTTCTGCATGTTTAGCCAAAATTTGTTTTAAATGCTTTTGTGTTTTCTTGTGAAAGATTGTTTCCTGTTCTTACTAAATAACATGTATGGTTTCACGACAGCTGTTGCACTCCTCGCAGTTAAAATTATATGCAGTTTTGCATTTCAGGTTTCAGAAATTCACCATTGATTTTAAGTATTTCTGCCTGCACAATTTAAAAGGACAGAGGAGTAAGAGCCTTAGGTCTACTTATGTATGTTTTTGCTGTTTGAAAGGATCAGTAGCTTATTACAAAATAAATGAGTGATAACTTGCGGATGTAGTAAAAACTGGCATTATCAAAATTAAGGTGCATAATTAAGCTGGTACTGTCATTCTATAAAGCAAAGAACCCTGTATCTCAGGAATGGAGGCACATCCAACAAAGCTCTTTGATTCTTTTGTTGGGTTCAAGGGGCACTACACTCATGGGAGGATGTAGACTGACAATAATTCTGATAGCCATGGCAAAATGGTCTGAAAGGTCTGAAAAGAGAGATCAAGAGCTCTTACAGATGACAGACAAAAAGGTACATTTATGCATTTATCTGGTGACCTCACCAAGGAATAGAATGTAGATAGCTAGCATCTCAAGGATAGTGCTGTATGATCTCTACACTCCCCTATTATATGTTATTTGCTTTGATAAAGATAATCTGGGGGCAAATTCTTTGGACAGTGAGTCAGGCAGAGACCGTACATATTTGTCATGGCATTCTTCAGAAGAAAGGGGTGGTGGTCACTGTCTGTGAATAAGTGCTAAGGTCACATATTCTGAGTTATTGCTATGTGTAACAACAAATGTCCTTTTAAAATGATAAGCATGCCTGATTTTTAAATATAATACACTGAACTGTAAAGTTATGAACAATTTAAACTTATCTAATGAACTATTTTGTGTATACATTTATTGACTGATTGTTTTGTTTGTTTGCATGTCTATTAAAACATATGAGAATTTACAGGGTATTTTTTAATTTACAGTAATAGTATGAAAGTAGATGGCTTTTGACTAACCAGGTTTGCTGATGACTGCAAACTGGGCACAATCATTGAGTCCCCAAATGATATTAACATATTACAAAAGGGCCTAACACAGACAAATGACTGGTGCCAAAGCAATGGACTAAAGCTAAACACAAAAAAGTGCATTATTATCCCTCTTGGCCAAGAGGAAGTCCCTGCAAATTACAATATTTTCAGTACCCCCTAAGCTCAATTGTTTTTCAATTGAATTGTACAGGTTATAGGTCACAGATATGTATAGATAGGACATAGAGATATCACACACACACACCAATAGAACTAAGTAGCCAGAATTGACCAGAGAGTAAGAGATAGGAAGCAGGACAAGCCATTGATTAGGACAAGATAGAGACATTTTGTTACTCATGGGAGAGGACACTGCTTACTTGAGAGATTTTTTGGTGAGAGAATTGTGAAGATGCTGGACATATTAGTTTATGGATCATTCTCATCCACAATTATTGTTCTGGTCTAATGGAGAGCTTACACTTACCTGAACCCGACCCGTAACTTTCTACCAGAGCGCTGAAAATACCGAAGCAACAGAAATGGACAACCAAATTCTTTCCCTAGGAAAGAATTTGGTTTCCTGTTTCTTTGATATTTTCAGAGTTCGCTGAAAATGGGTTGATATTAGAACACTCGACATTTCAAATGTTTGGTGTTCTAATATAGACCCTGGAATTTCTAGCAAATTTTTGGCTTTGGTTTTCATTTGATGGTAAGTTCTTGGAAACACAATATTATTATTAAATACATGTGTAATATTTAATGTTAAGTTGTCTCTCTCGCCATCATTCTTGCTGGTTGAGTTCGGAGCCGACCCACGGCTCCGACTCGGCCATTTTCTAAAGCTCAAGAGCTACTTACTGGCTCGAGGCCTCCCTATATCCCACAATGCCTGGTGCTAGATCCCCTGATCTCGTTTGCCACTTCATCTACAAGGTTACGCTTCACTGGCTTAGGTCGTATTAATCTTTTGTATTTTTAGTAGTTAAACTTTTCAAATGTTTTGTTAAGTCAGAGTAGTACTGTAGACTAGTCTTAGTTTCCCTGTGTTTTCTGTCCCTTGGGAAACTCGTTTTTACTTAGAGAGTCCCCCCCATCTCCCTAAGTAGGCCGTTTAAGTTAGAGGCTACCCCCTTCCTTTTTATATTGTTTTCAGTAGGAAGTAGTGTTTAGCCTTTGTAGTCTAGGATCATAGTCTCTTAGTTTTTGTTAGTATAGTTACCTTAAATTTTTGTGTGAAGGTGTGGGACTTGTGTGTGTGTGTGTGTGTGTATGTGTGTGTGTTTTTTTGCACTAGTCTAAAATTCATTCATCGGTATTCCTTATCTATAACATGTCAAAGGATACCAAGGTGTTCAGGGTTCAAGAAGTGTGACTCGTGCTGTCAGAAAATGTCTCTGACAGACGGTCACACTTCTTGTGTTTATTGTTTGGGTTCCCTACACCTGCAGGACTCTTGCTCGGTATGTCATGCCTTTAATCCGAGAGTCCTGCAGGAGCATAGGAACAAGTTAATTCTCAGGGGGTTACTAAAACCTGAGGGGTCTCCGGCAAAGTCTCAGCCAGCGAAAACCCCTAAGCCCACCAAGCCGTCGGCTCCCAGTACGCAGCCGTCACCAGGTGGAGCGTCTGCTTCAATTTCGGTTCCAGCTGGAACCGAAGCATCAAAATCTCTCTCGGCTCTGACCTTGGTGTTGGAGCCATCAGGGAGCCGTAAGCGATCCAGGTCGCCATCGCTGGAGTCGATTCGCTCTGCTCCGGGATCACCTTTGCTACAGTCTGAACGGAGCCATAGGTCCCACTTTTCTTGGTCCTCGAGGCTGTCCGATCATGACTTGGAGAGAGTGGTTAGTAGACTCCTCAAATCGCAGGCCCTGGCTAAAATTTTAACTAGCCCTCCTCATCAGGCTGTGGCTGCTCCTTTTTCTGAAGTAGTTCCTCCTCCGACTCCTCGGAGCCGGTGTTTGTTGGGGCTTGGATCCTGGAAACGGCGTCGATGCTTCCCCTTTCAGCTCCTTCGTCGGCTCCGATTTCTTCAATGGTTCCGTCCTTGGAGGGATCTGGGCACCGAGACTCCCTCGTTGGCTCCGAGGGGGCGAGCGGCATCGGACCCTTGTCTGACCCCATTCTCCCTCTCGGAGCCTCGGCGCAGGTAAGCTCGGCTCCTACATCGGCCTCTGAGCCATCCCTGTCAGTGCCGGAGAAGATTCCAGTCTCCTCGGAGCGGGGGCGCTTTTCTCTGCTGGACAGGGGGCGCCTTCAAGGTCATGAGGAGCGTGCTGACTTCTCAGTCTGCACCTCGATCAGCCCCTTCAGCTCCTCCCCCCAGGGTGCCTGCTTCAGTCTCTGCCCCTCCTCCAGACCCCAAGCGAGAGGATCAAATGCTCCAGGTCACCCCACTGAGTGTATCTTCCTCTTCTGAGGCCTCCCCTGAGATTTCAGAGGAGCCCCCTCGAAAGAGGAAATGTAAGAGGAAACATGTTGACTCCCCAGAGTCGGTCATGTCAGATACTGACTTGGAGGATTCTGAAGGGTCCCCAAGATCCCCCTCTGAAGATGTCTCTTTCTCAGACATCCTTGAGATCCTTAAGCAGAGGGGGAACTGGTCTGCCCTTAACCCTTCTGAGGACGAGTCGGTATACTTGGATGCGTTTGGTTCTCGCCCCACCACCTCCTGTGTGTCTCCGCCTTCCATTAATGGAAGTGGTGGCTCGGAAGGCGTGGTCAGCTCCGGACACACTGGAACCAACCTCTCGCAGGCCCACTAAGTTTATTACGGCCCCCCTAGATAAACAGTTTCTGACAAAGGGTGTCCCCGTTGATGCCATGGTGGTAGCAGCTGCCACGAAAAAGGAGTTGGCTGACACTTGTCCATCCCCCTAATAAAGAGTCTAGGACGATGGATAGATACGGGAAGCGGATGTTTTCCTCAGCGACCTTCTCCATGCGGTCACTGAATTATTTGTGCCACTTCACCCGTCTTCAGAGGGATCTCCTCAAGGAGCTAGGAGATACCCTGCAAGATCCATCAGCTGCGGGGGCTCAAGACAAATTAAACTCCCAGCTGGCGACCGTTAACTCCTCCATGAGGCTCATTTCGTATGTAGCTGATGGGTCGAGTAGAGCCGCAGGCACAGGCATGGCTTTGAGAAGACATGCCTGGATGCGGTTATATAACTTCGCTGATCCCTCCAAGGCGTCTTTCACCAACGCCCCTTTTGATGGTTCGGCTCTGTTTGGACCTCAGGTGAAAGATACACTTACCAGGTGTGAGCAGGAAGGCAAGACTCTCTCTGCCGTTGGGAGTCCGTTTTTCTACTCCCTCTCGACCATACCCTAAGGGTCAGAAGAGTGGGAAGAAGTGGTTCCGGAAACCCCAGGGAGCCGTGCCTGACACACGTGGCGAGTTTCACTCCAGAGGCAGAGGAGGGAACAACAATAGACGCCGCCCATGGGGCAGAGGGGGTCCGCAGAATCGGGGCAGCAGAGAATCTTTCTCTGACAAGCCCTTCCAGCACCCCTGAGGGGCTTGCCCGGCTGTCCGCCTTCGGAGGCAGTCGGGGGAAGGTTGTCCCTGTACCCAGAAGCCTGGCGTCTCATCACTCGAGACAGATGGGTACAGTCTGTCATATCTGGAGGTTACAAAATCCCATTTGTCCACACTCCCTTAAAATCAAACAACCCCATCCCAGATGTTCCACCCAGTCTAAGGGAATAGGCAGTACAAGAAATTTCAAGACTGCTAAAAAAACGGGCCATCCAACAAGCCCAGCAGACCAGCAAGGATCCGGAATTTACTCAAAGTTCTTTTTGGTATGAAAAAAGACGGGACTGGAGACCCATTTTGGATCTCGGCAGACTAAACAAGTCTGTTCAAAGAACGAAGTTCCGGATGGTCACGCTTCAGTCCATTCTACCCTTTCTGGGTCAGGACAATTGGATGTGCTCCATAGATCTTCAGGATGCATACTGCCACATCAAAATGGACAGGCGTTCTAGAAGGTTTCTCCACTTCTGGGTGGGAGCCAGTCATTACCAGTTCAGAGCCCTGTTCCTTGGTCTCACCACAGCCCCCAAGGTGTTCAAATGCATGGCAGTGGTTACTGCTCACCTGAGACAGCAAGGATTCCAGGTGTTTCCATATCTAGATGACTGGCTCCTTACTGCTACCACCAGACATCAATTGCTGAGAGCCAGGGATTATACCATCCAAACATGCTCCAACCTAGGTATCTCAATAAATTTCGAAAAGTCTGCATTTGTCGCCTTGTCAGTCTTTAACCTTTATAGGCGCAAGATTAAATACGAAAGATCTGTCCACAAGGCTTCCAGTAGACAGAGTGGCAGACATTCGCCAACATGTACAGGTTTTATTAGGATGCAGAAAGATTCAAGCCAGATTCGTCCTAAAAACCTTAGGTCTCATGGCAGCAGCTATCATGTTAGTTCCCCTGGCTCGTTTTCACATGAGGATTCTCCAGTGGATGCTTTTCACCCAATGGTCCTTTCAACAACTTCCTTTGTCTCACAAGATAATAATCACACAGTCATGCAAACATCACTTGGCTTGGTGGATGGTCTCTCCATGAGTACCCCAGGGCAGACCATTTGTCCTTCCTCCTCCAGTTGCCACGGTGACCACGGATGCCTCCCTGATCGGGTGGGGGGGCATTTTTAGGGCAGGACTGTCCAGGGCACCTGGCAACCCCACGAGTACCACTTGCACATAAACATCTTGGAGATGAGGGCGGTGCTTTTAGCGTTGCAAGCTCCTCAGAACTCTCTACCCAATGGGACCATTGCAATTCAGATGGACAATATGTCTGTAGTGTGGTACATCAACAAGCAGGGCGGAACCAAGTCATATCCCTTATGTCAAGAAGAACTCAGACTATGGCAGTGGGCGATCTCCTCTCAACGTTTGCTGACAGCAACACACATCCCTGGGAAGTCCAATGCCATAGCGGACAGGCTAAGCAGAGCTATTCTCATGCCTCACAAGTGGTCTCTCAACCGGACAGTAGCGGACAGAATCTTCCGCAAATGGGGTCAGCCTTGCTGCGACCTTTTCGCAACTCCTCTTAACAGCAAGTGCAAAAGTTTCTTCACTCTATTCCCTCTTCCCGGACACTCCCCCAGAGATGCTCTAGTTCACGATTGGCCCCAGGGACTTCTGTATGCATTCCCACCCTTTCCACTAATTCCCAAACTAATTTAGAAAGCTACCGTGCTGGGTTGCAGAATGATCCTCATTGCCCCCTACTGGCCTCGACAAATCTGGTTCCCATTCCTGCATCGTCACCTTCTAGAGTAGCCTTGGAATCTGGACCCAGTTCCGGACCTCCTGATCCATCAGTCGGGCGGGCTGCATCAGTCTCTTCAGTCTCTTGACCTCACTGCTTGGTTGCTTCACTTCCAACCTTAGCCAAGCTTCCCAGTATTTCCAATTCAGTGCATGAGATTATCCTTTCTTCGCACAAACCTACAAGCAGGAAGACTTATGCTAGTAAGTGGAAACGTTTCTCTTTCTTGGCAGACGGTAGAAATATAGATCCCTTCACAACCCCTGTCCATAACGTTCTAGACTTCTTAGCAGAACTTTTTCAAGCGGGCTCCTTGTCGGCCACCATTAGAGTTCAATTAGCGGCAATCTCTAATTTCCATACAGGCCTGTCAGAAACCAGCATCATGTCCCATAAGCTTTGCAAAGCCTTTCTGAAAAGAACAATCTTGCTCAGGCCTCCAGTGAGAGCTCCCCCGCCTCCGTGGGACTTAAATTTGATCCTAGCTTCCTTGATACTGCCTCCCTTTGAACCGACAGCTTCCTGTTCCTTGAAATTGTTTACTTGGAAAACCCTCTTTTTGGTGGCCATTACTTCAGCAAGGAGAGTTTCTGAACTTCAAGCCCTTTGTGTTCGTCCTCCTTATCTAGTTTTCCATAAGGATAGAGTTTCACTCAGGACTAATCCTTTGTTCCTTCCTAAGGTCCCCTCCGAGAACAATTTGAATCAATCCATTGATCTGCCAGTCTTTTTCCAAATTTATTCCAACAAAGCTGAGCACAAGTTACACCAGTTGGACCTTCTTAGGCAATTACGTTTCTATTTGCATAGGAGTGAGCAAATAAGGAAATCAGACCAACTCTTCCTGTCCTATGCGGAGGGTAAGCAGGGTCAACCAGTGTCTAAAGTAACCTTATCCAGGTGGTTGTTCTCTATTACCCTTATTTATCAGTTGAGGAATAAAGAATTCCCTGCTAAGCCTAAAGGCCACTCTACTGGGGCTTTTTAGCTACGTCGGTAACCTTTCAAGCAAGACTACCAATGGAAGCCATTTGTGCGGCGGCCACATGGGCCACACCTCATACCTTCATTTCACATTATAAATTGGAGGTGGCCTCCAGGAGTAGAGCTGATTTGGGTTCCACTGTGCTCAAGAGTCTGTTCTGATGAGCCACCCAGGACTAAGGTGCTAGGGACGCTGTCCCAACCAGCAAGAATGAAGGCGAGAGAGACAACTTAACATTAAGAAGTTATGTACCTACCATAATGTTCCATGCTAGTTGTCTTCTCGCCTTCTTTCTTGCGTCCCACCCTCCATCCCCCTAGCCTAGATGGACCGAGAAGAGTTCTGCTACGAGTCTTGTCACTGGCTGAGTCTTTACCATTTTTATGTCCTCTACCTTTTTTTTCAGCCCTCTAGCTGAAGTCTTGCTTTTGGGGCAGTTGTCCTCTTGTATTATTTTGGTGTTAGGTCTTCCAAACGAGATCTGGGGGTCTAGCACCAGGCATTGTGGGATATAGGGAGGCCTCGAGCCAGTAAGTAGCTCTCGAGCTTTAGAAAATGGCCGAGTCGGAGCCGAGGGTCGGCTCCAAACCCAACCAGCAAGAAAGAAGGCGAGAAGAAGACAACTAACATGGAACGTTATGGTAGGTACATAACTTCTTATTCCTTGAAGGTCACTGTTTTCCAATGTTATAACAGCCATGTTGGTTAACTAGACAACTATCATACTTTGGGAAAAGAGCTGTATTTATATTTAGAATAATTACATATTCTTTGAATTGTTCTTCATATATTAACTGGTTTCAAGCAACTGCTATTAGTACCATAACCAGATAAAGGAAATACTTGCAATTTTATTACTAAGTTAGATTAGCCACTGTTAATGCTTCATGGAAGGGACATGGTTCTGATGGTGGATCATGAAGTGCTAATATAGAAGACATTGGTTACATGGGAAGCTCAGGGCAGGCAAAAATTCATTCCCGAGCTCTATAGATTAGTGGACATGACCCATGCCCTTGATATACACAGCTTTGCAAGTCACTGCAAATTTTTCTGAGGTGGATTGCCTGAAGTGCACGTCTATATGTGCTTTCTTGCTTGTTTGTTTATTTATTGCAATTTGCTAAATGGGTAGGTGGGCTGGTACAATTGTTACCAAAATACCAGCACAATGACTGTTTGTTAGTTCCATTGGAAAGATTGATGGCTCTGCATTGCCAGACATCATGAACAGAATGCATTCTAATAGCATTATAACCAACATTCTTTTACAATCACACACTCAGTAAGCCACACAATGTCTATATTCACCTGCACCTCTGAAAATAGATTCCAAACAGTACAGGGCCCATCAGAGATCCTTGTGTTATGCCACGGGTAACTGGTCTAGTTGACAAGGTCCATGATGATTCTTTCCATGGCCTTGCAGCTAAGGATGGTTAGACTTATGGGTATATAGCTCCCAGGGTTGGCGGATGGACTTCTTTTGTGCAAGGGAATTACTGTTGCTATTCTCTACTCTGCTACACTGTTGTACTCTCATCTACTGTCTAATGGAGGGATATGAACTCGGATGTGCGAGTGAGAAGAAGGCCTTACTGAAATATATGTTTTTACTGATTTTACGCTGATTGTGGCATTGATCAACCAGATATTTTGAACAATATTTCTGCCTTTGTCAGTCATGTGTAGAATTTAGGTGAGAGGAAGGGCTCATATATTTATCAGTTATACAACTTTTACTGAATTACTCTGGTCTTTTCCTGACCGATAATGACTCACTCTTCCATTACACCTGAACCAGGAATGTGATGATTGTTTGCTCAAAAGGTCATGTGCAGCAATTATCAACTTTATATGAGCATGCAGAACCTTGAAATAATGAAATGCAAGTCATTATCACATTATCAATTTACAATATGTAATATGTGCAGGTACAGTGTAACAGTGAGTCATTATCACTTGTCAGGTAAACCCATTAGCAGCTGCCACTGTTATTTACATTGCTAAAAGTCATTATCACATTTCAAGCACAGGTGTGGGACACTCCCGATGCCTTCTAGTGCCAGATATTTTTCTAATTTTGTTGTATAGTCTGCTAGGTAACTTGTCAACATGCTGAGTAAAACCTCATTTGAAGATGGTAAGTGAACTATCTGTATGTTCTACACATGTACAGATATCACATTTTGAAGACAGTATTAGTACTTACAAGATGGAAAAAGAACTGAAGATTTGGATGGACTAACCAGGTAATGCATATGATATGCATATATATGTAGTCTTCCAATACATCTGTCAAACATCAGTAGTAATCTGTTTGCATTTTCTTTCTTGTGCAGGTTCGTCCACCTTCTGACACTGACATGGCTTCACGAGCAGGAGAACGACAAGTGAGAGTGTGGGTATGTGGCCATTCCTACATTCACTGGGCTGCCAGCCATAACTTCATAACTAAAAACCAGTACAACTTGAGCTTCCCCACATCTAGCGGAAGATGTCCATCTGTTCAGAAGGGATGGCATTCACCTAACTGAGGAGGGCATTGCATTGTTCTTGACTGATCTCCACAATGGCATGAGGAGAGCTATGCAGGATTGGTAATATGCAGCTTGTGAGAAGAATGGAAAACACCCATGACAGAGTAGGACCAGTATGGTAAGTAAAACTCTATTATGAAATGTTTTGTGTAAAATATATTTTTCTGAGTTTGGCAAATAACTGTGGTAAGGAGCTGGTGAAGATGCTGAGAAAGAACCGTTTCAGGAGAGTGCTAGCACATACAATCTAATATGCCAGTAACCATCCTGCAGTACTTCTTTTTTTATTCTACTTTTATCAGGCATGTGTAGAGTTTAGATGACAGGAAGGGTTTAGTAATACAGAACTTGATCCCTTGACTCCATTGCTGAATGGACACATGTAAAGAGAAAAGGCATTGGTAAGGCAGACTGCTGACACTGAAGGAGGGCGTGACACTGCAGTGGTATCAGCTGTCTGAGTGGGTAGCTAGCACAGCTATCGGACAGATCAGATGGCCTTGCCTGCCATTGAAGTCCCATGCCTGTCCTGGGTTCATTAGTGGAGTGGCGGTCCTTACCTTGCTTTTTCTCTTTACATGTACCCATTCAGCAGTATGTTGGCTACACCAAGAATGTGTATAATTACAATCATATGTGTCTACATGGTAAAACAACTGCTTCTGAATGCTGTACACGTGTACATATATCAGTTTTGTTAGGACTCAGGTTATAGAAGTTATGATTTTTTTCATATTTTGGTAAATAACTTTGCAAGGGAGCATGTTAGTGTGCCAAGTAATACCTCATTTTGAAGACAGCATTGACAGTTTCAACATGGTAAAAGAATGGTGTCTGTATGTTATACACATTTGCAGATATCAAAGTTTGATTCGGACTTGTTATGGAAATTATGATTTCTTTTCATATTTTGGTAAATAACTTTGCAAGGGAGCATCTGAATGCACAAAGTAATATCTCATTTTGAAGACAGTATTGCTGGTTCCAACATGGTAAAAGAATTGTGCCTGTATGTTTGACACGTGCAGATGTCAAAGTTTGTTTGAGACTTATGGTTATGGAAATTATGATTTTTTTCATATTTTGGTAAATAACTTTGCAAGGGAGCATCTGAATGTGCCAAGTAATATCTCATTTTGAAGAAAGTAGTGCTGGTTTCTACATGGTAAAAGAACTGTGCCTATATGTTGTAACTCATGGGCAGATATCAAAGTTTGTTTCGGACTTAGGTTATGGAAATTATGATTTATTTCATATTTTGGTAAATAACTTTGCAAAGGAGCATCTCATCATGTGAAGTAATACCTCATTTTGAAGACAGTGTTACTCCTTACAACATGGTAAAAGAACTGTGTCTGTGCACTGTACACATGTACAGATATCACAGTTTTAGTCTTGTACGAATATGAAAATTATCCATTTACAATACTTCTCATTATTATGCCCATATCTTTGCGAGGGAGCATGGTAATCACACAAGTGATGCATCATTTCGAAGCTGACATTCAGATGCACAACTTCTACACTGATATGTAGGCTCTGTCTGTTACAGGTGATGAGATACTATGCTTTGTTTATTTATCAATTATGAGAAATATATTAATCATATTTCTGTGAATATCTCATGAAAGGAGCGTCACACACTAATGGTTAAGATATAATTTTAAAGCTGACATTTATACTAACAAATTAAATTCAAATTGTATGGGTCTGCATGGTACATAGACCAAGATATTGTGCTTTGCTTTTCCAAAAAGGTAAAAAATATGCACAATGTCAGCATTCCTTGCCATATATTTAATAATGACTTTGATTTGCACTATCAACATTTACACTGTTGGAAAGTTCAGTGTTTGCTAAACAATTTTCGCTTTTACATTTTTAGTGTAGCTCTTATAGTTAAAGAGTTATGAACATTTGTTTTCTGTATAGTATTACAAATGGATTTTCTGAAAATGAGCTCAGGCTGCACTGTTGTTCCTATGGTGGAATTAAGCAGGCAGCTTTTTCTGAGCTGCTCCGGAGTGAATGAGTTAAAGGCCCTAAAGTAGCTGATGTGGCGTGACTGGTGGCAGTGGTAACTACCTTGTAGTCTGGGCAGAAGGGGCATAGCTAGTAAACCTGTGTGTGGAAATCAAACCTCTGTGTGTGTGTCAGCTACTTTGGCATGGGCACACAGCACTGGGTGGACAGAGGGGGTGCTGGAGGTATTGGTTTGGTCACTCAGCTGAGAATTCAACTCTATAGCTGTGCCAGTCGGGAGTCTTATTGGGGATCTGGAGAAAGAGGGAGAAACCAGCCCTGGACTGACTGTGGTCTCTGTGTGCTCTTTAAGGGAAATTGCACTTGATGCAGAGAGCTGCATCTGGAAATACTGTGTGTGTGTACTTGTTACCCTCCCAGCGCATGTCCCCCCACAGGTGCCAGTGGTGAGGATTGAGACTCCTTGATTACTAGTCCAGTGGAGGGTCGTCACAGGTGGATTCAGGCGGACATGATTTATTCTTAATTTCCCTAGTGGCTGTGGTGAATGTCGCTAGTCTGCTCAGGAAAAAACAGATGAACAGTTGCGAGTTCTGTTCAAGCAGCTTTATTATATGCAAACACATCAGGATTGAAGCTTAGTAACTCAAACTTAAACTTGTAAACAGACTTGACTACCACACTCATACATGTTCACACTCTAGCTGCTCTTTCAAAATGGCACTGCTGCCTGCATGTGCTCGCTATTTATATGCACGTGCCACACTTTGAAATGCTTCTTAATGATACAACACAAACACTGTTCTGCATCCTCCCTCTTTGAGAAATAGCTCCTGAATTAATGACAGCATTGATTGACATGCAGTTGTACAGAAATAATCCTTTGACATGCAATTATACAAAACTAAGTACACATAAACAACCATGTCCAAGTTGCTGTGTATTTCATACTGGATCTGGAAATGTGATCAAATCGTGTTGAGACACATTCTTCGATAGGAACAATGTCTGGATTGCTTTAAGATCTAGAGTCTGTATCGCAGGTATGATGCTGCAGTATCGATTCTGACACAGGAAGGAGATGCCTACAGTTCCTCCTGTATTCTCTACTTAGTGATTCTACAAAGTAGAATCTCGACTATGCATATTTGACTAATCCGGTCTAAGCCTTTTGCCGTTTGCATCCTCACTCTTGCTCCTTTTTTCAACAGATGAGATTGGCTCTTTTTATTGTAGGTGGACTTCTGAAAAGAACACTTTCTGAATAGTTGAGCTTTGATTGCTTTGTTTATTTTGGCTTTAGGTGCCAACAAGCTAGAACTGATGGGCAAGGTTGTTCTGATTTGCCTAGATACAAGTCTTTGAGCAGGCAAGCCAAGTAAGTTGTCACTGGGTATATTTCTGTAATTCAATAAATTCAAAAAGGCATCTGTATTGTCATACTTTGACCTCTCTAACAATTTTTATTCTGTACTGCACTTTCAGCCAGGCCGTTTGACAGTGGGTATTCTGGAGTGCTAGTAATATGAACAAAGCCCCACTCTTTTGCAAATTTCTGAAACAATTGACTGGTAAACTGGGAACCGTTGTCAGAGACAAGTTTATGTAGACTACCATGGACTGAGAAATGATGCTTTAACTTGGTAATAACAGTACTGGACGTTACGTTTGGTAACAAATCGATCTCAAACCAGTTTGAGTAAGAGTCTACCAACACTAAGTAATGCTGATTGTTCCACTGGAATATGCCAGTGGCTACTGTGTTGACCAAGGTAGTTCAGGAATTTGGCTTAGCTGAAGTGGCTATTTTTGCAAATGCAGTTTAGTACTGTTGCATACTGAACAAGGTGAAAGCACTTTATCAATACTTTTTGACTGAGAAGGCCAAACTACTAGTCCTCTGCCCTTCTTTTGATAGAATCTGAACCTGGGTGGTCACAATGTAAAATCTAGATATATTCTTGTTGTAAGGAAGTAGGAACAACAACTTTAGGACCTTTGAAAATGATACCATCTTCCATCAACATTTCATCTCTAAGGAAAATAAGGTTGCAGCTGTGGTGGTACACAAGATTGCTTTGATGGCCATCCAACATTAATGAAGTGGTTGAGCTTTCGCAGTACTGGATCAGTCATTATTTGATCTCTCGGCTCATCAAGTCACATGGTAGAAAAGTTACGCACTTCCATGACAATGAAGTCAAAATTCTCTGCATCAAGCTGTTCCCTTGTATTTCTGGGCTATCTGGATAAGGTATCAGCCAGATAAAGATGTTTGTGTTTTGTGTAGACCATTTTGAAGTTGTACTTTTGCAATCTGAGCATCATTCTTTGTAATCTTGCTGAAACTGTATGCATAGGCTTCTTTAAAATAGTGAATAGAGGTTGATGATCAGTCTCAATCTGAATAGCTCAGCCATAAATATCATGGAACTTCAAACATGCAGACACAACGGGCAAAAGTTGTTTCTCAATCTGAGCATACTGCATTTCAGTTTGGGTAAGAGCTGTAGACGCACAGGCTACCGGTTTGCCTTTTTGAAGAATAACTGCACTAAGACCAATCTTTGAAGCATCACAGTAAAGAATTACTGGTTTGTTGACATCATAGTATCTCAGTGTAGGTGGGCTAGCAATTTTCTGTTTCAGGGTATCAAATGCTCTCTGGTGCTGTTCCAACCATGACCAGGCAACATTTTTGCATGTCGGCTCTCTCAAAGGCGCTCTTAACTCACTGAAGTCTGGTATAAATGTGCCCAAATAGTTAACCATGCCAAGGAAATACTGTAGGGCTTGGACATTGTCAGGGACTGGCATCTCAAGAATGGCTGCTTGCTTGGATGGGTCAGGTCATAAGCCAGTGTTGCTGAATAAATGACCTACATATGTAACTTCGGGTAGTCTGAATGTATGCTTCGGGGGATTGAGCTTCAAGTTCACTTCATGTGCTGTGTCCAGAACTGTCTTGAGGTTTCTTTCATGCTCTGCTTCACCATTGCCTCCAACTAAAAATAATTGTCTACTTTTATGGCACATGGATAACCCGAAAAAAATTTGCTCCATTGTACGCTGAAAGTTTCACTTGCAGAATTTATATGAAAAGGCATCCTAAGAAATCTATATCTGCCAAATGGAGTGCTGAATATAGTCAGTAGTGAAGATTTGCAATCCATCATCACTTGCCAAAATAAACTCTTTGCATCCAGGACAGAAAAAATAGTGGCATTTGGCATCAGGGCTGCGACTTCCTCGACTGTATGCATAGAATGATGAGGCCTCTTAATGCTTTGTTCAAGTCTCTTGGATCAATACTTATTGTGATGTATTCTGAGCTCTTTTTATGAGCGGCTACCATGGATGACACCCAGTCAGTTGGTTCTGTAACTGGACAAATTCGGCCATTCTGCACCATTTTATCCAGCTGGGCCTTGACTTTGTTCTGCATAGCTATTGGAACTCTCCTTGCTGGTCTGACCACTGGACTGACCTCTGGCTCTCTTTTCATGGAGTACACAACTGAAAGTTTGCCTGGCTTGTCATCGAAAACATGAATATATTCTGAGAAAATAGCATGGGTGAAACTGGAACTAGGACATGTGCTTGCATGATGGACTTCTTTGGTAAAAGAAACAGTTTCAGTCTCAAACTGCCTCTGAAACCTAACAATGACTGCACAGGTCTTCGGACTATATAGAATTGCATGCTGTAACCGTTCTCAGCTGAATAACATGAAAGCACTACTGAGCCTTCAGTTTGAATTTCTTCATAAGCAACAAGTTTCGCACAGTTGGCCAAATTAAGTTGCTCACCAACTCTCACTTTAGCAAATGTTTCTGCTGACATAACGTTACACTTTGAAACAGTGTCTACTTTGAGCTCCATGGGTTTACCATTGATCAGGACAGTACAAAACACTTCATTCTTTGCCAGCAAATCTACCTCATTAATCTTTTCACCAACCACTGATTCACATCTACGCAGAAAGTAGGGTTGCAGCGTTCTACGTGATCAAGTTGCTATTTGAGTGACCTTTCTTTATAACTGAGATTTGCATGATTTGCAAAACTTCTGAAAATGGTTCCATTTTTTACACTTGTGACATTGCTGACCAAATGCTAAGCACTTACTCCCATTTTAGACCCATGATTGACTCCACAGTTACGACACTTGACGCTAAAACTTACTTCATGTTCTTTGTGTTTCACTGTTGCAGCCATCACATTTGGCTTATGCCTGCCAGGGTAGCTCTCAGTTGGCCTGAATACTAGAGGCTTAGTATTTCTGTGTCAGTTGCCGTCGCTCCAGGACTGACGTCAGGTCGTCAGTGGTATAAAATAAGGCAGCCGATGCCACTACACCAGTCTTTCTTGCCGAGGAGCCAGAAGCAGTTAGCACGAGTGCCGGTTGGCCGCTACCTGAGTTTTCCATTTCTGAATTGAAGTTGAAGTCTTCTAAAGCTAAGTTACCAGTTGAGGATCCTTTCTCCTTGCTCTAACCGATGTCAGAAAAAGTTAACAATTGTCTCGCGTGTGGAAAGCCCGCACCGAGACCTTCATTCTTACTGCGTCACTTGCTTAGGCCCAGACCACGACATTCCCCGCTGTTGCTTTTGTGCTTTGTTCAATGCCAGAACTATATGTCATCGGGCCCTTATTGTAGCTAGATATTTTCGCTCTCAGTCCTCGAATTCTGATATGGCTTTGGTAAGCCATCCGACAGCAGATCTTCCAAAAAACGTAAGGATAAAGACAGTGACAGACCGCACAGGTCCAGAACTGCCGACGACTCTTCCGTTAAGCTAGTCGTCAGTTCTCCGGTCCTCAGTGAGGTGCTTTCACAGCCCCTGATGCCCGCTTCTGTGGATTCGCAGGCCGCTACCAAGACCCTTTCGGAGTCCGGTATGCAGCGAGACTCCTCGACTAAGGATCCTGTGGATGTCTCTACCTTGGATGGGTCCGGAGTCGCTGAGCAGGCACTAGCTTCCGAGGAAGTACTTCACACTACCGATTTATCTACACAGATCGACTTCTTTCGAAAACTACTGGGTTTCTGAGGCCCAGGGTACGAACCACACCCAAAAAAACAATGACCCAGGCTCAGGCACCTGCTTCCTTACCTCCGTCTCAAATGTTTAAAATGGCGGGAGACCTTATAATGCTAATCAGGGGAAGCCAGGCTACCCCTTCCAAAAGAAAGAGATTTGTCCCCAGTAGTTTTATCTGAACAGGAGTCCGATGAATCTGATTCATCTGAATATGAAGATATGCAACCCCTCTCTGCTTATGAGGATTCTGATGCAGAGGAATCCATCCCTTCAGCCTCTCCACCTGAGGAATTTTCCTTTGGGGAAACCCTACATACCTTAAGGATGTAGGACTCTGGGAATTCTTAGATCTTCCACAGCACAGACCTCTGGCCATTCCTCCTGTACTGAATGTTGTGGATGATGTTTTTATGGAATCCAGTTTGACCACTAACACCCTTTCTCCCTCCTGCTCCCAGAAAACCTGACTGGTACTATAGAGTCCCTGACTCTCACAAATTTCTTTTCAAAAATCTTACTGCTGACCCCGAGATCATCTGTCAAGGACCTAAAGGAATTCAAGCAACGTCTGCTAAGAATCCCACCCTCTCAGATAGGGATTCCCGAGCATTAGACAGATGGGGTAAAAAAAGTATACACCTCTGCTACTCTTGCTATTAGAGCACTAAATTGTCAGTTCCATATGCTGAAATATCAGCAACATACCATGGAACTCCTCAATAAAAAATATCTTCTTTTCCTGCTTGTGCAGAAAATAGTTACAAGAGTTAATGCATTCTGCAAGTCAAGTAACTAATCACACCTTACAATGTGGTTTTGATGCCCTAGAAGCATCTTGCAGGGCAGCAGTCGGTGGTTCTGTCCTTAGAAGGCATGCTTAGCTTAAGGAACAGCCCTTGCCAGACCACACAAAGACAACTTATTTGGCACCAAGGCAGAAGAGGTCTTAAAAAAGATGGAAGAAAAAGCTCAATCTATGCAGACAGTTAGACTTCTTGCAGGTCCAGCTTTCGAGGTTCAGTAGGCATTGCCCCTCCAAGCACTGGTCCTTTCCTGCACCCTCCAGGTCAGCTCAGCCCAGACCCCGGAGAAGCAGCCCCCCCCCCCAGACAACAGCCCCAGGGAATGCAGAGATCTAAGCAATAGAGTTCTCCTCTTCAAAATAGGGAGTGCTAAGCCACCCCCTCATGGTAAGAACTCACAATGACTTCACACTTCCACCCCTTCCCTCTGCCCACCTGCTCTTGCTCCTAGGAGGAAAACTCTCCTTCCACGCAAGCACCTGGGCCACCATTACGAACGACCGCTGGGTCCTCAACATAGTGTCCCAGAGATACAAATTTTACTTCCACACTCTACCAACCCCAAAAGGGTTCCCAGATCTTCCCCCAAACCAATGGGCAGAGGCCAAAAAGCAAGTCCTTTCACTGCTGTCTCTTGAGGGCAATAGAGCATGTTCCTGCAGAACAGATAGGCCAAGGTTTCTACTCCAGATTTTTCCTGGTACCCAGAAAAGAGGGCACATGGCGCCCCACCCTCGATCTGTCCATTCTAAACACCTTTCTGGTGATACCAAAATTCAAAATGCTCACCCCCCCCCCAGCAACTCCTACCTATGCTCTCCAAGGATGCTTGGTTAGCCACCCTAGACTTAAGAGGCCTACCTACACATTGCCATCAGGGAATCATGCAGGAAATGCCTACATTTCAGGGCAGGATCACTGCACTTTCAGTTCTCTGCACTTCCCTTTTGCTTATTCACTGCTCCCAGAGTTTTCACAAAATGTCTGGCTCCCGCCATTGCTTTTTGCAGACAAAGAAATATTCAAATTTACCCATACTTAGACGACTGCCTGATTCAGGCAGACAGTCAGGAAAAGCTGCTAAAGCACCTGACCTTTGTAAAGGACCTACTGACTTCCCTGTAATATACTATCAACGAAAAGAAATCCAAACTAATACCCACACAAAAAGTTGTATTCCTGGGAGCAAGCCTGGACACAGTATCCCAGATGGCATTCCTTACACTAGAAAAACAAACCTGGCAGCCTACTTCTCTCAACTAGCATCCAGACCCCAGTTATCTTCAACGAAACTCCTGCAAGCTGTGGAGTTCATGGCTTCTTGCATTCTACTCATTACATATGCCAGACTGCATATGAGGAAACTACAATGGTACCTAAAAAGCCTGTGGTGTCAGCACTCCCAAGACCTGGAAACTTATACCAATGATACCTTGTTTAAAGAAAGATTCTCTTTGGTGGGCAGCAGCATGCTGCCACAACAAGAGACTTTCCTTTTCACAACCCCAAGCCACCTCACCACAGATGCATCAGACTATGCCTGGGGTGCACACCTGGACGCCAGGTGCATTCAGGGCCAGTGGAGCCCAAATCAAATACATCTGCACATCAACCAAAAAGAGATGTTAGCTGTTCAACACTCTCTGACAGCCCTCAGACCCCTTCTCTCCCCAGGGCCTCTACTTATCAAAACAGTCAAAACTACTGTGATATGGTATATCAACAAGCAGGGAGGGATTCACTTGTATCCTCTGTGCAGGCTCGCCATGACCCTTTGGCACATTGCCTCAGCCATGTAACTACACCTGTTAGCACAATACCTGCCAGGCTCTCTAAACTCTCTGGCAGACAACTTAAGCAGAAATCTTCTGGACCCACACGAGTGGCAGCTAGACCAAAGAACCTTCACCTTTGTAACCCAGAAATGGGGCACCCCAAAGGTCGACCTCTTTGCTTCCCACTCCAACCACCAGCTCAGCAAATTCTGCACCGGGAAACCTCACAGCAAAGCCTGGAAAGTGGATGGTCTATCCTTCCAGTGGGTCAACCTGTCTGTCTGTGCATTTCCCCCTCCTCTGCTCATTTCAAGGGTACTGCTCAAAATAAGGGAGGAAAAACCGAGGACAATCCTGATTGCTCAGACTGGCCATGCCAGCACTGGTACCCTTTGCTGCGCAACCTGTCACCCCTGCCACCATGGCATCTTCCTCCGATCCCAGCACTCCTGACCCAGAGGAATGGAGATTTCATGCATTCCCATTTGCAGACCCTCAAAACTTGGCAGCCTGGCTTATTCCCTGACCACTTCACAAGCTGCCAATCTAAGCAAACAAGTTCTAGATAGGATACCTGAGGCCAGACACCTTAGCACTAGAACGTCAGAACGGCACAGCCCTCCCTACCTCTCATCCTGGATTATCTGGCTGACCTACTACACAGGGGTCTATCCTTCTCTTCTATTAAAATTCATGCCTCTGCCATCTCTGCTCATTTCAGCACAGAGCCACCTCTTTTCTCCCACCCTCTCATCAAACAGTTGCTAAGAGGAGCTAATAACTTGAGGGCACCCAGAAGAGCACCTACCCCAGCTTGGGACCTAAACTTTGTGTTGGAAAAGCCCCCCTGCCCCCCTTTGAACCAGCAGCTTCAGCAGAGTTAAAGATTTTCTCTCGGAAGACAGCCTTGCTTCTGGCCATTACTTCAGCTAGAAGAGTATCCGAGCTGCAAGCACTTATGGCTGTAGAACCCTTCATCATTTTCCATGCTGACAGGGTCTCCCTCAGGACTAACCCATCCTTCATGCCAAAAGTGGTGTCCAGTGTGGCTCTCAACAAATACTTTCATTTACCCACCTTTATCCCTAACCCACAAAACAAGACGGAAAGGATTCTGCATGCTCTAGATGTGCACAGACAGCTCAGATTCTACCCAGACAGGACTAAATCATTTAGAAAAACTGATCAATTGTTAGTCAGCTTTGCTGCTGGAGCAGAGGGCAAAGCAATAGCCAAACAAACCATTTCCAAATGGATAGCACACTGCATCCATTTCTGCTACAAGCAGCACAGGAAACCTCCCCCAAGGGGGTCAGGATGCAGTCTACCAGAGCAACCTCCACTTCTGCAGCTTTCCTCAGAGGGGTCCCCACCAGGGACATCCTGGAGGCCGCAACATGGACATCTGTTCATACCTTCACCAAGCATTACCACCTGCCTATCTTCTCCAAATCCAGGGCAGGCTTTGCAACCGCAGGCTTTGCCACCGCAGTCTTGCAGGGCATCCTAGCCAACCTGCAGTCGTCTTGGCTGCCTCAACCCTTTTCTTCAGTTTTGGGAATCAACCCTAATGTGATCACTGCAACAGTGAAACACGAAGAACAAAATACAGTCATGTACACTTAACATAAATGTAGATGTTCGAGTGTATTCACTGTTGCAGTCCTGGTTTCCTTCCCTCCATCCCCCCTTGTCTCTCTCTTTCAATTTCTCACTCTCTCCTTAAAAGGATTTTTGGGGTTTACTTTCTACTGCTCGTGTTCTTCTACCATAACCTAGCTCCCTCTTGGGGGCTCTTGACAGGGTAAGAAAAACTGATGTAATGGCGTCGGCTGCCTTATTTTATACCACTGAAGACCTGACGCAAGTCCTGGAGCGACGGCAACTGACGCAGAAATACTAAACCTCTGGTATTTGAGCCGACTGAGGACTACCCTGGCAGGGATAAACCCAAATGTGATGACTGCAACAGTGAATACACTCAAACATCAGTACCAAACATACCTCTCAAGTGTACCTCATTACGAGGAACGTACTTCATTTGGGGTCTTAAAAAGTTCATGTTCCTCTAAGTTCCTCAAAGCTCCACATTGAAAGAGTATTTCACACATTCAGTGTTAGGAATTTTTTTTAAGTGAAATCCATGGTAAATAGAAATTAATCCTATTAATTCATTAAAGGATCTTCTTTATAAGTAAAACCAGCATATTTTAGCCATCCTATGACCTTCCTAGTTGAAGCTGTTAGTAAGCCATTAGTTTGTGTTCCACATTTTGCCCATTTGTTTCACATAAGGCGAGTGTTCCTCATTTTGGAGATGGAAGGTTGAGAGCTATGGTACCAAAATCCAGTAGCACCACCAAAGAGCGCTCCAGTACCCAAATTACAAGAAAATGAAAATGAGCGCAACACCATAGACATAAAACTGGAACTTTAATACAACAAAAACAACAGGATAAGCGCTTTCGGCGTGTGCCTTCCTCAGATCCTGAAAACAATTCCTACACACAGCTATATAAGAACCAGCTAATCAATCTACTTAAAAGGCAAATAAGCAATTAAAAAATGAGGCAATGAAACATAGCAACACTTACTCCCCATTTGCATAGTGCACTTGTAACAAAAACATGTTTTAAAATGACTTGTATCCAAGCTTAGAACAAAACAACATTTGTTAAAGATAATCAGCATAGAATATTAAAACTTTTATAGTAAATAAATAAAACACTGCTGTCATAACCATTACACAGTTTGCAAATCTGTTAAAAACTCAGAGCTCATAATGTTAACATAGCAGGTTCACAACCATAGTATTAGAGAAGCAACATTCACAGCCTGATATACAACAAACAACTATTGTCAGCACTCTAACATCTACATTTATGGTAAGTGTACACAGCTGTACTTTTTGCTGACTGACTCGTGTACTGCACGCTGAGCTAGTCTTAGAACTTGCTGGAAAGATATGGGATTTCCCAGTGCAGCTGACGTGCTTAGGCCTCTTTCTGCTAGCCACATGCTGCAATGCTGTCTGTTTACTCTAGAGCCTGCTGAAACCATGCCTTTATCACTTGCAAGCATACATGTGTGCCTTTCTGTGAGCTCATGGATTTGACAAATCTCGATAGCTTTGCTTAATGTTAAATCACTATCACAAAGCAAACTATTTCTCACTGCAGCATTAACACCACACACACGCCTGTCCTTTATCAACTCATCTTTCAAATCACCAAACCTACATGATGTTCTTCGTCTTCCATTGCTGCAGTCCTTACTATTGGGGTATAGTCCGCATCCAGTCGGCCCGAATACCAGAGTATAAGGCTGACGTCGGTCAGGGCGCATTAGACTGACGTCAGTACGTCAGGGTACTAATGCGCATGACCGGCGTCATATCCTCAGTCTTTTTTGCTGCGTGATCCGATGCAGAAGCAGTTTTGCGAGTGCAGGTTGGCGTTCTGAAATATTTAAACCGGAGTTTCAGACCGAATCAGAGTTTGGGGAACATTTTGGTTTTTCTTGCCTCAGTATTTAACCGGATGTCAGAAAAGTGAATAACTGTATTTCTTGTGGGAAACAAATACCTCATAGGATTACCATACCTTATGTATACCTTGTTTAGGGCCTGAGCACGACGTTGTTGGTTGCCGCCTTGTGCTAAGTTTAACAAACGCACTATTAAGAGGAGGTTAGACTGTGCCAGATTAGTGTTTGGGAGCGTTGCAATTATAAAATGCCGCCGGATGCTCCGCCCGCTTCTTCCAAGAAGCAAGGACAAAACAGCGAAGTTTAGGGTTGATGAACCGCAGTCCCAGACGCCGGTTCTTTAGATGGCTCAGTGGAGCCAGAGGTTTTGCCAGGAGTTTCTATAGAGTCTCAGGCAGAAACTTTACTGTTACAGGATGTACCTCTCAGGAGGCAGGCCAGGCTGAGGGGGCTTCTCAGGTAACTATTCTTCCCTCTCTTCCCAAAGTAGTTAGAGCCTCTCCTTCTGTTGCCAAAACTTAGAGGTAGGCCAACTTCAGCTTCAGTAGGGGCTTCTCCTAGCCTTTCGGGTTCTGTACCTAAGAAACATATGCTTAAAATGGCAGAAGATTTGATTACTATGATTAGAGGTTCTATGGGCCCTCCTGATAAGAGGCCTAGAGTGGAACCAGAGTTTGACAGTTTTGAACAGGGTTCCGGGGCTTCTGAATCTTCTACGGAAGATTTGCAGGAGTGTCCTCATTATTCTGATTCTGATGTGGATGATGCCACTCCTTCTTCTCCTCCTGAGGATTTTTCATTTTCAGAGACTCTGCATTCCATGAGGGAGCACTTTAAATGGGAAGGCCAGGATTACTCTGATTCCAGGAAGAGGCTTAGGGAATTCTTGTTTTTACCCCAGCATAGGCCCTTAGCTATACCTCCTGTGTTGAATGTGGTGGAAGATGTTTTGCAGAGGCTTCCTGAACCCTGATTCTTTGCCTCCTGCTCCTGTTAAACCTGATAGGTACTATAGGGTGCCCAAGCTCATAAGTATTTGTTTAGGAGTCCTAGGGCGACCCAGAAACTGTTTCTCAGGGGCCTAAAGGTGTTAAAGCCTCTGTGGTTAAAAATCCTGTTCCCACTGACAAAGAGGCAAGGGCGTTAGATAGGTGGGGTAAGAAAGTGTATACTTCTTCCACTCTAGCCATGAGAGCGTTGAATTGTCAGTTTCACATGCTGAAATATCAAAATTATCTCCTTTCACAATTGAAATCTAAGGTGGATGCTTTGGAAGGTATTGATTGTAAAGACTTGCTGGATTTAGTTTATGTGTCTGAACAAGTGGGCAAGCATTCTTTGCAATGTGGTTTTGATGCTGTGCAGGCCTCCTCGAGGGTGGCTGCCACTAGTTCTGTTCTTCGCAGGCATGCCTGGTTGAGGGATCAAAATTTGGCTGAGCATGTTAAGGCAAGGATTTTGGATGCTCCTTTACAGTCTGATGTGTTGTTTGGTTCACCTGTGGAAGCAGTTTTAAAGAAAATGGAGGACAAAGCTAAGTCTATGCAAACTGTTAAAGATTTTTGCAGGTACAGCCACAGTTTGGTAGAAATTGGCCTGCTAAGGGGTGGACATATCCTGCTTATGATTCCCAGTCTAGGGGTAGGTCTAGACGTGGTAGGGGCAGGGCTCAAGGTTCTTTTAGGCCTAAAACAGGGAGTTCACCTGCTCAGACTTCTGGTGAGGGCAGGGGTCAGTCCTTTCGTAACAGACCCAATGACCTGCCTTTTCTACTGCCAGTAGATTCGCCTGGCAGCTCCTTTGGAAGGACAACTATCTCTTTTCAAAGGAAATTGGGATTTAATTACTCAAGACAGATGGGTGTTGGACATCATTCTACCAGTCCCTGTGTCAGAAAGGGGCCTAGGATTTTATTCTCGCATGTTCCTAGTACCAGAGAAGGGGAACACGTGGAGACTGCTTTTGGATTTATTTCTCCTCAACACTTATCTGGACATTCCAAGTTCAAGATGTTGATGTTACAACAGCTTTTACCCTGCTGGGCAAAGATCACTGGATGGTAACTTTAGATCTCAAGGAAGCTTACCTTCATGTGCATATCAGGCTAAGTTACAGGAAGTATCTGCGTTTCAAGCTGGAGATTCTCATTATCAGTTCTCTGCATTGCCCTTTGGCTTATCTACTGCGCCCAGAGTATTCACAAAGGTTCTGGCTCCAGTGATAGCTTACTTCAGGCTACAAGGACTTCAAATCTATCCTTATTTAGACGACTGCCTGATTCTGGCTCAAGAAAAGGAAGACCTTCTACAGCATCTGGAATATCTTATAGCAGTGCTAAGATGCCTAGGGTATTCTGTGAACGAAATAAAGTCCAGTCTAGTACCCTCTCACGACATGTGCTTTCTGGGTGTGAGACTGAATACAGCAGCCCAGATGGCCTTTTAACCCCGGACAAACAAAAGAGTCTGTCACTTTACTTCCATCAACTATCTCATCCGTCCGTGCTGACTGCAGAGACAGTCCTTCAAGCATTAGGGTTCATGGCATCTTGTATTCTGGTGCTTCCCAATGCCAAACTGCATATGAGGAAGTTACAATGGTATCTCAAAATGTATGGACACAGCACTGCCAGAATTTAGACACTGTCATTCAAATAATTCCTTGCCTTCAAAGAGTATTTTTGTGGTGGGCTCAGGAATGTCACCTAAACAAGGGACTCTCTGTGACCCGGCCAGAGGCGAGTCAGATTTTACCGACAGATGCCTCAGACATTGCTTGGGGAGCTCATCTAAATGTAAAGTGGATACAAGGCAAGTGGCCTGCCAGACTACAGCATCTACATATCAACATAAAGGAGGTGTTAGCAGTCCAGTTCGCATTGCTGGCTTTCAAGGAGTTACTTCTTCCAGGGCAGGTGTTGATTCTAACAGACAACACAACTGTCATGTGGTACTTCAACAAACAAGGGGGAACACATTCTTATCCTCTATGCAGGCATGCAATGATTTTATGGGAGACTGCGCACGCTTGCACCTAACTCTTCAGGCAAGGTTTCTGCCAGGAGCACAGAACTCCTTAGCAGATGTGTTAAGCAGACAAATCATGGATCCCACAAGTGGAAACTGGATCTTCATGTATTTCAGAAATTGACAGTGTCATGGGGAACTCCAGACATAGATCTGTTCTTCCACTACACCACCAGCTGCCACAGTTTTGCACAAAGGGGTTTCATCACACAGCTTGGAAAGTGGATGCTCTGTCTTTCAGTTGGACGAACCTTCATCTGTATGCCTTTCCACCTCTGCCTCTTCTTCCAAAGGTACTGTTAAAAGTCAGACAGGACAGGCCAAGGATGATTTTGATAGCTCCAGATTGGCCTCGCAACACTGGTACCCTCTACTACGGAGTCTGGTAAAGAAGCCTCTATGGCCTTAACCTTTGATTCCACATCTGTTATCCCAGCAGGACGGTCATCTGCTCAATGTCAAGCTTCACTCTCTTCATCTGACAGCCTGACATATTCTGTGTTGAAACACAGCAGGTCTCAACTTCCTCAACAAGTTTTAAATGTGATTATGGAAGCTAGAAGACCTAGTACAAGGAAAGTGTACGCAGCAAAATGGAAGAGATTTTTATTTTGGTGTAAAGCAAAGAATTTGGAGATTTCTGAGCCTAATTTGAGTATGGCTCTTCAATATCTTACTGAGTTACTGGACAAGGGTCTGTCCTTCTCTTCAAGATTCATGCTGCAGCAATCTCAGCTCACTATGATTGTGACCCACCATTGTTTTCGCATCCTTTGTTCAAGCAGTTTCTTAGAGGGGCTAAGAATATAAGACCCCAATGAGCTCCTACTCCTGCTTGGGATCTCAATTTTGTGTTGGAAAAACTTACTCTACAACCTTTTGAGCCTGCGGCTACTGCTGAATTGAAATATTTGTCATGGAAGACTGCTTTTTGTTGGCTATTACTTCAGAAGGGTGTCTGAGTTGCAGGCCCTTATGGCAGTCGAGCCCTTTTGATTTTCCATAAGGATAGGGTATCATTACGTACTAATCCTTCCTTTATGCCTAAGGTGGTTTCTAGTGTGGCTTTAAACCAAACTATTCATTTGCCTACCTTTATGCAGACCCCAAAATAAAGGGAAAAGATTTTGCATACTTTAGATGTACACAGGCAATTATGCTATTACTTAAGCAGGACTAAGGATTTTAGGCAGTCTCAGCAGTTGTTTGTTTCTTTTGCTTTGAATCAGGGCAAGCCTGTGTCAAAACAAACTATTTCTAGGTGGATTGGCTTTTGCATTGCATTTTGTTATTCCCATCATGGCAAGGAGGTTCCAGCTGGGATTAGGCCTCATTCCACTAGGGGTACTGCCACTTCAACAGCATTTCTACGGGGTGGCAACTAAGGATATTTTGGAAGCAGCTACTTGGAGTTCAGTGCCTCTAAGCATTATCACCTTCCTATCTACTCTAAGTCTAGGGCTGGTTTTGCCACAGCTGTTTTGCAAGGCATGTTGTCAGCTCCTGCTTCTTTATGATTTGCCAGCCTCCCTTACCTCTGCTTTGGGATTCTACCCAATAGTAAGGACTGCAGCAATGGAAGGCGAACATAGTACAGTTTTGTACCTACCATAAATGTAGATGTTCGAGGATTACCCTCCTCCTTCCTCTGTGTTTAGGGGTGGTTGTGTAGGTGATTTACCTGCTTATATTTTTGTATATATTCTTCATGTTTTGGTGCAGGTATTTTGGGCCTTGTCTTTTAGGTCTTCTGACATCTGGGGCAAGAAAAGACTGAGGATACCTGACCCGACTGATGGACTATACCCCAATAGTAAGGACTGCAGCAATGGAATCCTCGAACATCTACATTTATGGTAGGTACAAAACTGTACTTTTTCGCTTTATTCCTTAAGCCAGTGACATAAGCTGCAAACATTTCTTCTGGTTTTTGGTCTCTTGTATAAAATAGGTGCCTCTCTAATGTAACACATTTCTCTAAATTTGTTTCAAGCACTCTGTGTCCTCTGACTCAGCCGGTACAAAAATGTGGTTTTCCCCCCTCTCCTGAATATACTGCTGGTGTGTACACAAATGAATGCTCCCTTTCAGTGGTCTCTGACCGTGCTAAGTTACGCAAAATGAATGCCCTTGTATGTGCATCTTTGTCAGAAGAAGCTGCTTGCATGAAAATATTGTATTCCTGCTCAAATATTCTCCACTTCTTTGCAATATTATGCTCAAATACAAGTGGTGTGCGAAATGCCTCTGCCATATTAACACACACCAGTGTAGGCTTTTGCAATTATGTATGCACACACACACACACACACACACACACACACACACACACACACACACACACACACACTGAACTCTTCCAAAATGGCTGTACTTTGCTAAATAACTCTTAACAGTGTAAGAAACACTTTGAAAGAGCGACACTCTGCGAATAAATGTACACAGCACAAGAAACATTTCAAAATGGTTGTGTTCCGACTGCACTTTACGAAATAATTGCACTTTGCACACAGTAAACTCTTTGGAATAAATGCGCAGTAATAAAGCACACACTGCAAACACTTTACACGCTCTGAGATACTTCAACTTTAGTTATGCTTTGAATAATGAACCCCTTATGAACTTTTCTGATAATTTTATCAAATATCGTAATTACGAACATCTCATTTAATCAGTAATGCATTTTGTTCCTTTCGTTTGATTAATATGTTTTTGTGCTATTCGTTTGATTAATAATGTGTTTTGTGCCCTTTGAATGCTCCATGTTGTTTCTTTTTTAAAGTAAATCTGTGCAATTTTTGGTTTACCTGTAGTTCATTTCTGGCCATTTTTTACACCCAGTTTGCTCAATATGCCTTCACTGTTTACTCTGCACCTCTTGGCTTGAAGAAGCTGTCTTCTTAATTCCAGTTCTGACACCATGTCACTCGTCTGGTCAGGATAAAACAGTGAAACAGTTGTGGGTTCTGTTCAAGCAGCTTTATTATGTACAGACACATCAGGATCGAGGCTTAACAACTTAAATAAACTTATAAACAGACTGACTACCACACTCGTACATTGCTCACACTCTAGCTGCTCTCAAAATGGCACTGCTGTCTGCACGTGCTCACTATTTATATGCACGTACCACACTTGGAAATGCTTCTTAAAGATACAACACACACATTGTTCTACAGTGACCACTGACACCTCCCAGTTGAGGGTGGGGCTTTTCTTGGCAAGGACAGTTCAAGGCACATGGTCCTCCAGGAGATCAATTCACACATCCTTGTCCTAAAGATGAGTGGTTCTGTTAGCATTGCATGTCTTTCAAGATGTTCTCTCTGTAAGAACTATTGCAATACAAACAGGCAACATGTCTGTGGTTTGATATGTCGACAAACAAGGGGGGAACCCATTCCTACCTCCTTTGTCGAGAGGCAGTGAAAGTGTGGCAGTGGGCGATCTCCTCCCACCACTTTCTAGTGACAGTGCACATTTCTGGGGAAGTCCAACATTCTAGAGGACAAACTGAGCAATTCCATTTTGTTGCTTCACAAGTGGTCCCTCAGTCAGTCAATGGCAGAGAAGATTTTCTATCACTGGGGCCAACCTTGCTGTGATTCTTTTGCATCTCCCCACAACTGCAGCAGATATTTTGCACCAATTCCCCCTCGGGGGAGTTGCCAAGAGACACTCTAGTCTGTGTTTGTCCCTCCCAGTCTACTTTTTGCTTTCCCACTGCTACATCTGATTCCAAAATTCTTACAAAAAGCCAGCCAATTGAAGAGCTGACTGATTCTTATTGCCCCTTCTTGCCTTGCCAGGTGTGGTTCCCCGTCCCATGGTCTCATCTTCATTATCCTCTGTGAATACTAGACCCCTGTCCAAATCTTCTCTCGCATCCCTTGGAGATGAAATATCCCAGTATTCCAGGTCTCAAACTAACCACATGGTATCTCAAATTCCATTAATAGCTAGACAGCCCAGGCTTTCCTTCTTGGTTCAACAAATACTTTTATTTTCCCAGAAAGTTTCTACTAGGAAGATTTACAAAAATCAATTGAAAAGATTTCCAATTTGGGGTGTTGAGAAGAATACCGACCCCTCTTCCACTCCTATTTCTTCAGTTCTGGAATTTTTCAAAAAAGACACTAGTTTTTCCACATTCAAATTACAATTAGCAGCCATATCAAATTTTCATTTAGGAGAAGAAGCTTCCTCTTTAGTTTTTTCCAAATTATACAAGGCATATCTAAAAGGCATTTCTTACTTGGATCACCAGAGAAGGATCCATCTCTCCTTGGGATTTGACAATGTTGGCGTTGACACAACAACCTTTTGAACATTAAGACAAAACTGATTTAAAATTTTTGTCTTGTAATTGCTACTAGAAATACTGTTTAAAATCTGCAAGGAGAATTTCAGAACACCAGGCTCTTATCATCCAAATCCACTTACATTGTTTCACAACGACAGAGTTAGTTTACGGATTAAACCATCCTTCATGCCAAAAGTAGCATCTGGCTCGAATGCCAACCAAGCAATTAATTTGCCTGCTTTCTTCCCTAATTTTTCAAATAAGGGAGAGTATTTGCTACATCGTTTAGATGTACATAGACAACTATGTTTTTATCTACACAGGGCAAAAAATTTCAGGAAGGAAGACCAGTTGTTTGTTTCTTTCTCATTGAACAGACTGGGATCATCAGTTTCTAAAGTTACCCTAGCCAAATGAATTACTGATTGCATTTCCTTTGTATATACTCAGCAGGGCATCTCCTTATCTAAGCCTCCTAAGGCGCATTCAGGTAGATCCATATATACTTATTTTTGCCTTCTGGTCTAGACCTTCCATTTATGACATTTGCTCAGCAGCTACCTGGTCCAATGCTCATACCTTTATTACTCATTGCAAACTAGATTTGAATTCTAGAAGCAGGGCTTCTTTTGATTCGGCAGTTCTCCAGAATATCCTTCTGTTAGGACCACCCAGGATTCGTGTAGCTAGGGACTCTCCCATTTGTTGAAGAATGAAAAGGACAACATATGGTATTGGTTATGTACTCATCATCTGTGTTGTCCATTTTCATTCTTCAGCTCCCTCCTTCTCCCCTTCCAGTCATCTTCTGGAGTGATCTTATGGATATTTTGGACCCTGTAGTTCCAGGTTTGAGCCATAGTGTACTGTTTCTTCTTTGTCCTCCTTTATCTTAGCATCTATAAGGCAGTAAACTCTATCTGAGGTATTGTAGGATGGCTGGGGTGTTGTGGGTAGAGGGAGGAGCTCAAGAGTTGGATCAGTAAGTCTATGATACGTGGCAGAGTCAAATATGAGGTCAGATCTGTAACCCATTTAGTGAGGAAGAATGAAAATAGACAATACAGATGCATAGTTATGATGAATACACAATTTTCATTTTATTTCCTTGATGTTATGCAACCATTATGTTGCAAGAGACTGTCATAGGAAGCAGGTGCTTGCAGATGGAATTATACAGGAAGATAAACCTGCAGCTGTTATATTTCCGATGACTGCATATTGCAGAGATGCAGAAGAGTGTTTGTGCTACTCATTTTTCTATTTGACATTTGGCTCAGCATGAAAGCGGTTTCCCTTTTCCTAGCTGATGGGTTGGTGGAGTGCGTGTTTTTCACTTGTTGCTGGAAAAAGTGAAAATGTCTGAATTTCTAGTACTGCATCTGTTGAAAGAATAACTGACTGTCCCTTAGAAAGTTCACCTTTAATGGAGTGAGTGAGTGAGCGCACGCATGTCCTTACGTGAATGTCAGATACATTTTTTATTCCTTACTACTTTTATTGCAGGAAGCTATCAGTGTGAAATACTTTTCTCCACCCTCCTACTTTTATTGCAGAAAACTGTGACATTCACAAACATTTATGTATCTTTATGGACCATATTAGATCACCTTTGTGTTGCAGTTTTTTCTTCATTTTTTTTCCTGAGCCCACTTGCCATACATGGAAATGAGAATGACTGTTATTTTCACCTTTTTTTTCTTTCTATATTTGTTCTAGCCCTGCTTTTTTGTAGAAGCTGTTGTTAGTAACGCAGGTCTCTAATTCATTCAATCTTTTTGATGCATCTTAGTTTCTAAGTAGCAATTTTGAAGTCTTTGCAGCAAAGCCTGTTATAACTTTTTTTATCAGATTCCCTTAATTGTATATACTCTGTCTTTATACATCCGACTTGCTTTGTTTTTCACCATGCCTTTGTTACATTCCTTCTAAACCCTGAGTGCTGTTCCCCTAATATTGTTAACATGCATCTCCCTCTGAACGCTCCAGCATTTTAATCTTGCATCATTGTATGTTATGACAACACATCACATGAAAAGTATGAGCTGTGCATTGCATTTGACTTCAGAATCTGTGCAGCTGTTCAAGCCATATGCAACATAAAGTAATCCTATTTCTTGGTACAGAAATTGTAAACTTATCCAAATCTTTTGAATAGGAAAAGGGAAGGATTACTATGCGAGAATATGAAATTGGTTGGTTCCTGGGACTTTTGGTTTCATTAGGGCTGACTCTTTATAAAATCCACTCAGGAGAATACTGTAAAGGAGAATGAACCCTTTTCTTAGAATCTGTGTATTTTTTATTGTTTATTTTTTCTCTTTTTTTTTTTTTTTCTTTCAGGAAAATTGGCTACTTCATACAAACCAGATCAACTGCTGAGTCTGCTACAGATTGAATGTGCAAACAGTGATGAAGTTTCAGAGGTGAGCAATCACTGATAACTCTTAGAAGTTGTTATCTTCTTTGATGGTATCTTTTAATTTTTTTAACATGCAAGTAAACTGGTTCCGCAAGGACCCTGTTTGGACATGACCTTGACTACAAGGACCAGGAAAAGCCAACACTTGGATGGTATAGAGTAACCATCAAGCAGTATATTTTTGGAGGGGAGATGGAAACTGAAATCTAGTACATTATATACCTGCACATTGTATGTAAGTGTCATTAATAGATTCTGTATCTGTCACTTCTCTTTTCTCTTCCTTTCATAAAATATTTTGTAAGCTTCATTGTCTTCAGTGTGCAGCACCCTATTCAGTTAGACAAATGGGCTACTGCACACTAAGGCAGTAAATGTACCACCCTGTCTGTGAAGCAATCTATTCACAAGTGAAGGCTATAATTGTCACTTACAGTATGTAGCATGCAGTCTTTTCTTTATCTTTCTTTTTTTTTAGAATATCTTCATTTCATTCCATCCTTTCTGAGAAATGGGAATTCATTTGATGTCCATAACATTTTTTTTTTGTTTGCCTTCCTCTGGATTTCTTTGGTCACCTTGTCACCCTTCTTGTTTGTTTGTGTCTTTCGGCTTTTCCTGGTTAGGGGTCGCCACAGCGGAACTCTGGTCCGCTAATGATTGGCAGTTGATTTTTACGTACCGGCTTGCCAGGCCTGACGCACAACCTTCAATGAAGGTACGCCCATTCACGCATGTCTCCACGCAGAAGACGTTCTAGCTGAGAATTGAACCGGACAGCATCTTACTGTGAGGTGACAACGCTACCGCAGCACCACCTGCAATACTTTGTGAGCCTAATAAAGTGGGATTATTATTTCTTTACAACGTGAATCCATTCCTTTGAGAATACAGACCCACATTCCCTCTTTCCCCGTTTCAGTACCACAAGATTAATTTTCAGATTGTTTCTTTCCGTTTTGCAGTCAGTTGAAGCATCCTTCCTAGTAGATCATTGTTACCAATATTGTTATGCCTTAAACACTAGCATTTGCACTCACTAAACCTCCTTTCTACTTTTGGTCTAGCCTTTTGCAGTTAGTACCAGGTCGTAGCAGGAGGGTGGATAAGTGTTACCAGATGTGTGTTAAAAAGCATTACATGATAGTTCAGTGATGGTTGTTATGGTACAGTGAAGCTGTTTAAAAGTAACTTGGTACTAACTCTTCTAAATGACAAAACTGATTTTGTGCAGTAGTTTTGTGGATGAGGGTCAGCAGAGAGGCTTTAAGATACTTGACTGCTCATGCAGTTGTTGATATAAGCAATATTCATATGTAGTTGACTGCAGTTTGTGACAGTGAAAATATAGCTTTACATCTTTTGATGCTTTACTTATTTTCTTGTTTCTTATTATATTTTAGTTTCAGAATCCAAGTAAAATTTGCGATATTGACCGTGTGCTTTGCTGGTTAAAATCTGATTATCTAAATGGATCTTTTTGCATTGATAATTATGGTTTATCTGAGTAATTTAACCCTTTCAAGCTTTTGGATTGGGGGCTGTCTTTAGAAGTAATTTTTCGTTGTCAACAGGTGGCGTAAGGAGTAATGAAAGGGATAGGTAAAATGCAAATGGTTAGGTCACTTAGTGCTTTCTTGGGAAAGAGTGGTCTTCTGTGAATTACAGAAAAATACTCAATCTGTCTGAAATTTCATGATTTTACACATAATTTTGTTAATCTGTACCTTCTTCTTCTCTTTCTTACATAAAAGTGTTGTTTTCCTGAGCAATTGTTTCTCATCAGTTGGTTTGTTGTTTTTCTGTTTTTGCATACTTGTGCTTCTTTTTAGCTCTGTCTGTAGTTGTTGGCTTGTTTATTTTAGTAAAGTAACTGATATTTGTTTGATAAGTAACAGTGGATGTTTTACCGCTTAAGGTACCTAATTTTAAACACCTACTCTCCCTAGCACTACAACTGCTGTGGAGTTTGTCTTAGAGTGTGCATATACAAGTCAAGTGTTCTTTGTGTGAGGCTACATCCCTGTGGCCTTCTAATCTTCCAAGCCCTGAAGGAAAGTGTATAGCCTGTCACTGACATTTTTGCTGCACTGTCACTTTCACCTCAACCCCCCCCCCCCTCTACAAGGGTACCATATTAGCTGTCCTGTAATCTGTTAATGCTGTGCACATTTGCCAGAGATGGGGATTTTAATGGGAGGATTGATTAAAATGCAAAGGGTTTATTAACATTTCGGTCAGATTTGTAGAATCCCTTAAGGAGTCTGTGCTTTTTTTTTTTCATTCCACAGAGGCATCAGTTCCATAATCACATTTTATTTTCTATATTTTGACATTCATCTGTTTTTGCCATGGCACCACTTCATTATGATAGTCCACCAGGTTTCCTTTTCATGTTACTGAATGGAAGTAAGCATATTTATTAACTTGGCCCTGCTTATAGGTATATCTTTAATTGCATGATCTGATGATGTCCTTTTCATTCATTCCTCAACTGATGGATTTGGATCCGCTACTCTGATCCGAATTGGTGGCTTTTTCCAGAGCGAGGATCTTAGAACTCTTGAGCTCCTCCCTTTACGCATAATGTTCCACCAACCTAACACACCTCAGATTTCATTTGCTGACATTGCAAACAGACGTCGATTGTGAGCTCTCAATGTATATCATTTATCATATATTTTTCTTGTGAGTTAAGAGTGTGTGGTTCTTTGTGTTGTATACACCTTTTTCTTTTTTCTGTACTACCCCCCCCCCCCTTACCCCTGTTACTCACTGCTTTTATCTTGGTATCCTTTTGGAGCTAGCCAAGTTCTCTTCTCTTATTTATTTATTTTTTCTTCAGATTGTTACCCTTAACCTTTAGTACCCCTTGTCTCTCGCATTTATAGTGTTCTACACGGTCAGTATGCCTTCCTTCTACTCCTTGTTTAATATAGTCCGGTACTGTGCAATCCCATAAAATTATCTTAGAATTATAGAATCGTCAAATTACAAGGTAACTGACCCCTTTGACCATTTGCGCATTACAATAACCCTTTAGACCGTACAGGCTAGTCATAGCAGAGGTGAATCTAGATACCCCTTCAGTTGTCTGCTTTTTGGAGGAAGAAAATATTTTGCATTCCTTAATTTGGAGTAGAAGTTTATCCCAAAGAAGAGAAGCATTTCATGGAAAATCTGTTTCTTCACTATATTTTATCTGCTGAAGCAGATTTAGGTCCCTGGTTTGAGTGTTAGGCAATTTGTAGTGGTATAAGAGATCTTGGACTATTGGATCTGTAATGGCTCAAAACACAAGTCACAGATCTTTTCAAAGGAGTCTGTAGAATATTGAGTAAAGGGATGATGCTTCAAGCTTCTTCTGGTAATTGTATTTTAATCTTGTGATCATTTTCATTAGGTACATCTGAGGTCTTTCCAGTTGCTTCATATGCCTTGTAGAATACATCCCAAAAGGAGCATAGTCTAATCAATGCAGAATACTTTTAGCAATTAGCTGCACTATGTAAAAGGTTTCTTACCCACTGTTGTAATCTGATGGTCAAAGGCAAGGGCATTATCTACTCATTTCCCAAGGTCTGTCAAACACTTTTGTTTTGAAGTGGGGTATTGTATGTACTGTAATATTGATGAAAGGACCGTATCAAAGTTTTGAGCCAGGATTGGCAAGTGTGAGTTCCAGTTGGAGTTTCTGCATATCGGAGAAGGACTTGAGGATAACACCAGGTTTGCTGTCATCAGCCAAAATCTGCAAAGTAAATGCTGAATTGTAGGAGTCCCAGCACAGAGCCCTGAGAAACACCATTGGTCACAGTCATGTTTACCAAGGATACACCTGGTCTTATCCCTCAAACAGTTTGCTACCACCTAATAATGTAGGATTTGATTTGGGGCTTGTTCAGCTTGATTGTTATGTTAGCATGTGGTATGGTGTTCGAATCCTTAATTAGGTTGAGGTATACTGCATGAACAGCATGTCCACTGTTCATGGCTTGTGGTACTCTCTCAAAGAAGATGACATGATTCATAAGTATTTGATAGCTTCCCATTGCTTTTCATTGTGACATGGTCATTGTTACCATGTGGTGCTTTCAGCTGAAAATAACAGACGTGTTCATCATTCTTACTGCTCAGTAGGCCTTATTTGAGTTGATTCCTGCCTAGAAAGCAAAAGAAAGTCTGCTTCAAAAAGCTCTGCCCCCCCCCAAACACACACTCCTTCGCTCTGACATCTAATTGATATTATAAGGAGGGAAACCAACAGCAAAAGTGAAACTTTCTTGCCGTCTCAAGAAGCATAATCTCTTAGGATTCACAAGAGCAGGTATGGACTGAAAGCTCTGTTTCTGGTGGTTAAGCCCCCATTGGGGAGGCCCTTCACTCAGAAAGTATAGCCCTTTTAAGAAAAATAGGATTTAATCTATTTATTGACCAAAAGTGGTATTTCCCCTTTAAGAAACCCAGTGTTTTTTCACAATATAGAAAGTTTTTTCTCAGGGGCCGTTATTTTTATCTAAGGCTGTTAATGTAATTGGAGAGAATTTTGTGAAAAAGTTATGTATTGCTTTTGCAAAAAGTTTATGAAGGAATAGGCAGGATTTTATGTCAGTATAATGCTTATACTCTGTGACAATATACGTACCATTTTGCTTGTCAGTGTGGGGGCAGTTTCTGAACAGTACTGATAAGAGAATCCTGTTATTTTATTTTTATTTATTTTTTAAGTTAAGGGACTGTGAAAAGTGTAGTGAATATTAAGTGTGCTGCTTGTAAACATGCATTGAAAGCTTACCTGACCCATTTGCTTACAGCTTTTGGTGCTTCTTCTCCAGATACAATATGGGTGCTCACTTTGTTCCATCTGGCTGCTTACCTGACCCATTTGCTTACAGCTTTTGGTGCTTCTTCTCCAGATACAGTATGGGTACTCACTTTGTTCCATCTGGCTGCTTAACCACAGTGCCTAGAAAGAAAGAAATCACTTACCAAGAAGTCCTTGTCATTGTCGCAGATTCAGTGTGTGCCTCAGCTATTAATGGGTGAACCTGCAGTGGTCAATGATTGCTCCTCAGACCACTCACTTCCCTCTCTGGCTTCTTCTGTTGTAAGCCTTTCAGCCAGTGTGAACATGGGTTCAGCCATGTCTTCTTTGGCTGTTCACTGTCTGATAGGGGCATGGGAGAAGCATCTTCTCTAGATTTGGGAGACACTTCTGGAGATTCTTCTCTGGGTAACTGGAGTAAGACACCATTAGATTGCATAGATGTCCTTCCTTCATGTTGGTCCTTTTCTGATAGAACTCCAAATTAAGAAGAAATTAAGAAATAAACATTGTTCTTCTGATGAAGTTGAGTTCTTTACCTTGGCTAGACAGACATTACAAGCAATAAATCCTGGTATGCAGAAGCCTTTTACATATGAACTTTCAATGTAAAGGTATTCATGAGGAAACTGGGTCTGATGATTCTGAGTTTAGCAGAGACGGAGCTTCTCTTGCAGCTTCAAAACCCAGCTCTCTGATTGTGATGAAAGTTTCAATTCTTTTCCCTCAAGTGGAGGAATTTTCTTTTAATCAGACCATTGCAAGAATGAATGAGGTATTTTTATGGGAACAAATAGAGGTTTCCCCTGAACTGAAGAGAATGATATGTTACAAATTGATACACCTCATTCCTGTCCCATCCTCCCTATACTGCCATCCTTGGCGGATGTGTTGAACGCTGCCTGTACTCATCCTGATACCCATCCATCAGGCTTTAAAAAAGCAGATAAACTGTCTTAAGGTACATCAGGCTAATACATTTCTGATGTTATGTTGTCCTATCTCGCATTCATTCTTACCGGATGGGTTCATAGCTGATCCTCGGCCCCAACTCTGCTGAATTCACTAGCTCAAAGTCTCTAACTTGGCTCGTGGCAGAAAGGTATCCCATCATGCAGTGGTGTAATTCCCCAATCTCGTTTGCCGCTTTACGAGTTTGGATGCTCTCTCCTTGGCTGTGGCTCTTTAAAAACCTTACATTTTTTCCCTTTATTAAGCTATATTTAGCTTTAATAATTGCTTATTAGTTGTAGTTAGTGTTTTTTTCCATAGTTTAACTGTGTGCTGTAGTTTCGAGTGCTGTTTGTCATGCTAGTGTGTGCTTTTGTTGGCCGTCGTTAGTCGCAAGGCCTATTTTCCCATTTTTGGTGATGGTGTAGTTAGTGCTTATAGTAGAACTTAGTTATTATATATACATATATATATATATATATATATATATATATATATATATATATATCTCGTTTCAGAGCTAATTTCCTGTGTGCATCCCTCTTGCTCGTAACTCTACTAGGTCCGTTCTAAGTTAGAGGGCCTAGTGCCTGTTTAATTTAGAGAGCAGAGTTGTTCTCCTTGTTTCTGTATTGTTAGACATGTTACTATAATGTGGTAATAGTGTTTGAGATTTGAAATATTTTTTGTGTGTTACTTTTATTATAGAGGTGTGTTTAGGCTTTACCTGTTATTGTTCTAGTGCGGGTTTCTTCCTAAAATGTCAAAGGAAACTAGAGAGAAGGAACCCAAGCCTTCAGGGTTTAAAAAGCATCAGAAATGCTCTCAGATGTCCATCACTGTTTGGCATAACATTTGTGTTTATTGTTTGGGGGCTATTCACCTCCATGAAACTTATACTTTTTGTCATTCTTTCAACTCCCGGGTTCTGCAGGAAA
This sequence comes from Protopterus annectens, assembly GCF_019279795.1. Lineage (NCBI taxonomy): Eukaryota > Metazoa > Chordata > Ceratodontiformes > Protopteridae > Protopterus > Protopterus annectens. The sequence continues at coordinate 1,133,681,183 of NC_056743.1, forward strand.
GAAAGAACAAACTTGTACTCAACGGGTTCCTGAAACCTTCTTTTGAGGAGGCTCTACAGAGCACTTCTTCCAGTAGATCCCCTTCATCTGAGTGACAAACCTTCAAAATGGCCATCTCCTGCTTTTTTGGCTCAGTCGGAGCCACTGCTAAAATTGGCAAAGACCTCTGATACATCGATCTCCTCGGCTCCACAGCCCTCGGAACTGATGGAGATCATAAACTTGGACAAATCTACAACTTTGGTTCCAAGGCCTTTGGAGCCGAAAGACTGTATTTCGGAGCCGGTCCAGTGATCTTGAGATCTCCCATTTTGGAGAGATCTCACTCACCAACCCTCTCCTCCTGGCCTTCTAGGAGCTTATCAGATGATGACGTGGGTAGGGTGGTGCGCAGACTTTTGAAGTTGCCGGCACTAGCTAAATTGTTTTTGGCTCCAACCCATTCATTTCCGGAGCCAGCCGAGACTGACTATTACATCCATGATGATTCCTTCTCTGAACCAAGCTGGATCTTCAGAGCCTGAATGCCAGGTACCACTTGCTGTAGATTCTTCGGTTTGGCGACCCCTTCAGGAGATTTTGGAACCGATCCCTGCTTCAACACTCTCGGGGCTGTCCGGGGAGTCTAGGGGCTGAAGTTCTCCAGTCAACTCCAGGAGGGGGGGTGCTCGGACCAGAGTTTTTTCAGTTCCAAGTTTGCCTCTCATTGCCTTTGCTCGGCTGAGCTTGGCTCCTACATCAGCCTCCGATCTGATCTCCTTGAGCCCCACTCTTCAGAGACCTCCCCAGAATACCCTTCTGAGGAGGCTCCTTGAAAGAGAATATGCAAGAGGAAGCATATTTACTCCCCTGACGAGTCTATCACCTCTGCCACTGACCTCGAGGAGTCATAAGGGTCCCCGCGGTTGTTCTCTGAAGATATCTCCTTTGCAGATATCCTAGAGATCCTGAAACGGAGGCGGCTGGAAATCCATCAACCCTTCTGATAAGGAGTCTGTGTACCTGAAGGCTTTTGGATCTCAACCGTCAGCCTCCTGGGTGTCTCTGCCTTTCGATGAACTATTGGACTTGGTTAGTCAAAAGGCGTGGGAGTTGCCAGACACTATGGAACCAGTCCCTCTGAGACCAAATAAGTTCTTGTTAGCACCTGTGGAAAGAATTTCTCACAAAAGGCAATCCTGTAGATGGTATGGTGGTGGCAGCAGCCACCAAGAAGGAACTTTCTGAAATTTCCTCTTCTGTCCATCCACCGAACAAGGACTCCCGGACAATGGACAGATATGGGAAGCGTGTTATTTCATCAGCCACTTTTACCCTCAGATCGCTGAACTACCTTTCGCACTTTATGAGGCTACAAAGAGATCTCCTGAAGGAGTTATGAGATGCTCTCCAAGATTCATTGGCTGTTGGAGTGTCAGAAAAGGTCACTTCTCAGCTATCTACGTAAATTCCATTGTTAACTCCTCTAATATCCTATGCAGCAGATGGAGCGAGCAGGGCAGTGGGTTCCGGAGTTTCCCTGTGGAGGCACTCCTGGATGCTCTTGTGCAACCTTGCGGAGCCCTTCAAGTCTACTTTTACCAACATCCCTTTTGACGATTCCTCACTTTTTGGACCTAAGACACACTCACCAGGTGCAAGCAGGAAGGGAATACTCTCTGCCATTGGGGTACATTTTTCCGTTCCTTCAAGACTTTATTCTACAGGTCAGAAGAGTGGGAAAATGGGTTCAAAAGATCCCAGGGAGATGCACAAGATGAACCCTTCATCAGGGGCAGAGGGGGAGGCAGTAATGGTAGATGTCCTGGAGCCAGAGGGAGTCCATAAAAACAGGGTGACCGTGATTCCTGTTGTGGTCGGCCCTACCAGCACTTCTGAAAGGAGGCCCATCTGCTCTACTCTGGAGGCAGTCGGGGGGGGGGGTGTTTCTTTGTACCCAGAATCCTGGTAAGATATCGCAAAAGACAAGTGGGTACAAAGTACAATATCCAGTGGCTATTCCATTCCCTTTTGCCATCCTGCCCCACAGATCAGAACAGTCGCGGATGTTCCACCCAGTCAAAGGGAACAAGCAGCTGTAGAAATTCAAAAGCTGCTAGACAAGAGTCGTCCAAGAAGTCCCCCACAGACCAAGTAGGATTCAGAACTTACTCAAGATTCTTTTTAGTGCCATAAAGAACAGGGGACTGGAGACCCATTTTGGATCTCGGCAAGCTGAATGAATCTGTGAAGTCCAGGTTCCAAATGGTGACACTGCAGTTGATTCTTCCCTTTTTAGGGAAAGACAATTGGATGTGCTCAATAGACCTCCAAGATGCTTACTACCACATAAAAATGGACAGAGCATCAAGGAGTCAGTTGCGCTTCCGGCTGGGAGCCAGTCATTACCAATTTTGAGCTCTGCCCTTTGATCTCACTACAGCCTCCAGATGTTCACCAAATGTATGGCTCCCTTGAGACGTCTTGGATTCCATGCGTTTCTGTACCTAGACGACTGTCTCCTTACTGCCATCACCAAGCATCTACTTCAACAGGCGAGGGACACCACTCCTCAAACTTGCTTTCGGTTAGGGATTACAGTCAGTTTACAAAAATGTGCCTTGTTGCCCTGTCAACATATTACATTCATAGGCGCAGATCTCGACACTGTCTCCATGATGGCATGACTTCCGCCGCACAGTATTTCTGATGTTCATCGTGTTACACTGCTGCAGTCATTACACTTGGGTTATCCTGTCGTGAGGCGGTTCCCCAGTCGGCCTGAGTTCCAAAGTCTTGGTCCGGCATCGGTTGCTGTCACCTCCTCCCTGACGTCAGTGTGACAGGGGTATATAAGATGCAGCCGACATCATTTTCTTCAGTCTTTCTCTTGCCCGAAGCAAAAGCAGTTCGCAAGTGCCAGTCGGCTGTCTCCTGAGATTTTCATTCCGAATCCAGAACCGAATTCTTCTACAAAGCTAAGTACCCCATTGGGGAAACTTTTTCTTGCCTCAGACCGATGTCAGTAAAAGTTAATAACTGTATTTCTTGTGGGAAGCAAATACCTCATAAGGATTTCCATTCCTATTGTATCCCATGCCTAGGCCCAGACCACGACGTCATTGGTTGTCAGTTTTGTGCTAGGTTTAACAAGCACGCTATTAAACGTCAGTTTGATTTTGCCCGGCATTATTTTGGTAGAAAATTCAATTATACCATGCCGTCAGAACTACACAAAAAGTGCAAAGACAATGATAGGCATCCGAGGCCAGTCGCCGGTTCTCCGGTTTTCAGCGAGGCGTCTTCGCAGCCCCTGACGACCGCTTCTGTAGAACCACAAGCCGCCTCTGACTCCAACGTGGAGATGGCTGGGCCTTCAGACGCACAAGTTATTCAGCCTACCGAGACTAACCTTTCCGAGGGATCTGGAGTAGCTGAGCAACCCACAGCTTCAGAGGGTGTCTTCAGACCTACTCAGTTAAGCATTAAACCCTCAGTTAAGTCTAAGACTCCTTTAAAATCAAAGAAACAAATACAGTTAAAACAAAAAATGCTTCCAGAATCAGATCCTCCTAATTTTAAAGAAATGCAGGATTTATTACATGTAGCTGAACAAGTGGGAAAGCATACTTTGCAATGTGGTTTTGATTCTCTAGAGGCCTCCTGCAGAGCAGCAGTTACAGGCACTGTCATTAGAAGACATGCTTGGTTAAAAGAACATATGTTACCAGATCATGTTAAAGCAAAATTATTGGATGCACCTCTGCAGCAGGATGTGTTATTTGGAGTTAAGGCAGAAGAGGTATTAAAGAAATTGGAGGATAAGGCAAAATCTATGCAAACGGTGAAGGATTTCTTACAGGTTCAGCCTCCTAGATTTAGCAGAAACTGGCCAACTAAGAATTGGTCCTTTCCAATTACAGACAGACCTCAAAGGGGAAGATACAGACGTCCAAGAGGTAGAGGTCAAACACAAGGTCCTTACAGGCCTCAACAATGGGCTGCATCAGGCCAGAAAGAAGGGGAAGACAGGCCCCAACCATATAAAAAGCAGCTCCAATGACTTCCCACTACTGCTGCCAAACAAACCCCTCTTGGCAGCCCCCTTGGGAGGAAAACTGGCACTCTTCTACCACAATTGGCAAATGATCACCCAAGACAAATGGGTTCTCAACATTGTATTTCAAGGTTACATGTTCCACTTTCACACTCTGCCAAGGTTAAAAGGAATGCCAAATCTGCCACCAAATCAATGGGCAGAGGCTCAAAAACAAATTACAGCACTCATGGATGTGAGAGCTATTCAAAAGGTACCATCACAGGAGCGAGGACAAGGATTTTACTCGACTCTTTCTGGTACCCAGAAAGGACAAAGCCTGGAGGCCCATTCTGGATCTTTCATCTCTAAATACTTAATGTTCCAAAATTCAAAATGTTGACACTACAGCAGCTTCTTCCCATGCTGGGCAAGAAAGCTTGGCTCGTGACTTTGGACCTCAAGGAGGCATATCTGCATGTCCCTATCAGACAAAACTGCAGAAGATACCACAGATTCATAGCTGGTTCAATGCACTACCAATTCTCTGCACTGCCCTTTGGCTTATCTACTGCACCCAGGGTCTTCACAAAATGCCTGGCACCAGTAATTGCATTTTGCAGACAGAAAGGAATTCAAATTTATCTGTACCTGGACGACTGCCTGATTCAAGCAGAGAGCAAGGACATTCTTCTAAAGCATCTGGCGTTTGTAAAAAAGTTAAGTTGCCTGGGGTACACAGTAAACGAAAAGAAATCAAAACTAGTGCCCTCACAAGAGATTATATTCCTGGGTGCCAGCTTGAACACAATGGCCCAGATGGCTTATCTCATGCCAGACAAGCAAGGACAACTGACCCAATACTTTCAATTGATGGCAACAAAGACCCAACTACCTGCAAGAAAAATTCTGCAGGCCTAGGGTTACATGGCATCCTGTATACTACTAATTCCATATGCCAGACTGCATATGAGGAAACTAAATGGTACCTAAAGATTGTATGGTCTCAACACTGTCAAAGTTTGGAAACAGTTATAACACTAATCCCTTGCCTTCAACAGGAGTTTCAATGGTGGGCTCAAGCTTGTCACCTCAACAAGGGACAGCCTTTTACACAACCCACAGCCAGGCAAACACTGACAACAGATGCATCGGATTACGCCTGGGGAGCACACATGGCAGGCAAATGTATTCAGGGCACGTGGCCCGCAGAACAAAGGCATCTTCACATCAATCAAAAAGAGATGCTAGCTGTACAAAATGCCCTTATAGCTTTCAAGGACCTGCTGCATCCAGGACAACTACTGCTAAAGACAGACAACACCACAGTTATGTGGTACATAAACAAGCAAGGGGTCACTCACTCCTACCCCCTATGCAGACAAGCCATGACCTTGTGGAACACAGCTATAAACCTTCAAGTTCATCTGCAAGAAACAATTCCTGCCAGGAGAGAAAAACACACTGGCAGACGACTTAAGCAGAAACATCATGGATCCCCATGAATGGGAACTGAATCCACAAATATTCAGAATGATAACATAGAAATGGTGGAGCCCGGACATAGATCTGTTTGCATCCCCAATAAACTGCCAGCTGCAAAAATTCTGCACAAGGAGTTACCATCCACAAGCATGGAAAGTGGATGCCCTCTCATTCAGCTGGGAGAACCTGCAGGTATACACTTTCCCACCACTACCTCTCCTGCCAAAGGTACTCATAAAAACCAGGCAAGAAGAGCCAAAGATGATCCTGATTGCACCAGACTGGCCACGCCAGCACTGGTACCCAATCTTAAGAAGCTTAGCACAAGAACCACCCTGGATTTTGCCTCAAATCCCACATCCGCTGACTCAGCACAACAATCAAATACTACACAGCCAGCTAAAGACCTTAAACCTAGCTGCATGGAAGATTCCTTATTCAAGCAAGCAATGCCTCTCTCTCCAAAGCTGTTATGGATGTCATTCTGGAGGCCAAAAGGCCTAGTACCAGGAAAGCCTATTCAGATAAATGGAAGAGATTCTGTGCCTGGAACCAAGCTCACAGCCTTGACCCTCTTGTCTCAAACATTCCTCAGATACTACAATACTTAACTGAGATGCTGGACAAAGGCCATTCCTTCTCATCAGATCCACGCCTCTGCCATCTCTGCTCATTACAACACGGATCCACCAATCTTCTCTAATCCTCTGTTAAAACAGTACCTCAGAGGGGCTAAAAACATAAGACCGCCCTGTAGAGCACCTACTCCAACTTGGGACCTCAACTTTGTTTTGGAAAAAACTAACTTTACCTCCTTTTGAGCCAGCTAACACAGCAGAATTAAAATATATCTCTTGGAAAACTGCTCTGCTCCTGGCAATAACATCAGCACAAAGAGTTTCAGAATTGCAGGCACTAATGGCAGTGGAACCTTTCCTCATTTTCCACCAGGACAGGGTGTCAAGAATTAACCCTACGTTTATGCCAAAGGTGGTCTCCAGTTTGGCTCTAAACCAAACTATTCACCTGCCAACTTTTTATCCTAAACCACAGAATAAAGAGGAGAGACTACTGCACTCTTTGGACATTCACAGGCAGTTACGCTTCTACTTGGACAAAACCAAAGCTTTCAGAAAATCTGAGCAATTATTGGTAGCATATGCTGCAGGAGCACAGAGAGAAAAGCCATTTCAAAACAGACTATTTCAAAATGGATAGGACATTGTATATGTTTCTGCTACACATACCATGGAAAACATGTACCTAGCAGCATTAGATCTCACTCCACCAGGGCAACAGCCACTTCAACTGCCTACTCCACCAGGGCAACAGCCACTTCAACTGCCTACCTCAGGGGAGTACCTATCAAGGATATTTTAGGAGCAGCAACTTGGAGTTGTGTACATACCTTCACCAAGCATTACCATCTGCCTCTATAATCTAAATCCAGAGCTGGCTTCGCCACTGCAGTGCTGCAGGGCCTTATAGCCACCCCTAATGCCTTATAGAACCAGCTACCCTACCTCAGCTTTGGGATTCTACCCAAGTGTAATGACTGCAGCAGTGTAACACGATGAACATAGTACAGTTTTGTACGTACCATAAATGTAGATGTTCGAGTGTATACACTGCTGCAGTCCAGGTTACCCTCCCTCCTTCCCCTCGTACTGGCTGGTACGTACCTATGTCTTCTACCCTTGCTACCTATGGGGAGTATTTGTTGGTAGTTGTAAGTTGTTTTTTGCTTTTCTTATGTATGTTTTATTAGCAATTGGAATTGCCTACCTATTTAGAGGCACTTGACATCTTGGGCAAGAAAAACTGAAGAAAATGGCGTCGGCTGTGTCTTGTATATCCCTGTCACACTGACGTCAGGGAGGAGGCGACAGCAACCGACGCCGAACCAAGACTTTGGAACTCGGGCCGACTGGGGAACCGCCTGATGGCAGGATAACCCAAGTGTAATGACTACAGCAGTGTATACACTTGAACATCTACATTTATGGTAGGTACAAAACTGTACTTTCTCAGACAACAAATAGTCAACCTTTTACTCAGAAATAAAGCAAAGGCAAAGACAATTTTGAAACTCCTAGGGAACTATGGCTTCAATGATCACCTTAGTTTCCCTAGCCAGAATGCATATGAGAATTCTTCAATGGCTTCTATTTTCTCAGTGGTCTCTCCCATATCTCACCTAGTCAAAATCACAGACTCATGCAAGAGAGGTCTCCTATGATGGCTTCGGTCCAACCAGGTGACCATAGGACGACCCTTTTGTGCCACAACTACCTGTAGCTACAATGACCACGGACGCCTCCCCGGTAGGGTGGGGGGACATTATCTGGGAAGGATGGACCAGGGCACTTGGCAAGGACACGAGGCTCATCTGCACATCACTGTTCTAGAGATGAGAGCAGCATTCCAGGACTCTCTTCCACTAGGAATGATTGCAATCCAGTCGGACATCATGTCGGTAGTCTGTTACATAAACAAACAAGGAGGAACCAGATCATACCCCCTTTGTCAAGAGGCACTGAGAGTGGCAGTGGGCAATTTCTTCCCAACATTTTCTTGTAGCAATGCACATCCCGGGGAAATCCAACGTGTTACTGGACAAGCTCAGCAGGGTGACTTTAATGCCTCACGAGTGGTCTCTGAACCAAAACACAGAGGAGTAGATCTTCCGAAAATGGGACCAGCCTTACTGTGATCTTTTTCCCACTCCTATGAATATCAAATGCAGCAGCTACTTTGCCCTAATCCTCCCCTCTGGGGGAGACTCCGAGAGACACACTCATTCACGAATGGCCCTCGGGACTTCTGTACGCTTCTCCCCCCTTTCCCCACATACCCAAAGTTATCCAGAAAGCAGAACTCTTGGGAAGCAGGCTGATTCTCATTGCTCCATACTGGCCTAGTCAGATTTGGTTCCCCTTTCTTTGGCCTCACCTACAGGAGAAGCCCTGGGTTCTGGACCCAGTTCCAGACCTTCTGACTTGTATGTCTGGAACTCTTCATCCTGTTCTCCAAACCCTCAATTTGATAGCATGGCTGCTCCACTTCCAAACTTAGTCAGGCTTTAAGACTGCAAATTAGCAGTAAAACACATTTTACTATTCTCTCATAAAGCTTCAACCAGAAAGTTATATGCTAGTAAATGAAAGAGGTTCTCCTACTGGGCATACGCAAAAAACATCAACCTTTTCTCTGCCCCTATCAGTTCAGTTTTGGAATTTCTTGCAGAACTTTTTCAGCAAGGCTCTGCGGCAGCTACAATTGGAGTCCAACTAGCAGCAATATCTAATTTCCACATTGGTGAATGTACTCCTAACCTGATGTCACACAAATTGTGTAAAGCATTAAAGGCACTTGTTTATTGAGACACCTCCCATAAAAGAACCTGTTCCTCAGTGGGATTTGAATTTTGTTCTGACTCACCTAACTTTACCGCCTTTTGAGCCCTTGTCATATTGTGATCTCGCATTCCTTTTTTGGAAAACTATTCTTCTGGTAGCCATTACCTCTGCAAGAAGCGTCTCAGAGTTGCAGGCTCTATCTATCAAACCACCATACCTGATTTTCCATAGAGATAACATATCCCTACATACTTAACCCATCTTTTGTGCCAAACGTTTGTTCCCACACCAACCTAAATCAATCTATTGAGCTCCCAGTGTTGCTTCCCAGTCATAGCAACAAGGCAGAGTACAAACTTCACCAATTGAATATGTACAGACTGCTTAGATTTTATATGCATACAACTAAAGATTTCAGAAAAACAGATCTATTGTTCATTTCCTTTTCTGAATTAAAAAAAAGGGCATACCAGATGTTCTTCCTGTTTCACTGTTGCAGTCATCACACTTGGGTTATCCTGCCAGGGGTAGCCCTCAGTTGGCCCGAATACCAGAGGCTTAGTATTTCTGCGTTGGTTGCTGTCACTCCAGGACTGACGTCTAGTCGTCATTGGTATAAAATCAGGCAGCCGACACCATTACATCAGTCTTTCTTGCCTAGGAGCCCGAAGCAGAAGCAGTTCGCACGAGTGCGTGTCGGCCGCTACCTGAGTTTTCATTTTCGAAATTGAAGTTGAAGTCTTCTAAAGCTAAGTACCCCATTGGGGATCCTTTTTTTCTTGCTCTAACTGATGTCAGAAAAAGTTAACAATTGTCTCGCTTGTGGAAAGCAAATACCACACCGAGATTTCCTATACTTACTGCGTCACCTGTTTAGGCCCAGACCACGACGTCCTTCACGATCGGTTTTGTGCTTTGTTCAGAACTATTCGATGTCGGGCCCTTATCGTAGCTAAATACTTTTGCTCTCGATTTCTGTATTCCAAAAAGGCTTTGGTAAGCCATCCGACTACTGATCTTCCGAAAAAACGTAAGTATAAAGACAGAGACAGACTGCACAGGTCCAAAACTTCCGACGATGCTTCCGTTAAGCTAGTCACCAGTTCGCCGGTACTCAGTGAGGTGATTTTGCAACCCGTGATGCCCGCTTCTATGGATTCGCAGGCTGCTGCCAAGACCCGTTTGAGTCTGGTATGCTGCAAGACGCTTCTTTGACTAAGGATGTCTATACCTTGGATGGGTCCGGAGCTGCTGAGCAGGTACCAGCTTCCGAGGAAGTTCTTTGCACTACCGATACTTGACTCAAACCGACGACTTCTTTCGCGTCTTCAGTTCTTTCTAAAACTACCGAGTTTCTAAGGCCCAGGGTATGAACTACGCCTAATAAAATGACTACCCAAGCTCAAGCACCTGCTTACATGCCTCAATCTCAAATGCTTAAAATGGCAGAAGACCTTATGCTTATTAGGGGAAGCCAGCCTACCCCTTCTAAAAGAAAGAGACTTGTCCCCAGCATTTTTATCTGACCAGGAGTCCGATGACTCTATGGTTTCTAAATATGAAGACATGCAATCCTTGTCTGCTTATGAGTATTCAGATGCAGAGGAATCCATTCCTTCTGCCTCTCCTCCAGAGGATTTTTTTTTTTGGTGAAACCCTACATACTTTAAGGGGTTTATTTTCAGTGGGAGTGTCAGGACTATCCTCCGTCCAAAAGGAGACTCGGGGAGTTCTTAGATTTACCACAGCACAGACCCTTAGCCATTCCTCCTGTCCTGGATGTTGTGGATGATGTCTTTTTGGAATCCAGTTTAACCCCCAACACCCTTCCACCTGCTCTCAGAAAGCCTGACAGATATTACAGAGTCCTTGACTTGCACAAATTTCTTTTCAAAAATCCTATTGCTGACACAGAGGTCATTGCCCAAAGACCTAAAGGAATAAAAGCAACCACAGCTAAGAATCCCACTCCCTCGACCAGGGATTCCTGAGCTTTAGACAGATGGGGTAAAAAAGTATACACCTCTGCAACTTTTGCCATTAGAGCACTAAATTGTCCGTGCCACATGCTGAAATACCAGCAACATACTATGAAACTCCTTAAACAAAAAATATCTACCTTTCCGGCTTGTGCAGAAAATAAGGAATTACAGGAGCTTATGCACTCTGCAAGCCAAGTTACTAAGCACACCTTGCAGTGTGGCTTTGATGCCCTAGAAGCATCCTGCAGGGCAGCAGTCACAGGTTCTGTACTTGGAAGGCATGCTTGGCTGAAGGTGCAGACCTTGCCAGACCATGTCAAATCAAAACTGTTGGACGCACCATTGAACAAAGACAATTTGTTTGGCACCAAGTCAGAAGAGGTCTTAAAAAAGATGGAAGAAAAAGCTAAATCTATGCAGACAGACTTCTTACAGGTCCAGCCTCCGAGGTTCAGTAGGCATTGCCCCTCCAAACACTGATCCTTTCCAGCCCCCTCAAGACCAACTCAGACAAGACCTAGGGGAAGCAGACCCCCCAGACAGCAGTCCCAGGGAACACAGAGATCTAAGCAGTAGAGTTCCTCCACTTCAAAAACAGGGTGTGCTAAGCCACCCCCTTATGGAAATAACTCACAATGACTGCACACCTCCACCCCTTGCCTCTGCCCACCTGCTTGTGCCCCTAGGAGGAAAACTCTCCTCCCATGCCAAAAACTGGGCCTCTATCACCAAAGACTGATGGGTCCTCAACATAGTGTCCCAGGGATACAAATTTTATTTCCACACTATGATGACCCCAAAAGGGTTTCCAGATCTTGCTCCAAACCACTGGGCAGAGGCACAAAACCAAGTCCATTCCTTGCTCTCCATAAGGGCAATACAGCCTGTTCCTGCAGACCAGATAGGCCAAGGTTTCTATTCCAGACTGTTCCTGGTACCCAGAAAAGAGGGCACCTGGCACCCAATCCTCTCTCTATTCTAAACACCTTCCTAGTGCTACCAAAATTCAAAATGCTCACCCTCCAGCAGCTTCTTCCTTATGCTATCCAAGGGTGCTTGGTTAGCCACCCTAGTCCTAAAAGAGGCCTATCTACACATCCCAATCAAGGATTCCTGCAGGAAATATCTCCATTTCAGGGCAGGATCTATGCACTTTCAGGTCTCTGTGCTTCCCTTTGGCTTATCCACTGCTCCCAGAGTTTTCACAGAATGCCTGGCTCCAGACATTGCTTTTTGCAGGCAAAGGAATATTCAAATTTACCCCTACTTAGATGACTGCCTGATTCAGACAGTCAGGAAAAGCTGTTACAGCATCTGTCCTTTGTAAAGGACCTACTGACCTCCCTGGGGTGTACTATAAATGTAAAGAAATCCAAACTAGTACCCACTCAAAAAATTGGATTCCTGGCAGCAAGCCTGGACACAGCATCCCAGATGGCGTTCCTTACTCCAGAAAAACAAGCCTATCTGACAGGCTACTTCTCTCAACTAGCCACCAGAACCCAGTTATCTCCAAGGAAAATCCTGCAAGCTCTAGGGTTCGTGGCATCCTGCATTCTACTCATTCCATATACAAGACTGCATATGAGGAAATTTCAGTGGTACCTAAAAAGTCTTTCGTGTCAACACTCTCAGAACATGGAAACTATCATACCTATGATACCCTGTCTATGGAAAGATTTTCTTTGGTGGGCAGCAGCATGCAACCACAACAAGGGTCTTCTCTTCTCACAACCCCACGCCGTCCAGTCCCCAACCACAGACGCATCAGATTATGCCTGGAGTGCTCACCTGGACTGCAGATACATTCAGGCCCATTGGAGCCCAACCCAAATATAGCTGCACATCAACCAAAAGCGATGCTAACGGTTCAGCACTCTCTGACAGCTTTCAGACCCCTACTCTCACCGGGGCCTCTAGTAATCAAAACCGACAACACCACAGTGATGTGATTAATCAGCAAACAGGGAGGAACTCACTCTTATCCCCTCTGCAGGCTCGCCTTGACCCTTTGGCACACGTCTTCAGCCATGCAAATTCACATACAAGCACAATTCTTGCCAGGCTCCCAAAACTCTCTGGCAGACAACCTAAGCAGAAACCTCCAAGACCCACATGAGTGGCAGCTAGACCACAGCACCTTCAACCTGGTAACACAGAAATGGGGCACCCCGAAGGTGGACCTCTCTGCCTCTCACAACAATCACCAGGTCAGCAAATTCTGCACCAGGGAACCTCACAGCAAGGCCTGGAAAGCGGATGCCCTATCCTTCCAATGGGTAAACCTCTCGATCTATGTATTTCCCCCCCTACCTCTAGTTTCAAGGGTACTACTCAAAATAAGGAAGGAAAAACCCAGAGCAATCTTGATTGTCCCAGACTGGCCACGCCAGCACTGGTACCCACTGCTGTGCAGTGTCACCCCTGCCACCTACCTCAGATCCCAACTCTCCTGACCCAGCAGAATGGAGAATTCATGCATCCACAACTGCAGACCCTGAACCCTGCAGCCTGACTTATTCCCTGACCTCTCCTCCAGTTGCCAGCTTAAGCAAGCAAGTCCTGGATTTTATACAGGAGGCCAGACTCCCCAGCACTAGAAAAGGTATTGCACCTGGATCCAGGCTAAAGGAGCTGAAACAGCACAGCCCTCCCTACCTGTCATCCTGGATTACCTAGCAGACCTACTACACAGGGGCCTATCCTTCTCTTCTATTAAAATTCATGCCTCTACCTTCTCTGCTCATTACAGCACAGAGCCACCTCTTTTTTTCTCACCCCCTCATCAAACAGTTCCTAAGAGGGACTAACAATTTAAGGTCACCCAGAAGAGCACCTACCCCAGCTTGGGACCTTAACTTTGTGTTGGAAAAGCTCCCACCCCCACCTTGAACCTGCAGCTTCAGCAGAGTTAAAATTCCTCTCTTGGAAAGCAGCCTTGCTTCTGGCCATCACTTCAGCTAGAAGAGTTTCAGAGCTACAAGCACTCATGGCTGTGGAGCCCTTTATTATTTTTCATGCTGACAGGGTCTCCCTCAGGACTAACCCAACTTTCATGCCTAAAGTGGTGTCCAGTGTGGCTCTTATTCAGTTCATTTGCCCATTTTACCCCCAACCCACAAAACAAAACAAGGGGGAAAAGAATTCTACATTCTCTCCATGTGCACAGACAGCTCAGATCCTACTTGGATAGGACTAAATCTTTTAGAAAAACTTACCAATTGTTCGTCAGTTTTGCAGCAGGGGCAGAGGGTAAGGCCATATCCAAACAATCTCCAAATGGATAGCACACTGTATCCATTTCTGCTACAAAAACCACGGGAAGCCTCCCCCTAAGGGGATCAGGATGCATTCCACCAGGGCAACCTCCAACTCTGCAGCTTTTCTCAAAGGGGTCCCTACCAGGGACATCCTGGAGGCTACAACAACATGGAGTTCTGTTCATACCTTCACCAAGCATTACCACCTGCCTATCTTCTCCTAATCCAAGGCAGGATTTGCAACAGCAGTCTTGCAGGGCATCCTAGCCAGCCCCCAGTCTTCTTGACTGCTTCCACTCTTTTCTTCAGCAACAGTGAAACACGAAGAACATAGTACAGTTGTGTACACTTACCATAAATGTAGATTTGAGTGTATTCACTGTTTCAGTCCTGGTTTCCCACCCTCCATTCCCCTTGTCTCTTTCTCTCTCTCTCGCTCTCTTCTTCACTCCTTACAGGATTTTTTGGTATTTACTTTCTACTGTTGGTGTTCTATCCTAGCTCCCTATTTGGGGGCTCCTGACCTTTGTGGCAAGAAAAACTTGTGTTAATGGCGTCAGCTGCCTGATTTTATATCGCTGACAACCTGACGTCAGTCCTAGAGGGACAGCAACCGACACAGAAATAATAAGCCTCTGGTATTCGGGCTGACCGAGGGCTACCCCTGGCAGGATAACCCAAGTGTGTTGACTGCAACAGTGAATACACTCTAACATCTATGTTTATGGTAAGTGTATACAACTGTACTTTTCAAAAATTACACTTTCACATGTCATTTGAGGAGTATATAAAGGTAATGCAAAGAATTTACCATTCAAAGTTAGACCACTCAACCAGAGCATTAGCAACAGCCTCTGCTTACCTGGTGAAGTTGTCAATGGACAGTGTTTGTGCTGCTGCTACTTGGGCAACTCCCCATACGTTTATTACTCATAAAATGGGTTTGGCCTCCAGGGGCAGGGCTTCCTTTGGTTCCACTGTGTTCAAAGGTGTTCTTCCGTGAGCCACCCGGAGAAATGGTGCTAAGGATGCTGTCCCATCCAGTAAGAATGAATGTGAGCTAGGACAGCATAACATAAAGAAGTTATGTACTTACCATAACGTTCCATGTTTGTTGTCCATCTCGCCATTCATTCTTACAACCCTCCCACCTTCCCCCAACCAAGGACTCCTAGAGGACCTAGAGGTGAGGTTTTCCTTCCTTACCAAGGAGCTCCTTTGTAGTTTTTTCCTTGTTTCTATATCTGCTGTATTATTGATAGTTTACACAGATTATTTATAGTTGGCAGCAAACAAGATCTGGGATATTACACCAGTGCATGATGGGATACCTTTCTGCCACGAGCCAAGTTAGAGACTTCGAGCTAGTGTATTCGGCAGAGTCTGAGCAACCCATCCAGTAAGAATGAATGGCAAGATGGACAAGAAACATGGAACGCTATGCTAAGTACATAACACACTTTGTCTGATCCTGCTGCCATTTCAGTTGAGGTATATGCTGGCAACAAGCTGGTCCTCTATATTTCACTTTTATCTGGTGATAAAGAAGGTAAAATGTTGGACTGTGTAGTAAGAGAACATTTTCTTCATTTTTTCTTCTTTTTCTTTATCTTTAGCTGTCAGAATTCTAAATTGTAAGGTATATATGTATGGATTTGTTTTGTCCTACGGACAATTTAAGGGAATTGGCTTTATACTCTGTCAGGTATCCAGACATGCTTTGAAGAGCGTGTATGATTATGCACCTAGGGCCACTCCTCCTGCTAAGTTTGCTGATGAGGTAAAGTCTGAAATCTTGGCTTCAGCTGTAGATAAGGAGGCATTGTTTGGTGCGTCTGTTACTCAGGCTGCCAAACAAGATGATGAAAGAGGGAAATTAATTCAGGGTGTTTCTAGCATATTTTATGTACCCCAGTACAAATCTTGTAGACCTCCTCCTTTCTTATACAAAAAAGCCAAATAAACCCTTTCTGGTAGTGCAGAATGATTATGCCAGCATTTCTTAGTCTTCCCTCTTCCCCAGGCAAAATCTCAACAGATTTGTTCCAAAAACTGGCCCTCAACATTCCCCTTTGGCAAAAAATTGTTTTGGACTCCTGCTTGTTAAAAGCTGTGCAGGAGGATTGCAGATATCACTAGGTACAAAAAACTCCTTTCAGGGTATTGCCCCCCAGCTGCCACCTTCCTAACCAAACAAAAATTTTCTCTCTCGCTGTTCAGTCCTTGCACACCCAGAGCATTTGTCAAGCAACTGCTGCCAAATTCAAGGATTGAAACTAAGTGATGAGAATACATTATTATATCATTTGGGAAGTCCTCTATCCCAGGGAAGTACCACATTGACAACACAGTTGTTTGGGATTTGGGAACTTGTATGGTCACTGACTTAATTTTTGGAAAACATATCCATTGTTGTAAGAAAGTCCTTATGTATGTCTCAGCTTGTAATCAAACTGATTGTGTCTAGAGCTGGGGATAACATTGTCCCCTGTACAAGCATAGAGTAGAATGCCCCCCTGGCATGTATGTGTCCCGACACATTCAACAACTCAAAACACCCACAGAAATACCTTACTAAAAGGATACAAGGCCTAAACAAAGTGTCCAACATGGACTAACTCAGTCTTGTCACTATATTCGGTATTCTGCAGACCACTATGAGGTGACCTGTGTCTAACATACAAGGCATTCCCCAACTCAATATTGATGGATTTACTGCACATCAGCAAGTCAGATGGTATCAGAAATACTCTGGTGATCTAGACCTCTTCTGCAACATCAACAGAACAGTTTGGAAGGACAGGTACATCTCCCAGAGGATACTGCTGGAACAGACTCTCAATCCACATAAAACAAAGTTCATCCCTGTCCGTATTCAAGTACAACTTGGATCTGTGGATTGGAAACAGAGAAAATTTACACCAGGACTGCTCTTGCACTACTGAAGGACAGAGGTAGTTCCTAGATGCTTTATCCCATGCATGTGTCCCCTCAAATTATCAATGGTATGATCCCAGGTAATATATAAATGTTAAGTTGTCAATCTCGCCTTCATTCTTGCTGGATGGGTTCGGAGCTGACCCTCGGCTCCGACTCGGCCAATACTAAAGCTCGAGAGCTTATTCCACTGGCTCGAGGCTCCCCTATATCCCACAATGCTAGGCGGTAACTACTCAGATCTCATTTGCCGCTTAGCTGACGAGGTGCTTTCTTCTACCGGCTCTCACAGGTTAGTGAGTTTTCTTGTTAAAAAACTTCAAATTTCTACCCCTATTTTTTCTATTTAGTTTAGTTTTTATACAGAGTATCCCTTTAGTTTAAATCGGGTCCCACTTGTGTTTGAATTCGTTTATCCCTTTTAATTTTAGGCCTTTGGCCTCCCTTTTCCCTGTCCTTTCAGTGTGACTGGATTTTTTTATTGGTTAAAGGGTGTGTCTGTGTGTTGTGTTTTTGTTTCATACAGCCTTTTCAGGATGTCTAAAGACTCCAAGGTCTCAGGCTTCAAGAAGTGTGATTCGTGCTGTCAGAAAATGTCTCTGACAGACGGTCACACTTCTTGTGCCTGGGACCTAGGACTCATGTGCTGCTTGCCATGCATTCAGCCCTAGAGTCCTGCAGGCAAGCTCATACTTCGAGGCTTGTTAAAGCCTGAAGGCCCCCCGACCCAGTCTGTGTCGGGGAAGCCTTCTAAGACTTCCAGGCCATCGGCTCCAGCTTCAGAGCCATCTCCTGGGAGCATTAAAGCTGCTTCGACATCGGCTCCGGCTGGAGTCTATGTTTCGAAGTCTCGTACCGTTACCTCGGCTCTGGCTGGAGCCGAGGTTGTCAAGACTCAGTTGGCTCCGATAGGCTTATCGGAGCCACCTTCGAAGAAGAGGTCTAGGTCCCCTTCCATCGGCTCCATCCACTCGGCTCCGGGATCCCCTCTTCTGTCGGAGCGGAGCCATAGGTCTCATTCCTCTCGGTCCTCCAGGCTGTCTGACCATGACCTACAAAGGGTGGTGAGTAAACTTCTCAAGTCCGAGGCACTGGCCCAAATGCTGCATAGCCCTACTCAACAGTCAGTGGCTATTCCTATCCCTGATTCTATTCCTCCTCCGACTCCTTTGAGTTCAGAGCCGGGGCTCATCGGAGCCGTGGCTATCGGTGCTTTGGAGCAGATACCTTCCCTTTCAGCTCCGTCGTCTGCTCCGATTTCCTCCTTGAAGGGATCTTGGCACCGAGCTTCCCTCGTCGGCTCCGAGGGGGCGAGTGGCATCGGACCCTTGTCCGACCCCGTTCTCCCTCTCGGGGCGTCGGCGCTGGTGAGTTCGGCTCTGACGTTCCTGTCGGTGCCGGGGGGGTCCTTGTCTCCTCGGAGCAGGGACCTCCAGCCTTGGCTGATAGGGGCGCCTTCGAGGTCATGCAGAGTGTGCTAGACCCAGTGTCTACCCCACAGTCGGCTCCGTCAGCTCCTCCCTCTTCAGTGCCTGCGGTGGTTTCTACCCACCCCCTTGTAACAGACCGTAGAGAGCCAGCTCCTCAGGTTTCCCCACTGGGAATATCCTCCTCTTCCGAGGCCTCTCCTGATCCGGTAGGAGAACCCCCTCGGAAGAGACAGTGCAAGAGGAAGCACATTGACTCCCCTGAGTCTATCACCTCTGACACCGACTTGGAGGAATCTGAAGGTTCCCCTCAGTCCCCCTCTGAGGATGTCTCTTGCTGACATCCTTGAAATTCTGAAACGGAGGGGGAACTGGCCCGCCCTTAACCCTTCAGAGGATGAGTTGATTTACCTTGAGGCGTTTGCCCCCCCCCCACCTTTGACCCCCTTATGGAAGTGGTGGCAAGGAAGGCTTGGACGGCCCCTGATTCAGTGGAACCTACCCCAAGGAGGCCGTCAAAATTTATTACTGCCCCTAAAGAGAAAGAGTTTATATCTAAAGGTGTCTCTATTGATGCCATGGTGGTGGCCGCAGCCACTAAGAAGGAGTTAGCCAATCCTTCGGTACCTGTCCATCCTCCTAATAAGGAGTCCAGGACCATGGACAGGTACGGTAAGCGGATGTTTTCATCGGCGACCTTTTCCATGCGGTCGCTGAACTACTTGTGTCACTTCACCCGTCTCCAGAGGGATTTGCTCAAGGATATGGGTGAGGCCATGCAGGATCCAACAGCTGAGGGGTTCCAAGACAAAATGAACTCCCAGTTGGCAACCCTGAATTCGATTGTCAACTCCTCCATGCGGCTTATCTCATATGCGGCTGATGGGGGGAGTAAGGCCGCAGGCACAGGTGTAGCTTTACGACGTCACACCTGGATGCGGCTTTGCAATTTTGCGGACCCTTTCAAGGCGTCCGTCACCAATTCCCCCTTTGATGGCTCAACGTTGTTTGGACCTCAGGTGAAGGATACATTGACTAGATGCGAGCAGGAAGGTAAGACTCTCTCTGCCGTGGGAGTCCATTTTTCTACCCCTTCTAGACCTTATCCAAAAGGTCAGAGGGGAGGAAAAATGTGGTTCCGCAAACCACAGGGAGTCTCATCTGATGCACAGGGTCGATTCCCCTCTAGAGGCAGAGGGGGGAATAACAATAGACGCCGCCCTAGGGGCAGGGGTGGTCCGCAAAACCAGAGTTGCAGAGAAACTTTCTCTGATAAACCCTTTCAGCATCCCTGAGGAGCTGCCCGGCTGTCCACCTTCGGAGGCAGTCGGGGGAAGATTATCACTGTATCCAAAAGCCTGGCTTTCCCTCACTCAAGACAAATGGGTACAGTCAATCATATCCAAGGGTTACAAAATTCCCTTTATTCACATCCCATCCCAACCCAAAGGATGCCTTCCAGACGTTCCACCCAGTCTAAGGGAACAAGCAGCATTAGAAATTTCAAAGCTGCTCTCAAAAAGAGCTATCCAACCAGTCCCGGCAGACCAGCAAGGATCCGGAATCTACTCCAAATTCTTTTTGGTTCCAAAAAAAACAGGGGACTGGAGACCAATACTGGATTTCAGCAAGTTAAACAATTATATCAAAAAAACAAAATTCCGGATGGTCACGCTACAATCCATTCTACCTTTCTTGGGTCAGGACAATTGGATGTGCTCGATAGACCTTCAGGATGCGTACTACCATATCAAAATGCACAGACGCTCCAGGAGGTTTCTCCGCTTCAGGCTGGGAGCCAGTCATTACCAGTTCAGAGCCCTGCCCTTTGGTCTCACTACAGCTCCCCATGTGTTTCCATATCTGTACGACTGGCTCCTTACCGCCACCACCAGACATCAACTGCTTCTATCCAGAGACTTCACCATCCATACTTGCCAAGCTCTAGGCATTACAATAAATTTCGAAAAATCTGCCTTGTCGCCTTGTCAATCTATTACCTTTACAGGCGCCACCTTAGACACAGTCCATCTTTCCGCCAGACTTGCAGAGCAAAGAGTATTAGATATCCGCAAACAAGTTTACCTTCTACTTCAATGCAACAAGGTCAAAGCCAGGGTAGTCTTGAAGGTATTAGGACTCATGGCAGCTACTATTACACTTCTCCCCTTAACTCGTTTTCACATGCGGATCCTCCAGTGGATGCTGTTTACTCAATGGTCCTTCCAACAGCTCCTGATGTCTCACATCATCCTACTAACTCAATCATGCAAGAATCACCTGTCTTGGTGGATCACATCACCTCAAGTTCTCCAGGGCAGACCCTTCACCCCCCCCCCCCCAATCACCACGGTGACAACGGACACCTCCCAGATTGGGTGGGGTGGGCATTATCAGGGCAGGACAGTCCAGGGCACGTGGCAACCTTTCGAGTGCCACTTGCACATAAATGTCTTGGAGATGAGAGCAGTGCTTTTAGCATTGCAAGCCCTTCAGGACTCTCTTCCCACAGGGACTATTGCAATTCAGACGGACAGCATGTCCGTAGTGTGGTACATCAACAAACGGGGCGGAACCAAGTCCTACCCCTTATGTCGAGAGGCACTCAGACTTTGGCAGTGAGCGATTTCTTCTCAGCGTTTTCTGATAGCAACGCAGATTCCCAGGAAGTCCAACGTGATTGCGGACAAGTTGAGCAGGGCCATTCTCATGCCTCATGAGCGGTCTCTAAAAAAAAAATCAGTGCTGGAAGAAGTCTTTCAAAGATGGGGCCGGCCTTGCTGCGATCTTTTTGCTACTCCCCAAAACAGCAAGTGTCACGACTTCTTCACTCTCTTCCCGTTACCAGGCCATCCCACCAGAGACGCTCTAGTCCACGATTGGCCCCGGGGACTTCTGTATGCTTTCCCCCCCTTTCCACTGATCTCTCAATTAATTCAGAAAGCTATCACCTTGAGAGTCACCATGATCCTCATTGCCCCTTACTGGACTCGACAGATATGGTTTCCGTTACTCCATCATTACCTGTTGGAGCAGCCTTGGCATCTGGATCCGGTGCCAGATCTTTTGACCCACCAGTCGGGCCAGCTGCACCACTCCCTTCAATCTCTCAACCTCACAGCGTGGTTTCTCCGATTCCTACCCTAGCCAGGCTTCCCTTAATCTCTCATTCGGTCCGTAACATCCTCATAGCCTCTCACAAGTCAGTAAGTGGAAATGTTTTTCCTTCTGGGCAGCATCAAAAAATATAGACCCCTTCACTGCACCTATCCAGTCTATCCTAGACTTTCTGGCAGAGCTCTTTCATTTAGGCTCTTCCTCATCTACCATTAGAGTACAACTAGCTGCTATATCTAACTTTCATGTAGGTGTCTCGGACTCCAGTATCATGTCCCATAAACTCTGCAAAGCCTTTTTGAGAGGTGTTTTTCTGCTCAAGCCCCCAATCAAAGATCCCCCACCTCAATGGGACTTGAATTTGGTCCTAGCATCCTTGATTCTCCCCCCCTTCGAACCAGCGGCTTCATGCCCTCTAAGCTGCTCTCATGGAAAACACTTTTTCTAGTAGCCATAACATCAGCTAGAAGGGTATCTGAACTTCATGCTCTTTGCAGTCCTCCTCCTTACTTAGCTTTCCATAAAGACAGGGTGTCCCTCCGGACTAATCCGTCATTCTTGCCTAAGGTTTCCTCTGAGGCAAACCTAAACCAGACAATTGATCTCCCCGTCTTCTTCCCTGATTATTCCAACAGGTCGGAACAAAAGTTACATTTTCTAGATGTTCACTGCCAACTTAGATATTATTTAGACAGGATTAAACAGTTCAGGAAATCTGATCAGCTTTTCCTGTCTTATGCAGAAGGGAAACTGGGCCTTCCTGTTACTAAAGTGTCCCTTTCAAGATGGCTTACCTCTATAATTGCCTTCATCTATGAAATCAGACATCAAAAACTGCCTTCAAGACCTAGAGCTCATTCAACTAGGGCATTAGCTACATCTGTAGCTTTTCAGGACAGGCTACCAATAGATTCCATTTGTGCAGCAGCCACATGGGCTTCTCCTCATACCTTTATTTTGCATTACAAATTGGATATGGCCTCCAGAAACTGTGCCAGCTTTGGTTCCACTGTTCTCAAGAGTCTGTTCCGATAGGCCACCTGGGGTAAAGTGCTAGGGACGTGGTCCCATCCAGCAAGAATGAAGGCGAGATTGACAACTTAACATTAAGAAGTTATGTACCTACCATAATGTTCCATGTTAGTTGTCTTCTTCTCGCCTTCTTTCTTGTGTCCCACCCTCCTTCCCCCTAGCCTGGACAGACCGATAGGAATATTGGGATCTTCCATTGGGATTTTTTCCTTCCCACATGTTCTACCACCTCTATTCCCCCTTTTTATATTTGTGGTAGTTTACCTACAGTTTTATATATAGAGGTGGGTTCTTTTTCTCTCTTCTCCATTCTATGGAGACCAGAACTGCTTGGTTTTAGCTATCAAATGAGATCTGAGTAGTTACCGCCTAGCATTGTGGGATATAGGGGAGCCTCGAGCCGGTGGAATAAGCTCTCGAGCTTTAGTATTGGCCGAGTCGGAGCCGATTGTCGGCTCCGAACCCATCCGGCAAGAAAGAAGGCGAGAAGAAGACAACTAACATGGAACGTTATGGTAGGTACATAACTTCTTATCAACCATGGGATGGTTAAGAATAATATTTAACCAAGTGGAATAGGTTAATTCAAGTAAAAAAAGGGAAATTAGCTAGGCTTAAAATATCTCTCAGGGGCAGCTAGCCTAGTACTTACATGTGGGCCAATGGCTTCTACTCCTGAAAGAAAGAGACCTCTTGGAGACCAGTACTACATATTTCAATTCTAAATGTCTATGTAAAAGTTTAAAAATTCAGAATGTTGACCATATAGAGCCTGTTACCCTTCACTCCTCACACAAGTTACTTGGTAACTCTAGACCTAATATATCCTTACTAATATATTTCCATAGCCATAGGCTTTATGAAATGTCTCTTAATCCCTGATGTTCTTCGTGTTTCACTGTTGCAGTCATTACATTTGGGTAATCCTGCAGGCAGGTTGCCCTCAGTCGGCCTGAATTCCAAAGTCTTGGGTCCTGCGTTGGTTGCTGTCACCCCTTCCCTGACGTCAGATCGTCAGGGGTATAAAAGATGCAGCCGATGCCATTTCTTCAGTCTTTCTTGCCACATGGTGCCCGAAGCAGAAGCAGTTTGCGAGTGCCGGTCGGCTGACTCCTGAGATTTTCGTGTTCAAGTTTCAGATCCGAAGTCTTCATTAAAAGCTAAGTACCCTGTTGGGGAAACTTTTTTCTTGCTCCAGACCGATGTCAGAAAAAGTTAATAATTGTATTTCTTGTGGGAAGCAAATACAGTAATCATTCTTACTGTATTCCTTGCCTAGGCCCTAACCACGACGTTTCAAGTTGTCGGTTTTGTGCTAGATTTAACCAACGCACTATTAAGCGTCGGTACAATTTTGCACTAAGCTATTTTGGGTTCAGATTTTAATTATACAATGTCGTCGGATAGCCATCCGACTACCGGAGTTCACAAAAAGCGCAAAGAAAAAGAAAAGGTCAGGCAACCGAGGTCCAAAACCGATGACAAAGCGTCTCCTAAGCCAGTCGCCGGTTTTCAGTGAGGTGCTTTCGCAGCCCCTGATGCCCACTACTTTAGAGTCGCAGGCCGCTACCGACTCCCACGTGGAGTCGGTCAAGCCGCTGGAAACTCAAGGTATTGGAGCCTCGGAGACTATTCCCTCAGATGGGTCCGGAGCCGCTGAGCAGGCATTGGCTTCTGAGGGTGTATTCAGACCTAAACAATTATACATTAAACCAACTTCAGCTTCAAAGGCAAAGGCTAAAGCACTTTAAAAGCAAAGAAACAAGTTCACCAGCCACATGGACAGGCCTCCATGCCCATAAAAAAGATGCTCAAAATGGCCGAAGACTTAATTACCTTGATCAGGGGTTCCCATCCCCCTCCTGATAAGAGGCCTAGGCAAAAGACAGACTATGAATCTTCAGATCAGGTTTCCATTTCCTCTGATTCCTCTTCTAATCAGGAATATTCTCTTCCCCCCTTTGAGGATGCTGAAGAATCTATTCCTTCAGCTTCTCCTCCTGAGGACTATTCCTTTGGGGAAACCTTGCATACCATGAGGGAGCATTTCCACTGGGGAGAGCCAAGATTTTTCAGAATCTAAGAAGAGGCTCAGGGACTTCCTTCTACTACCTCAACACAGGCCTCTAGCTATTCCACCTGTGTTAGACATTGTAGATGTGTTTTCAGAGTCTAGTCTGACGCCTGACTCCTTACCTCCAGCTCCTGTTAAGCCTGACAGATACTACAGGGTTAATAGTAAGTGTCGACCACAGTGTCCAAGTAAAACGGCAATGAGACACAAACCAAGAACCCGTTGCAAGTGTAGGCAAAAACCAAGACACACTGCGAGTAAAATAAATAAAATAGATGATTCATTCCACCACAAAACAACAAAAAACACTTAGACTAAGTGTTTTTTGTTGTTTCGTGGTGGAATGAATCATCTATTTTATTTATTTTACTAAGAGTGTGTCTTGGTTTTTGCTCACACTTGCAACGGTTCTGGTTTGTGTCTCATTTCTGGACACTACACTTACTATTCACTTTGTGGATTCCTGTATTGGAGTCAGAATTTCTTTAGATACTACAGGGTTCCTGACTCATAAATTCCTTTTCAAAAACCCTGCTGCAGACCCAGAAACTATTTCTTATGGTCCCAAAGGGGTTAAGGCTTCCACTGCAAAAAACCCCACCCCCTCTGACAGAGATTCTAGGGCACTGGATAGATGGGGAAAAAAGATTTACACATCTGCTACCTTGGCTATAAGGGCCTTAAACTGCCAGTTTCATATGCTCAAATATCAGCAATATGTCATGACACTGCTTAAACAGAAAACGTTGGTAAATTCTGAATGTGCAGATAAACAAAGAAATGCAGGATTTATTGCATGCAGCTGAACAAGTTGGAAAGCATACTTTGCAATGTGGTTTTGATTCTCTGGAGGCCTCCTGCAGGTCCGCTGTTACGGGTTCTGTAATTAGGAGGCATGCTTGGTTAAAGGAACAAAATCTGCCTGATCATGTCAAAGCTAAATTATTAGATGCACCATTACAGCATGATACCTTGTTTGGTGTTAAGGCTGAAGAGGTGTTAAAGAAAATGGAGGACAAAGCTAAATCTATGCAAACGGTCAAAGATTTTTTACAAGTACAGCCACCTAGGTTTAGCAGACACTGGCCTACAAAGAATTGGTCCTTTCCAGTGTCAGACAGACCTCAAAGGGGCAGAGCCAGACACCCTAGAGGCAGATCACAGCCGCAATGTTCGTACAGGTCTAAGCAATGGAGTGCTTCTACCTCAAAAGTGGAGAAGACAAATCACAACCATACAGAAACAGTCCCAATGACTTCCCCCTGCCTGCACCCCTGCACCAAGCGCTTATTTACTGGCAGCACCCTTAGGGGGAAAAATAGCACTTTTTTCTCAAAATTGGCACATTATAACCCAGGACATGTTCTAGACATAGTGTCACAAGGCTACAAGTTTCACTTCCATACCCTGCCAGGGGCAAACAGTTGGCCAGACCTGCCAGAAAATCAATGGGCAGAGGCTCAAAAACAAGTCTCATCCCTCATGGACATGGGGGTTATTCAACAAGTGCCACAGCAAGAGCAGGGACAAGGATTTTACTCAAGAATGTTCTTGGTATCCAGAAAGGACAAAGCATGGAGACCAATACTGGACCTATCTATTCTAAACACTTTCCTGGATATACCAAAATTCAAGATGTTGACCTTACAGCAGCTTCTGCCCATGCTGGGCAGAAAGGCTTGGCTCGTCACTTTAGACCTAAAAGAGGCATACCTGCATGTCCCAGTCAGACAATCATGCAGAAAATACCTCAGATTCAAGGCTGGTTCACAGCATTACCAATTCCCTGCACTGCCCTTTGGCTTATCTACTGCGCCCAGGGTCTTCACAAAGTGCCTGGTACCAGTAATTGCTTTCTGCCGGCAAGGAGGAATACAGATATATCCTTATTTGGACGACTGCCTCATTCAAGCAGAGAACAAGGACATTCTACTACAGCATCTGGCATTTGTGAAAAGACTTTTAACATGCCTAGGGTACACAGTCAACGAAAAGAAATCGAAACTAGTACCATCTCAAGAGATAATATTCCTGGGTGCAAGCTTAAATACAACTGCCCAGGTGGCTTATCTCACCCCAGACAAACAAAGGCAACTTGACTACCTATTTCAAGGAAATGGCAACAAAGGCCCAGTTATCTGCAAGAAAAATTCTGCAGGCTTTGGGCTTCATGGCATCCTGCATCCTGCTAATTCCATATGCAAGACTGCATATGAGGAAACTTCAATGGTACCTAAAAAGTGTCTGGGCTCAACATTGCCACAGCCTGGAAACAATGATTACTCTCATTCCCTGCCTGCAGCAGGAGTTTTGATGGCGGGCAACGGATTGTCACCAAAACAAGGGGCAGCCATTCTCACTACCCCCAGCCAGGCAGAACCTAACAATGGATGCATCAGATTATGCCTGGGGGGCCCACATGGCAGGAAGAGGCATTCAGGGCACCTGGTCCACAAATCAAATGCATCTACATATCAATCAAAAAGAGATGCTAGCTGTTCAAAATGCCCTGACAGCCTTCAAGGACCTAATTCATCCGGGACAACTACTGATAAAGACAGACAATACCACTGTCATGTGGTACATAAACAAGCAGGGGGGCATGCATTCTTACCCCCTTTGCAGACTAGCCATGGCTTTATGGGACACAGCATTGACTTACCAAGTTCATCTGCAGGCACAATTCCTGCCAGGAAAGGACAATACTCTGGCAGACGAACTAAGCAGAAACCTCATGGATCCCCACGAGTGGCACCTGGATCCACAAGTCTTCAGCATGATAACAAAGAAATGGGGACGCCCGAACATAGATTTATTTGCCTCACCTCACAACTGCCAACTAAAAAGATTCTGCACAAGGACATACTATACACAAGCATGGAAAGTGGACGCCTTATCTTTCAACTGGAAAAACTTAGTATATGCCTTTCCTCCACTGCCTCTCCTCCCAAAGGTACTCCTAAATGTGAGACAAGAGAAACCAAAAATGATTCTGATTGCCCCAGACTGGCCCCGCCAGTACTGGTATCCGATCTTAAGGAACTTGTCTCAATGTCCAGCCTGGACCTTTCAAATACCTCACCTACTGTCCCAACAAAACAATCAGATTCTGCACAGCCAACTCAGGACTCTAAACCTGGCAGCATGGCGGATAATGTAGCCATACAAAGCTCACCTCTCAGTAAAGCTGTGATGGATGTCATTTTGGAAGCCAGAAGGCCTAGTACTAGAAAATCCTATGCTGGAAAATGGAAGAGATTTTGTGCTTGGAACCAAGCTCAAGGAACTGACACAGCTGTACCAAATATTCCTCAGATTTTGCAATACTTAACTGAGATGCTGGACAAAGGCCTATTTTTTTCATCAATTAAAATTCATGCCTCTGCCATTTTGGCTCATTACAATACAGAGCCACCACTCTTTTCTCATCCTTTATTAAGACAGTACCTCAGAGGAGCCAAAGATTTAAGGCCTCCAAGGAGATCGCCAATGCCTACATGGGACCTCAATTATGTCTTGGAAAAACTCACCCTACCTCCTTTTGAGCCAGCTGCTACTGTGGATATAAAGTTTTTATCTTGGGAAAACAGCTCTGCTCCTAGCAATAACGTCTGCAAGACGAATGTCAGAGCTACAGGCTCTCATGGCTGTGGAACCTTTTATGATTTTTTATCCAGACAGGGTCTCTCTGAGGACAAACCCTACATTTATGCCTAAGGGTGGTGTCCAGTGTAGCCCTTAACCAAACTATTCATTTGCCAACTTTTTATCCAAATCCACAGAACAAGGGGGAGAAAATTCGACATTCTTTGGACGTACACAGACAACTTGGATTCTATTTGGACAAAACTATAGTTTTCAGAAAGAACAATTACGAGTGGCATGTGCTGCAGGATCACAAGGAAAGGCTATCTCCAAGCAGACTCTTTCAAAGTGGATAGGTCACTGCATTCATTTCTGCTACTCTCAGCATGGCAAGCCAGTGCCTAAGGGCATTAGGCCACATTCAACCAGAGCTGCAGTCACTTTTGCAGCCTTTCTCAGGGGAGTACCAAACAAAGACATTTTAGAGGCTGCTACTTGGAGTTCAGTGCACACCTTTACAAAGCATTACAATCTGCCACTTTACTCTAAATCCAGAGCAAGCTTTGCCACTGCAGTTCTGCAGGGCCTTATAGCCACTCCTAATGTTTAGCTCCAGCCCCCCAACCATAGCTTTGGGACTCTACCCAAATGTAATGACTGCAACAGTGAAACACGAAGAACATAGTACAGTTGTATACACTTGCCATAAATGTAGATGTTCGAGTGTATTCACTGTTGCAGTCCAGGTTACCCACCCGCCATCCCCCTTATTTCTGCTGGAACGTATCTTTACTTCTCTGATCTATACAACCTATGTGGTGTATTTGCTTGTAGATGAAGGTAAAGTTTATTTTGGTGCATGTATGTTTTATATATATATATATATATATCTAAACTACCCTTTTGGGGGCACCTGACATCTGGGGCAAGAAAAACTGAAGAAAATGGCGTCTGCTGCATCTTTTATACCCGTGACGACCTGACGTCGGGGAAGGGGTGACGGCAGCCAACGCAGGACCCAAGACTTTGGAATTCAGGCCGACTGAGGGCAACCTGCCAGCAGGATTACCCAAATGTAATGACTGCAACACTGAATACACTCGAACATCTACATTTATGCTAAGTGTACACCGCTGTACTTTTCTCAGTGTCATTTAAGTTCTCTGTATTGCACTTTGGTTTGTCTACAGCTCCAAAGGTGTTTGTAAAACGTCTAGCTCTCAGTCATATCTTATTGCAGACTGAATGTCATTCTCATCTTTCCTTATTTAGATTTGTTTATCTTTGCAGAGTCTTTATCCAACTGTCAAGTGGCATTAATATGGGATGTGATGATCTGAAGTAGTTGACTTCATTTGGTCTTCAACCTGTGGGTATTGGATCCGTCAAAGACGCATTTCCAGCATCTGCTTCAAACTCATCCACTTACCAGTAATGCCCCCTGTCTCCTTCCTCCCTTCAAATCTCATTTGCCGCTGGATAAGCAAACAGCGTGGTCCAAGCTCTAGACATATAGTGGGTAATATAAGTGCTATTTTTTGATCTTTTTGACCTTTTTTCTACATTTCTTAAAGTTTCTCTCTCTCTTGCTTTCTATCCTCGCCTTCCCCGCTATAGTTAGTCGTAGGTAACAAAAAAAAAATTCTTCCTTTTGTGTGCATGTGGGAGTGTGCCTGACCTATTTAGAGATGTCTGAAGCCCCTAAGTTAGGATTCAGGAAGTGCACAGTGTGTGGCCATAAGCTTTCCCCAGCTGATGGCCACACTGTGTGTGTAGTGTGCCTGGGTGTGGCTCACCTTCAGACCTCCTGTCCTGTCTGTGCTGGGTTCAGACCTAGAGCACTGAAAGACAGGACAGACAAACTGATCCTAAAAAGACTACTTCCCTCCTCTGGTATGGGTAGCTCCTGTGCCCCCCTCTTCAGGGACAGCAGCTGCATCTTCTTCCTCTTCCCCAGCCTCTGGGACTCAAACTCTCGCCAAACGTCCCAGGGAAGGGGAGGTCAAGAGAGAAGTCACGGAAGTGGTCTACAGACCGCTCAGCTCTGGCTGGCCCGCTAGCCAAAGTTGGGACTCTGACTAGGCCCGGATCACCCCGGCTTCAATCCCCAAGGTTCTCCCCTGAGATGGAGGAATTGTGGGCCAGGTCGCCGGTTAGGTCCCCCCCCCCCCACCGTTCTCTACCAGTTTCTGTGGCATAGTCCTCCCGTTCCACCCAGAACCTCAGTAAAGCAGAGATTTATCCGCATCCAAATCCAGTTGGGGGTCTTACTGCACCCTCTCCATCTGGAGGAGGGAGCTCGCAGTCCCTTTTTTTTACGCAGATAACTCCTTCTCCAATCTGACCTGTGGTTTTGGAGACCTTGGATTCGCGGACCCTCAGGGTCGGCGCTGATAGTACCTTCTACCTCGATGCCGGCCATTGCCTTGAGTGTGTCTGATCCGAGCAGGTCGGATCAGAGCTCTCAGAGCCATGGTCTTGGGGTTAGATCCGAGGGATTGCTGTCGGCTCTGAGCCTTTCGGAGCGCAGTTCTTCCCTTGGTATCTCTGCTCCTGGAGTCTCTGCTCTGACTCCCCTTTTGGGTCAGAGGGGAATGGTTCCAGCCAGTATTTCTAAGGAGGTCTGTTCCCCTTCAACCTTTGAT
Organism: Protopterus annectens; assembly: GCF_019279795.1. Lineage (NCBI taxonomy): Eukaryota > Metazoa > Chordata > Ceratodontiformes > Protopteridae > Protopterus > Protopterus annectens. The sequence continues at coordinate 1,133,712,101 of NC_056743.1, forward strand.
GTGCTGGAGAGGGTTCTGTCAGTGTCATTGAGACTCTTGAACATCTTGTCCTCAGACTCCATCCCGAATCTCTCTGATTTGGGTGCGGTCCCAACTATCTTGTCGTCTTAGGGACAGCCTATGCCCATTCTGCCTAAGGAAACTCCGCCAAGGAAGCAGCAGGAGATTTGCTAGTCCTCCCCAGTAAGTCCCATGAGGAGGTTCATTGCAAATGAACATGTAAGAGGAGGCACCTGGACTCCCCACCAGAGTCCCTTACCGAAGACACTGATTTGGAGGAAGGGGAAGGTTCCCCACGGTCACCCTCTCAAAGATGTCTCATTTGGTGACATCATGGAACTCCTCCACCAGAGGGGGGGCGGGGGTCTGACCAAAAACGGACCTCAGACTAATCAGTGGTCCTGGAGGCATTTGGCATAGGCCCATCTACTTCGAGTGCCCCCTCCCGCGGATCCTTTGGTGGATCTCGTAACATCTCGGATGTGGAAGGAACCAGACACCATGTAGCCTATCCCTAAGCACCCAGATAAAGTGCTTAGTCCCCCTTCAGACGGGGCTTAATGGAACAAGGGATCCCCCATGGATGCTATGGTTGTGGCAGCCACCAACAAGAAAGCTCGCGCAGGAGAGCTCTACAGTTCATCCTCCTGACCGAGAGTCAAGGGTGATGGACTGTTTTGGGAAGTGGGTGTATGCTTCAGCGACCTCTGTAAGAGAGCTGAACTACAAGGCACACGTCATCTGACTGCTGCCAGACTTGGTCAAGGAGATCACGGAGTCAACCCCAGAGTCCATGTCGACGGGGGATAAAAAGACATTCTTCGCTTGGATGACTATTCAAGTCTGTGGTAAATACGTCCATGCGTCTTCTCTTACATGCCATGGAGGGACCCACTAGGGAGGCTGGTACTGATGTTGCCATTAGGCGCCACACCTGTCTTCAGCTTTGTCAATTCTCTGAGCCCTTCAAGGTGTCTTTTACAAATGCCCGTTATGATGGTTCTTCCCTTTTTGGGAAGTCAGCCATTGAGACATTGGTCCAGAGTGAGAAGGATGGGAAGACACTGTCTGCTGTCGGGATCTGCTTCTCCCCTCAAAGATCCTTCTCAAGGAATCGGCGAGGGACGAAGATGATGTGGTTCCGAAAGTCTCAGGCATTTTCCCGAGACACTCAAGATTCACCTTCCCCCAGAGGCAGAGAGGGTTATGAAAGATGCCCTAGGGGGCAGAGGGGGAACAAGAAATTTCGGGTCCCGAGAACCTTTCTTGGACAAAACCCGAGCAGCAGCCCTGAAGGGCTTGCCTGACTGCTCATCTCTGGATGCAGTCCAGGGGTCGACTATCACTTCACCCAGTGGCATGGGAGTCCATAGCAACAGATCATTGGGTGTTGCAGATTATATCCAGAGAATATTCCATCCCATTCAATGAACCACCACAACCACCGAAGCACCTCTCGGAAGTTCCACCCGCGCAAAGGAAAGAAGCAGCTGTAGAAATAGAAAAGCTGCTAGGAAAACTAGTCATCCAGCCGGTCTCCAAAGACCTGTCCGGATCAGGCATTTTTTCCAGGTTCTTCTTAGTGCCAAAGAGAACTGAGAACTTAAGACCCATTCTGGATATTTCCTCCTTGAACCTGTCAGTAGCCAAGGCGAATTTCTGGATGGTCACCCTTCAATCCATCCTGCCCTTTCTGCAGGCGAACGATTGGATGTGCTCGATCGACCTCCGGGACACGTTCCATCATATGAAGATGGACAGGTGCTCTCAGAGGTTTCTCAGTTTCCAGCTAGGAGCCAATCATCAGTTCAGAGCCCTTCCCTTTGGTCTCACCACAACCCCCAGAGTGTTCACCAAAGTTATGGCAGTAGTAGTGGCTCACCTGAGGCTTCAGGGTATCCAGGTCTGCTCTTACCTGGGCGATTGGCTCTTCGCTGCCTCTTCCAAGCATCTACTTTGACAAGCCAGGGACCGTTTCCTCTTGCTAGTGAAAAGACTGGGCATCACCATCAATCTCGACAAGTCATCACTGTCCCCGGTTCAGATCTTGGACTTCATTGGAGCTTGGTTGGACAAGATGCAAATGAAAGTTTTCCTCACCCCAGATAGGATATACAGTCTCAAATTGCATGTTCTATACGTTCTTCAAACCCAGGTCCCGACAGCAGAAATAGTACTAAGGGCGTTGGGGTCTGTGGTGGCCACAATCAATTTAGTACCCTTAGCAGCCTTCACATCTGGATTCTCCAGTGGACGCTTGCTGTTCAGTGGTCCCTGCTGTATCTGCCATTGTCATACCCCGTTCAAATCTCTCGAGTATGCAGGGACTCTCTTCAGTGATGGATTCAGTCCCCGATCTAATCAGGAGACACCCTTTTGTTTCCGTCCTTTCCCAAAACCACTGGGAACATGGACTCCTCCTAGCTGGGGGGGGGGGGGTGGCATTGCACAGGAAGGACGGTCCAAGGCACGTGGTCCCCAACCGAGACCAGCTTTCATATCCGTATCGTAGAGATGAAGGTGGTCCTTCTTGTGTTGCAGGCCCTTCATATCAATCTCCCTCTAGGGACAATTGTGATTCAGGCAGACAATGTCAGCAATGTGGTACATCAACAAACGGGGCGGAACCCGATCTTATCCCTTATGTCGCAAAGCCATGAGAGTGTGGGGAATGGGCAGTCTCTACTGGCTGTTTTCTGGTGTCAGTTCACATCCTGGGGCAGTCCAACATTCTCACAGACAGGCTCAGTAGGTCTGTTTTGATGCCTTACGAGTGGTCTCTGAATCCTTCAGTGGCGGAACAGATCTTTCTGAAGTGGGGTTGTCTTTGCTGCAATAATTTTGCATCTCCTTCCAACGAGAAATGCAGCAAATTTTTCACTCTGACCCCCCCCACACACACACACTGGTCCATGCTTGGCCTTCTGTATGCTTATCTCCCACTACCTCCTCATTTTGAAGTTTCTTCAGAAAGCTTGCAGGCTGGGGAGCACTGTGATCCTCATCACCCCATTCTGGCCTCACCAAGTATGGTTTACCTCCCTATGGTCTCACATAGTAGTTCCACCATGGATGTTGGATCCAGTTCTGGATCTTATTTCTCATCCCTCGGGGATTCCTCACCATAACTTGAACAGTCTGAAGCTCACTGCTTGGCTTCTCCAGTTCCCATGATTGTTAGGACTCAAGGTTTATCATCCCCAGTTAAGACTACTCTGGTGGCAAGTCACAAGTTTTCTACTAGAAAGGTTTATCGTAGCAAGTGGAAATGTTTTTCCATATGGGCGTCACAGCATGCATTAGACCCTTTACTGCCCGTGTCTGCAGTTTGAGTTTTTGACAGTGATTTCAGCGGGGTGCCAGTTCCTCCACAGTCAAAATCCAATTGGCAGCTATTTCTAACTTTCATGTGGGGGAAAACATGTCATCCTTGTTTTCTTCTGAACTTTGTAAGACCATCCTTAAAGGTACCTTTCTTCTTAGACCACACCGGTGAAGGATCCTACGCCCCCATAGGACCTTACTTTGTTACTTCAGGCTTTAGTTTCCCTCCTTTTGAACACGCAGCTTCTGTAGATTTACAATTTTTTTTTTGACTTTTTGAAGACTGCATTTTTGGTCGCCATTACTTCTGCCAAGAGGGTGTCGGAACTTTAAGCCTTATCCATGAAGGTTCCTTATATGATCTTTCACAAAGACTGAGTGTCCTTGCATACCACCCTGTCCCTTCTTCCTAAAGTAGCGTCAGAAGCGAATGTCAGTCAATCAATCTTCCAGTTTTTTCCCTAATTTTCAAAACTGGGATTACATCTGCTATATATACATAGACAATTGAGATTTTACTTATACAAGATGAAAACCTTTTGTAAATCAGATCAGTTATTTATTTGTTTCTTATTCCAAACCTTTCTTAGGCAAACCAATTTACAAAGTAACAATTGCTAGTTGGATTTCACAATGCATTATTCGAGCCTACTCTGCAAAGGGAGTTTCCCCTCCAGGGCAGGTAAGGGCGCATTCGACTAGGTCTACGGCTTCTTCAGCTGCCTTCTGGTCCAGGGTTTCGCTGGATGATATCTGTTCTGCAGCTACTTGGTCCTCATCTCATATCTTCATTTCACATTACAAATTAGATACTGTGTCCAGGAACAGAGCATCCTTTGACTCCGCTGTGCTCTGGAATATCGTTCCATGAGGGCTACCCAGGTGTTTGGTAGCTGGGGACTCTGTCCCACAGGTTGAAGACCAGATGAAGTCAACTACTTCAGATAAAGAAGTATGTTCTCTCCATAATGTTCCATCTGAGTTGTTGTACTTCATTTGTCTTAAACCGTCCCCCCCTCCTTCCCCCTACCTTGTCACTGTGATTCTGACCATATATGGAAATGGTTACATCAGGAATGTCCTTAGTCATACTTGGGTTCAGGATTGTCGGGTTATCAGTTGTGGTTATCAGTTGTGGGAAGGTATTAGGTCGGGAATGTGTCATGTTTTTTGGCAGCAAACTCTATCTGAAGTGAGGAAGGAGACGGGGGCATTATGGGTAAGGGGAGGAGCTTGCAGCTTGTTTCAGATCCTGGAAATGCGGCCGTGACTGATCTAATGCGGATCCATAACCCACAGGTTGAAGACAAATAAGTGCAACTACTTGGATGGAACATTATGGAGAGAACATAACTTCTTTTTTTCATTCTTCCTCAAAGTTATAGGTTAGAGATCCAACCTCCAATCTGACTTGGCTGCATTCCACAGACTTTTAGATCCAACTCTTGAGCTTCTCCCTCTTACCATAATGTTCTTGTCCACCCACAGTACCTCTCATCTCGTTTGCCTCCATCTTGCACAGATGCATATCCTCTGTGAGCATCTTTTAAAGCTAGTTCAAGTTTTGTGAATGCCTTTATTTCAAAATTTCTTTATTTGTACTAACTCTAAATATAAGTTTATAGCTCCTTTCTTCTTTATTTTCCTAGCTTTCTCTTACTTTTGTACCATTAGTCTTCCTACCTTTGTAAGGTAAAATTTCTTACTCACTATTATCATTGGTACTTTCTTTTTCCTTTCTTTCCTTACTCTTCCTACCTTGTCAGGGCATTTTCCACTATCATTGTTGGTAGTCTCTTACTGTTAATTTTTTTTTCTTTTTTTATAGAGCTATGGCTGAGAAGCTGACAGGATTCAAAAAAATGCACTTCCTGTGGGTACAAAATCCCAAATTTGGATGCTTATAGGGAGTCCATTTACTGTTTAGGGGCAGCATACCTTAATACAAACTGCACTATTTGTGCTGCGTTCAACTCAAAGGGCTGTTGCGAATAGGAGGAATAAGTTAGTTCTCAAAGGGTTATTGACCACTTCTTCCTCCTCCTCGAGGGCTCAACACCCCCAGTAAACATTCTAAGGCTATGTCAGAGCATAGGAAAAAGTCCCCTCCTAAATATCCGAAGACTCCATCAACCTCAGAGCCTCTGCAAAGATCTTCACATCCTACTTCATTAGATTCAAAGAGAAGAATTTCAAATCCTAAGACCTCTGATCCGATAATTATTTCCAAAACCTTTGGATCTGACTTCTGGAATTTCTAAAACTTGCAGAGTTTGCTCATCCAAGTTTGTTATTGACCCAGGTTCTTATCGACTGCAGTCCTCCTCACGCACATTCTAGACCTTAGTCCACTACCACACCTGTCAGGTCATCCAGGAGTCTTTCTGAAGTTGAAGTGGATAAGATGATGCGGAAGATGTTCTTTGTGTTTCACTGTTGCAGTCAATACATTTGGGTAATCTGCTTGGCAGGTTGCCCTCAGTTGGCCTAATTAACAAAGTCTTGGGTCCTGCGTTGGTTGCTGTCCTTTCTTCCATGACGTCAGGTCGTTGGGGGTATAAAACATGCAGCCGACGCCGTTACATCAGTCTTTCTTGCCGCATGGTGCCTGAAGCAGAAGCAGTTCGTAAGTGCCAGTCGTCGGACTCCTGAAATTTTCATTTTAGAGTTTCAGAACCGAAGTCTTCAACTAAAAGCTAAGTACCCCGTTGGGGAAACTTTTTCTTTCTCCTTACCGATGTCAGTAAAAGTTAATAATTGTATTACTTGTGGGAAGCAAATACCTCCTAAAGATTTTCATTTGTACTGTATTCCTTGCCTAGGTCCTGACCACGACATACCTTGCTGTCAAGTTTTGTGCTTTTTTTAATCAGTCGTCCGTACATTTTTGCTTATAAATATTTCGGTTCTTGGTTTAATTATCCAGAAATTACATCAGTTAGCCATCCGACTAACGGAATACCGAAAAAACGAAAAGAAAAAGACCATGACAGGCCGTTGAGGTTCAAAACTGCCGACGACGCTTCTCCTAAGCCAGTCGCCAGTTCGCTGGTACTCAGTGAGGCGCTTTCACTACCCCTGATACCAGCTACTTCTGATTTGTAGGCCTCTACTGAGATCTATTCGGAGTAGAGATGCTTCACCTATGGAACCCGCGGATGTTTATACCTTGGATGGGTCCAGAGCCGCTGTGCAGGCACTGGCTTCTGAGGGTGTATTCAGGCCTACAGACTTGCGTATTAAACCGACTCCACCTTCAGTACTAAGGCCTAAATCTCGATCTATGTCTAAAGAACTGACGCCCCAGGCCACATGTTCAGGCCCCTATGCCTAAAAAACAAATTATCAAAATGGCTGAAGATTTAATTACCCTAATCAGGGGTAGTCAACCCCCCCCTTCCAAGAGGTCTACGGCTGAACTCGACTATGAATCTTCTGAACAGGACTCTGTTTCTTCTGACTCTTCTAATGACCTGGATTTGTCCATACCTACTTATGAGGACTCTGATGCAGAGGATTCCATTCCCTCTGCTTCTCCCCCTGAGGCTTTTTCTTTTGGGGAAACTTTACATACCTTAAGGGGGCATTTCCACTGGGAAAGTCAGGATTTTTCTGAATCCAAAAAGAGGCTTAGGGATTTCCTTCTCCCTCAGCATAGGCCTTTGGCTATACCTCCTGTACTAGACATTGTTGATGTGTTTTCGGAATCCAGCGTGGCCCCTGATTCCTTGCCTCCGGCCCCTAGTAAACCAGACAGATACTACAGGGTTCCTGAATCCCACAAATTCCTTTTAAAAAAAAAAAACATGTTGCGGACCCTGAAACCATTTCTCAGGGGCCCAAGGGCATTAAGGCTTCTACTGCTAAAAATCCTATCCCTTCTGATAGAGACTCCAGGGCGCTGGATAAATGGGGTAGAAAGGTTTGTACTTCTGCAGCCTTGGCAATCAGAGCTTTAAACCGTCAATTCCATATGCTAAAATATCAACAGCATATCATGGGACTGCTTAAACATAAAATTATGTCGATTTCTGACTGTGTGGAAAATAAAGATTTACAGGATTTATTGCATTCAGCTGAACAAGTTGGAAAACGTACTTTGCAATGTGGTTTTGATTCTTTAGAGGCCTCTTGCAGGGCTGCTGTTACTGGGTCTGTGCTTAGAAGGCATGCTTGGCTTAAGGAGCAATCTCTGCATGATCATGTTAAAGCAAAACTGTTAGATGCTCCTTTGCAGCAAGACCATCTGTTTGGCAATAAGTTCTAAAAAAGATGGAAGATAAAGCTAAATCTATGCAAACTGTGAAAGATTTCTTACAAGTACAACCTCCAAGATTTAGTAGGCACTGGCCTACTAAGAACTGGTCCTTTCCAGCTCCTTCCAGAGCCTCTCAAGCCAAACCTAAACACTCCAAAAGCACCAGGTTTCAGTCCCAAGGGAGTTTCAGAACTAAGCAATGGGGTGCTTCCACTTCCAAATCTGGAAATAACAAGACACCACCCTATGGTAAACAGTCTCAATGACTTTCCTTTAAAATTGCCAAGCACTTACCTCTTAGCCGCCCCTTTGGGGGGAAAACTGGCTCTTCATGCAAAAAACTGGCAAGTTATAACCCAGGACAAATGGGTTTTAAATGTAGTGTCCCAGGGATACAGATTTCATTTCCACACGTTGCCAATTCCAAACGGGTGGCCAGATCTGCCCCCAAATCAGTGGGCAGAGGCTCAGAAACAAGTACTTTCCCCCCTAAACATGAGGGCTATTCAGCTAGTACCAGAAGAGGAAAAGGGACAAGGTTTCTATTCCAGACTTTTCCTGGTACCCAGTAAAGACAAATCATGGCGTCCAATTCTGGACCTGTCTACTCTAAACACCTTTCTGGACATTCCAAAATTCAAGATGCTGACTCTTCATCAGCTACTTCCTATGCTAGCGAAGGATGCCTGGTTGGCAACTCTAGATTTAAAAGAGACTTACCTGCATATCCCAATCAGGGAATCTTGCAGAAGATACCTACACTTCAAAGCAGGCTACTTGCATTATCAGTTCTCTGCACTGCCCTTTGGCTTGTCTACTGCGCACAGGGTATTCACAAAGTGCCTGGCTCCAGTAATTGCATTTTGCAGGCAAAGAAATATTCAAATATATCCATACCTGGACGATTGTCTAATTCAGGCAGAAAACCAGGCCATTCTTCTAAAACATCTGGCATTTGTAAAAAGGGTTCTATCTTGTTTAGGGTACACCATAAACGAAAAGAAATCACAACTGGTACCCTCTCAAAACATTACATTCCTGGGTGCAAGCTTGAATACAGCTGCCAAGATGGCTTTCCTTACGCCAGAAAAGCAAATTCATTTGGTGACTTACTTCAAACAGGTGGCCACAAAAACCCTGCTATCTGCAAGACAAATACTGCAAGCCTTGGGGTTCATGGCCTCCTGCATTCTTCTAATTCCATATGCAAGACTGCATATGAGGAAACTTCAGTGGTACTCAAAAAGTTTATGGAGTCAACATTGTCACAGCCTGGAAACAATGATTCCTATCATACCTTGCCTGTGCCTAGAGTTCTTAAGGTAGGCAGAGGCCTGCCACCAAAACAAGGGACTGCCATTCACACCACCCCCTGCCACCCAAACCCTAACTACACTCGTCAGACTTTGCATTGGGGGCTCATCTGGCAGGGAAGTGCATTCAGGGCAAATGGAGCCCAAATCAAATGCACTTTCATATCAATCAAAAAGAAATGCTAGCTGTACAGAATGCTCTGACAGCCTTCAAGGACTACCCTCATCCAGGACAACTAATGGTAAAGACGGGACAACACTACGTTTATGTGGTACATAAACAAGCAGGGGGGTACACATTCCTACCCCCTCTGCAGACTAGCCATGGCATTGTGGAACACTGCCTTGAGCTACCAAGTACAACTACAAGCTCAATTCCTGCCAGGAAAGCTGAATATTCTGGCAGACGAATTAAGCAGAAATCTCATGGACCCACATGAATGGAAACTGGAACCATGGATTTTCAACATGTTGACACGCAAATGGGGGAGCCCAGACATAGATCTTTTTGCCTCGCCCCACAACTAGCAGTTGGACAAAATTTGCACAAAAAAGAACTAGCTGTATTCAACTGGACGTATAAGACAATTTAAGTACATTTATCTGCACCTTTTTTTTTTCAAAAATACAGTATTTAAATTGATTTTAACTGTGTTGCAGGAATATTAACTGAACTGGAAGTTTTGACTCTGCTCTTCAGTTAGTCCCACCCACCTTCCCTGTTTTTGTTTTGGTGTTAATCTTAGTGGCCTTGAAACTGCCCGCCCCTCTTGTAAATTTGTGTTTGGATACTCCTTCTGGGCCCATCTCATTTGCTCACTCAACTGAGTGCAGTGAGATCATATTCTGATTTCAGGCACTCCTACTGTGTACAAAGAGAGCATCTGGGAAACAGAAAAATAAATAAATTTAAGCTTGTTTCCTGCCTTTCCTGTTAAATGGTATAGACTATTTGTAGGCTTCTGAGCCCCCAAGCCCTTCTGTGTTGGAGGGAAGCCTTCTAGCTAGCTTAGTTTTTTTTTCTTACAACTAGCCTGTTTTCTAGTTTCAGCACTCAAATCTGTTTCTTTGATCTCAGCATTTGTTCAGGAAAAAAAAAAAATTAATCTGCTTTTACCGACTCTATTTTACTTTTGCATCATCTTAAAAGTACTGAATTGTATTTATTACTGCTTGATGTAACTCATTCTAAGCCTTTTGGTTTAAACACTTGGGCTTCGGACCAGTTGTTTTGCACTGAGAGGGTTTGTGGTCTGCACTGTAGTGGCAGAACAGGTAGCTTACATCCTTCTAGGTTGGGAACTGCTGATTGAGGGCTCAGTGTCTGTTATTCTAAAAGTGTATTAATTCTGGTTTAAGCACTTGGGCTTTCAGGCCAGTTATTTTACATTAAGAGGGTTCGTGGTCTGCACTCTTGTGGGAGGAGAGGCTGGACTCTGCCCTTCTGAGCTGGGAATTTCTGGTTAAAGGCTTATAGTGCATGCATATCTGAACTGCTTCTTACTGAAGTTGGTGCACCTTGTTTGCTGTGGCATAGACTGGATTCGGGTCTGCTGGATCTAGCTTTGTTTGTGTAACTTGAGCACTAAACCAGGCATTTTCTAAAGTATTCAATTGTATTTATTACTGCTTGGTAGTAACTTGATTAAAGTGTAGCTATCATTCTAAGCTTTGTTTATGTAACTTGAGCACTAAACCAGGCATTTTCTAAAGTATTCAATTGTATTTATTACTGCTTGGTAGTAACTTGATTAAAGTGTAGCTATCATTCTAAGTCTTTTGGATTAAGCACTTGGGCTTCAGAACAGTTGTTTTACATTAGGAAGGTTTGTGGCATGCACTGTGGTGGCAGGACAGGTAGCTTTCATCCTTCTAAGTTGGGAACTGCTGATTGAGAGCCCAGTGTCTGTTATTCTTAAAGTGCATTAGTTCTGGTTTAAGCACTTGGGCTTCAGGCCAGTTATTTTACATTAAGAAGGTTCGTGGTCTGCACTCTTGTGGGAGAAGAGGCTGGACTCTTCCCTTCTGAGCTGGGAATTTCTGGTTAAAGGTTTATAGTGCCTGAATATTTGAACTGTATCTTACTGAAATTGGTACACCTTGTTTGCTGTAGCATAGATTAGATCCAGACCTGCTGAATCTAGCTTTGTTTATATGCTTGTTGTTTGTTTGCTTGTTATTTCCCTGGAACTGATATCTGCATTGCTTACTGTACTTATTTCCTTGTTTCACTTGAAAGTTACTGTTTGTCGTTTTTGCATTTGTTACTTGTAACACATTGCACCTAAGTTACCTGGCACTTGCTCACTAAAGCAATTATATAAGTTAGCACTAAAAATTAGCAGCACTACACCCTCACTCCCCATTGGCCCTTGTTTTCAGTTATAAAGGAATTCCCAATATTATTCTAGCATGGCCAAAGGTCAGTTGTCAATCTCCTCTCCGGTCCAGCTGGTGAATCTGGGAATCTTGAGGCAATGTTATAACTGCCTCATGTACACAGACAACCCTCTCCTCCTCCCAACAAATTCCAACACATGTGAGAGATGCAACCATATAGCCAAAGTGGAGGCTAAGCTCTCTCAACTCAGTACTGGCATAACCAGTCAGGAGGAGAAGGAAACCACACTCACCACAATTTCAGTCTCACATAGACCTACCACGACAGCAAACCAAACACATAATCACACAAAAACATACTCTGAGGCTCTAAATAAAGATCTGCCTAAGCAGCAGAGACCTCCAAAGCAGACACCCAAGCAACCGCTACCCCAAAACAAAACACGTGCAACACATCTCACAAAGCCAGTGTGCCGAACAGACACAGCCCTTAAGATTAAACAACACACCTGATACACTTGTAATAGGTGACTCTATCGTCAGGCACACTGACGTCCCGCTCAACAGGCTGAACAAGGAGAGGGTCACGGTGAGCAGCCTGTCGGGAGCTAGGATCCGCCACATAACACAAGCACTCGGGTCATTCCAAGGCAAGTACAAATATGACTCAGTCATTGTCCATGCTGGTGTGAATGACCTGAGACGTACCTCCCTGGACTACATGAAAAGAGACCTAGAGGAGCTCTCTGAGCATGTAGCACAGGCCGGTATGACCCTGACCTTGAGTAGCATCTTACCCTCACCAAGAATGATGCCACAATATGAAGACAAGATAATCAATTTCAACAATTGGCTTAAGTACTGGTGTCATTCAAAGGGGATCCAATGCCTGTCGGCTTGGGATGATATGCTCGACAAGCCACGATGCTTCTCTAGGGACGGCTTGCACCTGTCACCCCTGGGCTTTCGGATATTGGCAAAGGCTCTTGCTACCCCCATAGTGCCTATTTTAGGCAAGGCTCAAAAGACAAACCCACCTCCATAGGTATCACAAGGGATAAGAAACTAAGAGTAATGTTACTCAACGCCAGAAGTCTAAACCTCAAGATGCACGCACTCTAAACTCTCCTTAGCATGGAGAACATTGATATCTGTGCCGTAACAGAAACCTGGTTCAGGGCTCCCGAGAGCACCCCAGCACTACCAGGTTATACCTCATCCCATGCTTTTCAGCCCCAAAACTTGGACCGAACCACAAAAGGAGAGGGAGTATCGATATTCATCAAAGATCCTCCAGGTTGGTGGCAAAGCACGAAGCATCAGAGACTATCCATGTGCAACTAACAGTGGGTAAAACTGCCTTCCAGTTTATAGCCTGCTACAGACCACCCTCCCAAACCCAGGAACCCCACTCGGCCTTCCTGAGAACACTGGAAAATATGAAGGTCTTTCCAGACACCATTATATTGGGTGACTTCAACTACCAAAACATAGACTGGGAGCATTACTCTAGCTCCAACACCCTAGCCCAAAGGTTCCTAGAATTTATAAACTCAAATGCTATGGAACAACTTGTTACCACTCCCACAAGAGGGGAAAACATACTGGACCTGATCATCACCAACATGGGGACTCTGCTCCAGTCCAGAAGTGTATCCCTCACTGGTAAGATCAGACCATAAACTAAGCTCACTGGATATTCACATCTCGACCCCACACCCTGCCCAGAAAACCACAGTGAAAAACTTCTCTAAAGCAAATTTCACACTCCTCAAAACCGAGGTGGAATCCTTCAAATCCCCCGGGCCTGTGGAAAATACGGCCCAGACCGCAGAATCCTTTATAAACGCATTCTATGAACACCTTCAGGAATGCATGGATCATGCAATCCCAAATAAAACCAAGACCCAATCCTCCAAAGGCAGACGTCCTGTCTGGTGAACCCCAGCCATAAACAAACTATACAATAGAAGGAGGAAGCTACTAAGTGATAGAGCAAAATCCCAAAAAGGGAAGGCATCACTGATCAGTATTCGCAAAAAACTATGGGCACTCATAAAATTGTCTAAGGCCAGCTTCGAGAGAAAAATTGCACAGTACACTAAGGATGATCACAAGGCTTTCTTGAGTTATGTTAGGAACCTGGGTGGTAATTCTCAGATATGCTCAGAATTGGTCCACAATGACAAAAAATACACAGAACCCACAGACATTGCCAACATCCTAGCTGACAGGTTCAGCGCAAATTTCTCCCCCCCTCCCCACCAAAAGGGCAAATATCTATCCCAGCAGAGTGCTGCCCCCCTGACATCTCAGATGCTCAGGTAAGAGCCGCCCTCTCCAAAGCAAAAAACACAGCATCAATGGGACCAGACAGTGTCCCGTGCTGCGTCCTACATGAACTCCAAGAAGAGCTAAACCCAAACATAAAACTACTGTTCAATCTCAGCCTTACTACAGGATATGTGCCCAAAGAGTGGCGTACAGCAACAGTGGTCCCTCTCCATAAAGGGGTGCCTCAATGGATCCTGGAAACTATCGCCCCATAAGCCTGACTAGCTTGGTCTGCAAAGCTATGGAAAGGATCATCATGGACCTCATAAATAAAGATATTTGGGACCTACAGACACTGGATCCTACCCAGTTCGGCTTTGTTAAGGGCAGATCCTGCCTCTTAAACCTGGTTGATTTCTTTGAAACAGTCACCAAGGCCATTGACGAGGGGAAGGTGGTCCACACAGCCTACCTGGACCTCGCAAAAGCCTCCGATACAATACCCCACTCGGGCATTATAGATAAGCTCACCAGCTTAAATATAAACCTCTATGTCACTAGATGGATTGCAAACTGGCTCAAGGACAGAACCCACATGGTTAGATTTGCTGGAGCCATGTCAGACTCCAAACCAGTTGCAAGTGGTGTCCCACAAGGCTCAGTCCTGGGACCTCTCTTGTTCGGTATATATTTCTCGGAGGTACAGGCCAACACGGAAGGACTGTGGCTGACCAAGTTCGCAGATGACTGCAAACTGGGTGCCATAATCGACTCTCCAGCCGACACAAGCATCCTCCAAAAGGGCCTCATAGAAACAGACAACTGGTGCCAGAGCCATGGCCTCAAGCTAAATGCCAAAAAGTGTATAGTCATCCCCTTTGGCAAAAACAAAGTGCCCACAAATTACCACATAGGTGGTAATCCATTAAGTACAGAAGAAGTAATTAGGGACCTGGGGACCCAAGTTGATAGAAATCTCTCATTTGACAACCACCTGGCCAAAGTAGTTAGAAAAACATTTTATATAGCCCACATAATCATGAAGGGATTCACATCTAGATCAGGGGAGGTCATCGTGCCTCTTTACTCATCCCTCATCAGGCCCATAATCGAGTACAATGCCCCTTTTGGGATGTACCTTACCAGACACCTGCAGCAACTGGAAAGACCCCAAAAGTACCTCACCAAGAGGATCAAAGGGCTCAAACAGATGCCATATGCTGCCCGGTTAAAGAAACTCCAGCTCTACTCATTGGCATACTGCCTGTTCAGAGGTGATTTGTGCCTGACGTATAAAGCCATGTCCAACCCGGAATTAATGGACATGCTGCACCTCAGAAAATCCAAATCCCATCGAGCTACGTGCTCGAGAGACTTGAACCTCAGTACTGAAATAAATAGGACATGCTGGGAGGACAGATTCATAACCCAGAGGCTCCCTTCACTCTGGAATAAAATCCCAGTCCAGGTTAGGCAGAGTCCCTCATTGACTCTCTTCAAGAGGAATCTTGATGAATGGATGGGAGATCGTAGGTTTACCCCGGGTATCACTTCTGTGTCACTGTTAGACAGAGGCACAGTATACTAACCTCGAAAAAGGGCATAGCAAAATATATTTAAAATGGGTGGCGAAAGCCAAACACATTCTGGCTAGGCTTATAAATGCCCTAGGGCAGATAGCCTAGTATGAACCTATGAACTCACAAAAAGGCCTGGAAAGTGGATGCTCTGTCCTTCAGCTGGAAAAACACATCAGTCTGTGCCTTTCCCCCTCTGCCTCTGCTCTCCAAAGTTCTAAAAGTCAAACAGGACAAACCAAAAATGATTTGATTGCTCCAGACTGGCCTTGACAACACTGGTACCCACTCCTGCGCAGTGTGTCACAAATTTCTCCATGGCACCTGCCTCAGACACCTTCCTTTCTGTCTCAGCAGGAGAACCATATTCTGCACCCTCAGCTCCATACATTGAATCTTGCAGCTTGGCTAATCATTTAAATTCCCCCTTAGCATCCCTCGGCAAACCTGTGATGGATGTCATTTTGGAGGTGAGAAGACCTAGTACTAGAAAATCTTATGTTGACAAATGGAAAAGATTCTGTGCCTAGAATCAATCTCAAGGGATGAGCACAGCAGCACCCACTTTACCCCAGAGTTTGCGATACTTAACTGAGATGCTTCACAAGGGCCTGTCTTTTTCTTCCATAAAAATCCATGCCTCAGCCATTTCAACTCATTACATCACAGACCCCCCCCCCCCCTTCTCTCATCCTCTGCTAAAGCAGTATCTCAGAGGGGCCAAAAACTTGAGACCACCCAGGAGAGCTCTAACCCCTGCCTGAGACCTTAACTTTGTATTGGAAAAACTCTCTCTACCTCCTTTCGAGCCAGCTGCTACTGCAGAAAACAGCCTTCCTTTTAGCAATCACTTCAACTTGAAGAATATCTGAATTACAGGCCCTTATGGCAGTGGAGACTTTCATCATCTTTCATGCGGACAGGGTGTCACTCAGGACCAATCCATCCTTAATTTCCAAGGTGGTATCCAGTGTGGCTCTTAATCAGTCCATTCATTTGCCAACTTTCTTTCCCAGTCCACTAAACAAGGGGGAGCGGATTCTGCATTCATTGGATGTATACAGACAACTTAGATTCTACTTGGACAGGACTAAATCTCGAAGAAAATCTGAGCAACTGTTGGTAGCATTTGATGCAGGGGCAGAGGGAAAGGCTATTTCAAAACAAACCATTTCTAAATGGATAAGCCATTGCATTCATTTCTGCTATAAGCACCATGGAAAACCTATCCCCCAGGGGATCAGATTTCATTCCATCAGGGCTGCATCTACTTCTACAGTCTTTCCTCAGAGGTGTTCCTACCAGGGATATTCTAGAAGCTGCTACCTGGAGTTCATTTCATACTTTCACCAAGCATTATCACTTACCGATTTTCTCTAAATCCAGAGCTGGCTTTGCCACTACTGTTTTGCAGGGCCTTATAGCTGGTCCTAAAGCTGTATAAATCCATCCTCCCAACCATAGCTTTGGGAATCTACCCAAATGTAATGACTGCAACAGTGAAACACGAAGAACATAATACAGTTGTGTACACATACCATAAATGTAGATGTTTGAGTGTATTCAGTGTTGCAGTCCTGGTTACCTTTTTGGTGTATTTGCTTTTCTGCTCTCCATTTGGGGGGCACCTGACATCTGGGGTAAGAAAAACTGATGTAATGGCATCTGCTGCATGTTTTATACCCCTGACGTCATGGAAGAAGGGACAGCAACCGACGTAGGACCTTAGACTTTGTTAATCAGGCTGACTGGGGAACCTGCCAGCAGATTACCCAAATGTGTAATGACTGCAACAGTGAATACACTCGAACATCTACATTTATGGTAAGTGTACACAACTGTACTTTCCTCAGAGCTCAGATCCAGCTAGGGTTTATAATGTCTTCATCTCCCATCGGTGAGCCTCCCTTCCATCTCCCATCACCTTCTGCAATTATTCCTTCAGTTTTGGAGCCCTTTAATCCAAGTGTTCCAAGAGAACTGGTGTCTGAGCCGAAGAGGGTTACATCTTCAACTCACATTAGTTTCCCTGAATACTTCAGCCTCTGTACTCTGGGATCGGGATGAGTCTCGGAGCCAAAGCATCAGCATCAGATCCGCAGGGCTGAGATCTTCTCCAATGCTGTCAGAGCCGACCTTGCCCCTCGGAGCCTCGATGGTGGATAGCTGATGTCCGTCTCCCTCGTCAAGATGGATCTGGACAGAGTCGTGTCTTTTCTGCTTTGGTAGTCTAGGCTGCAGTGCAGCTAGCCATGGCTTTTCCTGGTCTGTTTGCCTTTGAGATAGTGAATAATGTGCTCTCTCATCCAAGAGACCCAGTCTCTCATAGATCTTCAGATCCTACATTTTTCTGTGGTTCCCAGCTCTGATCCAATCAGGCCTACTCCACAGGGGCAACCAATACCAACTAACATCCATACAGTTCTTTTAGAAGAATTACCCCTCTCTAAAGACACCTCCCCAGAGCATCCTACTGAAGAGGTTCCCCATAAGGGAGCATGTAAAAGGAGGCATATAGATTCCCCCTTGGAATCTCTCACAGAAGATACTAACTTTAACAAGGGTGAAGGTTCCCCCAGATCACCACCTGATGGTTCCCCCAGATCACCAACTGATGATATCTCATTTGGAGACATCTTGGAGATCCTTAAGCAAAAAGGTGGTTGGTCATCCGATAATCTTTCCCTTGAGGAGTCTGTATTTCTGGAAGCATTTGGTGCTGGCCCATGTACTTCTTGGGTGAATTCCTTGGCCGATGAGCTCATCGACCTAGTCTCTCGACGGGTGTGGAAGGGATCAAATTCTGTTGAGCCGCACTTAAATCACCCAGATAAGATTTTGGCTCCTCCAAAAGGCAAACCTAATTGGAGCAAAGGAGTCCCTGTTGATGAAATGGTTGTGGTGGCAGCCACTAAAAAGGAGCTAGCAGAACAGACCTCTTCTGTCCATCCCCCTAACAGAGAGAGTCTAGGGCATTGAACAGGTTCGGAAAGAATGTATTTGCTTCAGCGACCTTTACCTTGAGGTCTCTGAATTATTGGCACATTTTACAAGGCTGCAGAGGAATTTGAACAAGGACCTGAGTCCATGTCTGCAGAGGGATATAAAAGGTCATCCTCTCAGCTGGCTACTCTATTATCTATTTCCAGTGAATTCATGAGGTTGATTTCCCATACTGCAGAGGGTGCATCATGGGCAGCCGGTTCTGACATTACCATACGGAGACATTCCTGGATGTGGTTATGCAGCATTTTTGGAGCCTAAGTCTTCTTTGATCAGTGTTCCTTTTGATAGAACAATCTTGTTTGGCCGTTCTCTGAAAGAAACACTTTCCTGCAGTGAACAGGAAGAAAGACCCTGTCTGCTGTAAGTATTATGTTTTCTACCACTCAACGATCCTTTTCACAGAATCAAAGAGGAGGCAAGAAAATGTGGTTCCATAAATCCCAGAGATCTTTCCAGGATTCATGCAGAGACTACTCCTTCAGAGGCAGATGAGGGGTTTCAAATGGAAGATGTTCTCCGTGTTTCACTGTTGCAGTCATCACATTTGGGTTATCCCTGCCAGGGTAGCCCTTGGCCATCCTGAATACCAGCGACTTGGTATTTCTGTGTTGCTTGCTGTCGCTTGAGGACTGACGTCAGGTCGTCAGTGGTATAAAGTAAGGCAGTCGATGCCATTGCATCAGTCTTTCTTGCCGTGGATCCCAAAGCAGAAGCAGTTTGCACGAGTGCCGGTCAGCTGCTACCCGAGTTTTCATTTACGAATTGAAGTTGAAGTCTTCTAAAGCAAGTACCCCATTGGGGATCCTTTTTTCTTGCACTAACTGATGTCAGAAAAAGTTAATTGTCTCACCTCGGAAAGTAAATACCACACCGAGACTTTCTCTCTTACTGCGTCACTTGTCTAGGCCTAGACCACGACATACCTCATTGTCGCTTCTGTGCTTTAACGTCAGAATTATCCGTCGGGCCCGTATTGTAGCCAGATATTTTTGTTTACAGTCCTCTAATTCAAATATGGCTTCGGTAAGCCATCCAACAGCAGATCTTCCGGAAAAACGTAAAAATAAGGATAGACCGCACAGGTCTAAACCTACCAACAACACTTTTGTTAAGCTAGTCGTCAGTCCTCCGGTACTTAGTGAGGTGTTTTTGCAGTCCCTGATACCTGCTTCTGTTGATTCGCAGGCCGCCACCGAGACCCTTTCAGGGGCCAGTATACTGCAAAACTCTTCTTCGTCTAAGGATCCTGTGGTTATCTCTACCTTGGATGGGTCCGGAGCCTCTGAGCAGGCACCGGCTTCTGAGGAAGTCCTTCACATAACCGAATCTCATCACAAACCGAAGTCTTCTTTCACGGCTGCCGTTCTTTCGAAAACAGCCATGTTCCTTAGGCCCAGGGTTCAAACTACACCTGAAAAACTGACTACCCACTCTCAGGTGCCTGCTACCTTGCCTTAATCTCAAATACTTAAAATGGCGGAAGACCTTATCATGCTGATCAGGGGAAGCCAAGCTACCCCCTCAAAAAGGAAAAAAAATTCTATCCCCAGTAGTTTTGTCTGAACAAGAATCAGATGAATCTGATGCATCTGACTATGAAGACATTGCAACCCCTCTCCACTTATGAGGATTCTGATGCAGTGGAATCCATTCCTTCATTCTCTTCCCCCAGAGGATGTTTCCTTTGGGGAAATCCTGCATACTTTAAGAGAGCATTTCCAGTGGAAGAGTCAGGACTACCCTCCGTCTAAAAAGAGACTCAGGGAATTCCTAGACCTTCCACAACACAAACCCTTGGCCATCCCCCCTCCCCAAGTCCTGGATGTGGTGGGTGATATTTTCCACGAATCCAGCTTGACTCCTAACACCCTACCTCCTGCTCCCAGAAAACCAGACGGGTACTACAGAGTCCCTGACTCACAAAAATATCTTTTTAAAAATCCTACAACTGACCGTGTGGTCATTTCTCAAGGGTCTAAAGGCATTAAAGCAACCTCAGCTAAAAATCCCAATCCCCCTCGGACAGTGATGCCCCTGAGCATTGGACAGATTGGGTACAAAAGTATACACCACAGCAACTGTTGCTATTAGGGCACTAAATTGTTAGTTCCGTATGCTTAAATATCAGCGACATACCTTGGAACTCCTTAAACAAAATTCCTTTCCTGCTTGGGCAGAATCTAAAGATTTACAAGACTTAATGCATTCTGAAAGTCAAGTAACTAAACACACTTTGCACTGTGGTTTTGATGCCCTAGAAGCTTCTTGCAGAGCAGCAGTCATGGGATCTGTCATTAGAAGACATACATGATTAAGGAACAACCCCTGCCAGACCATGTCATATCTAAACTGTTGGATGTCCCCTTGCACAAAGATAACTTATTTGCCACTAAGGCAGAAGAGGGCTTAAAAAAGGTGGAAGAAAAAGCAAAATCTATGCAAACAGATTTCTTGCAGGTCCAGCCTCCTAGGTTCAGCAAGCATTGTCCCTCAAAACACTGGTCCTTTCCTGCTCCGAGTAAACAGGCCCAGCCTAGGCCCGGTGGAAGCAGGACCCCCCCCCAGACACCAGCCAGAGGGAATGCACAGATCTAAGCAGTAGACTACCTCTACTTCAAAACCAGGGAGTTCAAAGCCACCCCTTATGGTAAGAATTCACAATGACTCACCTCCTCCCGACCTCCCCTCTGCCCACCTTCACTTGCCCGTAGGAGGAAAACTGTCCTTTCAATTAAGCACCTGGCCTTTGTAAAGAACCTACTAACCTCCCTAGGGTACACAATCAACGAAAAGAAATCAAAACAGGTGCCCACCCCAAGGATAATCTTCCTGGGAGAAAGTCTGGGCACAGCATTCCAGATGGCATACCTCACACCAGAAAAATAAATTTTCCTGTCAGCCTACTTCTCTCAACTGGCCACCAGCCCCCAGCTTTCTGCAAGGAAAATTCTGCAAGCTCTGGGGTTCATGGCATCTTGCATACTCCTCATGCCATATGCCAGACTGTATATGGTATATGAGGAAACTTCAATGGTACATAAAGAGCCTTTGGTGTCAACACTCTCAAGACATGGAAACTCTTCTACCTATAATTCCTTGCCTCAGAATAGAATTTCTTTGGTGGGCAACAGCATGCTCCCACAACAAGGGATTGCCCTTCACCCCACACCCCGCCGCTCAGACCCTCACCACAGATGTTTCAGACTACACTTGGGGTGCACACCTCGATAGCAGGTGCATTCAGGGCCAATGGAGCCCACAGCAAATCCCCCTGCACATCAGTCAAAAAGAGATGATGGCTGTGCAGCACACCTTGATAGCTTTCAAACCCCTTCTCTCTCCATGAGTTCTCCTGATCAAAACAGACAACACCTCAGTGATGTAGTACATCAACAAGCAGGGAAGGACTCGCTCCTACCCTCAGTGCAGGTTGGCTATGACCCTGTGGCTCACATCCACTTCCATGCATCTACACCTGTTAGCACAATACCTACCAGGCTCTTTCAGCTCCCTGGCAGACCAATTAAGCAGAAACCTTCTGGACCCACACGAGTGGCAGCTCAACAGAAGTACCCCTAATTACTCAGAAATGGGGAACCCCGAAAGTCGACCTCTTTGCCTCCCACACCAACCATCAGCTCAGCAAATTCTGCACCAGTGAGCATCACTGCATGGCTTGGAAAGTGGATGCCCTGTCCTTCCCATGGGTCAATGTCTCAGTCTGTGCCTTTCCTCCTCTTCCTCTCATCCCCAGAGTACTACTCAAAATAAGGGAGGAAAAACCAAGGACCATTCTTATAGCTTGAGACTGACAGACACCACTGGTATCCCTTGCTGTGCAGCCTGTCCCCGCTGCCTCCATAGCATCTTCCTCAGATTTCAAACCTCCTAACCCAGAGGGAAGGGGAATTCATGCATCCCAAATTGCAGACTCTCATTTTGGCAGTTTGGCTTATTCCCTAACCCCAAACCAATCTGCCATTCTCAGTGAACAGGTTCTTGATGTTATCCGTGAGGCCAGATGCCCTAACACTAGAAAGTCTTATGCAGATAAATGGAAAAGGTTCTGCACCTGGATCCAGGCTAACAGGGCCAATACGGCACAGCCCTCCATCCCTCTTATCCTGGATTACTTTTCTGACCTACTACACAGTGGTCTCTTTCTCCTCTATAAAAATTCATGCCTCTGCTATTTCTGCTCATTTTCCCACTGAGCAGCCCCTTTTCTCACACCCTTTGATCAAACAGATCCTCAGAGGGGCTAGCAACTTGAGGCCCTCCAGAAGGGCACCAACACTGGCTGGGACCTTAACTTTGTCTTGGAAAAGCTCACCCTGCCTCCTTTCAAAAAAGCTTCTTCTGCAAAGCTAAAATTTCTCTCCTGGAAGACAACCTTCCCTCTGGCCATCACTTCAGCCAGAAGAGTCTGGCTGCAAGCATTCATGGCTGTGGAACCCTTCATCATCTTCCTTGCAGACTTTGGTATCCCTCGGAACT
This sequence comes from Protopterus annectens, assembly GCF_019279795.1. Lineage (NCBI taxonomy): Eukaryota > Metazoa > Chordata > Ceratodontiformes > Protopteridae > Protopterus > Protopterus annectens. The sequence goes on from NC_056743.1 coordinate 1,133,734,690, forward strand.
AACCCATCCTTCATACCCAAGGTGGTGTCCAGTGTGGCTCTCTCCCAATCCATTCATTTCCCACCTTCTTTCCCAATCCCCAAAACAAGTGGGGAAGGATTCTTCACTCTCTAGATGTGCACAGACAGCTCAGATACTATCTGGGCAGGACTAAATCCTTCAGGAGGTCTGAGCAATTTCTGGTTAGCTTTGCTACAGGGCCAGAAAGCAAAGCCATCTCCAAGCAAACCATTTCCAAATGGATAGCACACTGCATCCATTTCTGCTACAAACAGCATGGTAAGCCTCCCCCCAAGGGGTTCAGGACACACTCCACCAGAGCAGCCTCCACATTTGCAGCTTTCCTCAGAGGAGTCCCTACCAGGGACATCCTGGAGGCTGCCACCTGGACATCGGTTTACACTTTCACCAAGCATTAACACCTGCTTCTCTTTTCCAAATCCAGGGCAGGGTTTGTCTCTGCAGTCCTGCAGGGCATCCTAGCCAGCCCCTAGCTTCCTTGACTGCCTCCACCCATTTTCTCAGCTTTGGGAATCTACCCAAATGTGGTGACCGCAACAGTGAAACACAAAGAACATAGCACAGTTGTGTACACTTACCATAAATGTAGATGTTAGAGTGTATTCACTGTTGCAGTCCTGGTTTCCCTCCCTCCATCCGCCTTTCTCTTTTTCTTCCTTTTTTTCCTTGTTGTTCTCCTTTCCTTACAAGGAACATATTGGTATTTATTTTCCACTGGTGGGGTTCTTCCACCAGAACCTGGCCTCCTACTTTGGGGGCTCCTGACAGGTTAGGGCAAGAAAAACTGGCATTGGCTGCCTTACTTTATACCACTGACAACCTGGCATCAGTGACAGCAACCAATGCAGAAATACTAAGTCTCTGGTATTCGGGCCGGCCGAGGGCTACCCTGGCAAGGATAACCCAAATGTGTTGACTGCAACAGTGAATACACTCTAACATCTACATTTGTGGTAAGTGTATACAATTGTACTATTCCTTTCCAGATGGCTCCTGAAGGGCTTGCCCGACTGCTTCCCTCTGGAGGCAATCTGGGTCATTTGTCCTTGCACCCAGACACCTGGGCTGCTGTAACAAAAGATTCTTGGGTGCTAAAATTATATCCAGAGGTTATTTCATACCATTTTCCTAGACAAATAAAATCCAAACAGCAAGAACAAGCGAACTTAAGCTCCAAAAGGAAGAATACACTGTTTTAGCTATTTCATTCTGTATTTATTTAGAACTTCATCATAAAATGAAATAAAATGTACTGCAAGTAATTTGAAAGCTCTGGCAAAAGTCACTTGATTTGTTTAGCGAATCATAAAATGCACTGCATCAAATTTAAAATTCATATTTAAAGCTGTAGATGCAAACTTGAAATTCTGTCTATGATTAAAAAACATCAACTCTACTTAATAAGACATGTATATGTATGTACACATGACTTTGAATTTGGGATTCACACAAAATATGACCTCAACAAACCAATCCAAATTAATCTTTGTGCTAAAATAAAACACTTAAGGTTTATGTATTATTTTATTTATTATTTATTATTTATTTTACAGTATTTTCCCAGACACCAACATCCAAAAGAAAAAAGATTCCTGATGTCCCACCCAGACAGAGAGAAGCTGCAGCTCAAGAGATTCAGAAGCTGCTGGACAAAATAGTCATCCAGGAGGTCCCACCAGACCAAAGAGGATTTGCAACTTGCTCGTGATTCTTTTTAGTGCCAAAAAAGATAAGGGACTTGAGACTAATTTTGGATCAAAGTAATCTGAACCAGTATGTGAGGAAATCAAAGTTCTGAATGGTCACGGTTCAGTCCATTTTACCTCTTTTACATAAAGATGATTGGATATGCTCAGATGATCTTCAGGATGTGCGCTATCACGTCAAGATAAATGGACACTTCCGAGATGCTTGAGCTTTTGTTTGGGAGCCAGTCCGTATCAGTTCAGAGACCTACCCTTTGGGCTCACCACAGCCCCCAGGGTGTTTACCAATGTATGGAAGCAGTATTGGCTCACCTAAGACGCAAAGATTCCAAGTATTGCCATACATGGATGGCCTACTCCTCACCACCCCAACCTGGCATATTCTAGAACAGTCCAGGGATTATTTGCTTCAAATTTGCCAAACACTAGGTATTACAGTAAACATTTCTAAATCCAGACTAAAACTGGTACAGAGCCTGGATTCATTGGTGCTCATTTAAACACAATAAGTCAGATTGCTTCTCTGCCTCCTCATCATATAGATACAAACATGTCCCAGGTTCATCAGATTCTTTCTCATCCTGCTCCTCCAGCCAGACTTTGCCTTCAGGATGTAGGTTCCATGGCAGCGTCTGTAGTCTTAGCCCCATTAGCACTTTACCATATGAATGTTTTACAATGGACTGTAGCTGTTCCATGGTCTATTCTGTGACATCCTGTGTCCATCCCAGTCAAACTTACTCCAGTATGCAGAAACCATTTTCGGTGGTGGATCCAGTCAGACTACATTTGCATAGGTTTTCCCCTTCAGTCGGTCTCCCCAGTGGCTCCGGTGGCCTCAGATGCCTTCCAACTGGGGTGGGGGACTGTTTCTTTGGAAAATACTCTTAAGACAGATGGTCCTCCCAAGGGAATGGTTTGCACATCTACGTTCTGAAGATCAGAGCAGTCTTTTTAGCATTGCAGGCATTTCAAGATACTCTCCCTCTCAGAACTATTGTGATTCAAACTGACATGTTCTTAGTCTGTTACATCAACAGACAAGGAGGAACTGTATCTTTTCTGCATCAAGAAGCTTAAGAGGGTGTGGCAGTGGGTAGTTTCCTCCAACCACTTTCTAGTGGCAGTGCACATTCCAGGAAATCCAACATAGTAGTGGACAGACTCACTTAGAGACCTCCTGTTCCATCTGTGCCAGGTTTAATCCCTGGGTACTGATGGACAGGAGAAATAAATTAATCCTGAAAGGGCTTCTTCCCTCTCCTTACACCCAGACACAGGCCTCTTCTGCCTCACTCCTCAGCTGTCTCCGCCCCAGCCTCTGGGACTCATACTCCCACCAAAAGGCCTGGGGACGAAGATAAGCCTCCTAAGCATAAGGATAGGCCCGAGAAGCTATCCCTGGATCGCTCGGGTCTGGTGGGACTGCCTCCAAAGGTTAGGTCGGCCCCGAGGTCGGAGTCCTCCTGGCTCTTTCCCCATTTCCCTCGGTTTTCCCTGGAGCCAGAGGAGCTTCAGACCTGGTCACCAGTGCAGGCTTCCCTCACCACCACTTCAGGCTGGTGTCAGTGGTCTCCTCATGTAGTTCCACCCGCAGTCTTTCCAAAGCGGAGATGCACAGGATGATGCGGAAGTTCATCCACACCCATATCTAGTTGGGAGTCTTGTCTGCCCATTCGCCGTCTGGAGCGGGGGGCATGCAATCAGTGTTCATCCCTTTTTCTCCTTCTCTGATCCAGCCCCTGGTTTTGGAGCCCTTGGATCTGAGGACACTCTGCGTCAAGGGGTTGGCTTCAGTGGTACCTTGTACCTCGATGCCGGCTATAGCCTTGAACAGGTCGAATCCGACTTGCTTGGGTCCGTCAGTCTCTGAGCCGTAGCCTTGGCACCAGATCCAAGGGGATGGTGTCTGCTCCAAGCCTTTCGGAGCAGAGCCTTCCCCTAGGTATCTTGGCCCGCATAGGCTATGGTGCGACTCCCCCCCCATCAGGTCAGAGGGATATGGCTCTGACTTATCTCCCCTTCTCAGGAGGTCCGTTCCCCTTTGGCTTTTCATGTGGTGTAGAAGGTCCTCTTGATCCCATTGAGACACCTTGACTATCTTGTCTTAGGAGTCCGTCCTGGTGCCCTCTGTTTCTGGTGCGGATTCAACCATTCTGTCATCTCGGGGACAGCCTGCCACCTCTATGTCCCAGGGCGCTCCCTCTTGGAAGCAGCAAGCAGTTGGCGAGTCCTCCCCAGAATCCCCCACAGAGGAGACTCCTCGCAAATGCACGTGCATACAAAGGCACTTGAACTCCCCACTGGAGTCGCTCACTGAAGACACCGATTTGGAGGAAAGGGGAAGGTTCCCCCCCAATCACCCCCCAAGGATTCGGAGACATCATGCAAATCCTAGACCAGTGTGTGTGTGTGTGTGTGTGTGTGTGGGGGGGGGGTCTGTCCAAAAACCTGACTCGGACGAATCGGTGTTCCTGGAGACATTTGGCGCAGGACCCTCTATTTCCTGGGTGTCCCCTCCTGCAGATCCCTTGGTGAATCTGATTACATCTCAGCGTGGAAGGAACCGGACATGGTGGAGCCCATTCCCAAACATCCTGACAAAGTTTTGAGCCCCCCTTTGGATAGGACCTGTTGGCATAAAGGATCTCCGGTTGATGCCATGGTTGTGGCGAACTGCCACTAAAAAGGAGCTCGCTCAGGAGAGCTCTGTGGTCCACCCTCCAGACCAAGAGTCCAAGACGTAGGATTGTTTTGGGAAGCAGGTGTATACTTCAGCGACCTTTTCTGTCTGGGCACTGAACTACCTGGCACATGTGATTAGGCTGCAGCAAGACCTGGTCAGAGAGGTCGCTGAGCCTACCACGGAGTACATGTCGGTGGAGGACAAGAAAGTTTTCTCCTCCTGAATGGCCACCCTGATCTGTTGCTAACATCTCTATGCATCTCCTCTCCCATGCAACAGAAGGCACCACCAGTGCTGCTGGTATTGGCATTGCCATCAGGTGTCACTTGTGGCTGTGTGCCATTTCGGAACCCTTTAAGGCGTCTTTTACAAATGCCCCGTATGACTCTTCCTCCCTTTTTGGGAAGACGGTACATGACACCTTAGTTCAGAGTGAGAATGCCGGGAAGACTTGTGTCTGCCATCAAGATCCACGTTTCAGCCCCTTAATGATCCTTCTCTAGGAATAGGCGAGGGACCAAGATGTGGTTCCAAAAATCTGAGTTTCCCCCAGGACACTCCGGACTCACCTTCCCCCAGAAGCAGAGGGGGATTTGATAGATGCCACCCTAGAGGCAGAGGAAGTCTTGAGAAATCAAGGGTCTTGAGAACCTTTCTCTGACAGACCCGCGCAGCAACCCTGCAGGGTTGCCCAACTGCTCGTCTCTAGAGGCAGATGTTGTTTCAGTCATTACATTGGGGTAATCTGCTGGCAGGTTGCCCTTAGTTGGCCTGATTAACAAAGTCTTGGGTCCTGCGTCGGTTGCTGTCCCTTCTTCCATAACATCAGGTTGTCAGGGGTATAAAACATGCAGCTGACACCATTACATCAATCTTTCTTGCCGCTCGGTGCCCGAAGCAGAAGCAGTTCGCAAGTGCCAGTCGGCCGACTCCTGAAATTTTCGTTTTCGAGTTTTAGAACCGAAGTCTTCAACTAAAAGCTAAGTTCCCCCGTTGGGGAAACCTTTTCTCGCTTCTTACTGATGTCAGTAAAAGTTAATAATTGCATTAATTGTGGGAAGCAAATACCTCATAAGGATTTTCATTTATACTGTATTCCTTGCCTAGGACCTGACCACAACGTGCCTTGCTGTCGGTTTTGTGCTAAATTTAATCAACGCACTATTAAACGTCTGTATATTTTTACTTCTAAATATTTTGGCTCACGATTTAATTATCCAGAAATATCATCGATTAGCAGTCCGACTACTGGAATACCTAAAAAACGCAAAGAAAAAAACAGACAGTCGAGGTCCAAAACTGATGACGCTTCTCCTAAGCCATTCGCCAGTTCGCCGGTTCTCAGTGAGGCACTTTCGCAGCCCCTGATACCCACTACTTCTGATTCGCAGGCCTCTACTGAGACCCATTCGGAGTCCAGTATGCCACGAGATGCTTCAATTATGGAACCTGTGGATGTCTCTACTTTAGATGGGTCTGGAGCCACTGCGCAGGCACCGGCTTTTGAGGGTGTTTTCAGGCCTACAGATTTGTATATTAGACAGATGCCATCTTCAAAACTAAGGCCAAAATCTAAATCTATGTCTAAAAAACTGATGCCTGGGTCACATGTGCAGGCCCCTATGCCTAAAAAAGAAGTGATCAAAATGGCTGAAGATGTAATTACTCTGATCAGGGGTAGCCAACCCCCTCCTTCTAAGAGGCCTAGGCAAGACATTGATTATGAATCTCCTGAACAGGATTCAATTTCTTCTGATTCTTCCAATGAGCAAGATTTGTCTATACCTACTTATGAGGACTCCAATGCAGAAGATTTCATTCCTTCTGCCTCTCCCCCTGTGGATTTTTACTTTGGGGAAACTTTACATACCTTAAGGGAACATTTCCACTGGGAAAGTCAGGATTTCTCTGAATCTAAAAAGAGACTTAGGGTTTTCTTCTTCTCCCTCAGCTGTTCTAGACATTGTTGATGATGTTTTTTTTCAGAATCTAGTATGGCTCCTGATTCTCTGCCTCCGGCTCCTTGTAAGCCAGACATACTACAGGGTTCCTGACTCCCACAAATTCCTTTTCAAGAATCCTATTGCTGATCCTGAAACCATTTCTCAGGGTCCCAAGGGCATTAAAGCCTCTTCTGCTAAAAATCCTACCCCTTCTGATAGAGATTCCAGGGTGCTGGATAGATGGGGTAAGAAGGTTTATACTTATGCAGCCTTGGCAATCAGGGCTTTAAACTGTCAATTTCATGTACTTAAATATCAACAGCATGTCATGGGACTACTTAAACAGAAAATTGTTAATTTCTGACTGTGTGGAAAATAAAGATTTACAGGATTTATTACATTTAGCTGAATAAGTTGGAAAACATACTTTGCAATGTGATTTTGATTCTTTGGAGGACTCTTGCAGGGCTGCTGTAACTGGGCCTAGGCTAAGAAGGCATGCTTGGCTCAAAGAGCAAACTCTGCCTGATCATGTTAAAGCAAAATTGTTGGATGCTCCTTTACAACAGGACCGTCTCTTTGGTAATAAGGCTGAAGAAGTTTTAAAAAAGATGGAAGATAAATCTAAGTCTATGCAAACTGTGAAAGATTTCTTACAAGTGCAACCTCAAAGATTTAATTAGGCACTGGCCTACTAAGAACTGGTCCTTTCCAGTCCCTTCGAGAGCCACTCAAGTCAAACCCAGACATTCCAAAGGCTCCAGGTTTCGGTCACAAGGGACTTATAGAAAAAAACAATGGGGTGCCTCCAACTCCAAATCTGGAAGCAACAAGGCTCCTCCCTGTGGTAAACAGTCTCAATGACTTCCCTCTACACTTACCAAGCACTTACCTTTTAGCCACCCCTTTGGGGGGAAAACTGGCACTTCATGCACAAAACTGGCAACTTATAACCCAGGACAAATGGGTTTTAAATATTAGTATTCCAGGGATACAGATTTCATTTCCACACGTTGCCAATCCCAAACGGATGGCCAGACCTGCCCCCAAATCAGTGGGCAGAGGCCCAGAAACAAGTTCTGCCCTCATGAACATGGAAGCTATTCATCCAGTACCAGAAGAGCAAAAAGGACAAGGTTTCTACTCAAGACTTTTCCTGGTACCCAGAAAAGAGAAGTCATGGCGTCCAATTCTGGACTTATCTACTCTGAACACATTTCTGGACATTCCAAAATTCAAGATGCTGACTCTTCAACAGTTACTTTCTATGCTAGGCAACGATGCCTGGTTGGTAACTCTAGACTTAAGAGGCTTACCTGCATATCCCAATTGGGGAATCTTGCAGAAGATACCTCCGCTTCAAAGCAGGCTACTTGCATTACCAGTTCTCTGCACTGCCTTTTGGCTTATCTACTGCACCCAGGGTCTTCACAAAGTGCCTGGCTCCAGTAATTGCATTTTGCAGGCAAAGAAAAATTCAGATATATCCAGACCTGGACGATTGTCTAATTCAGGCAGAAAACAAGGACATTCTTTAGGAAAAGCTGAATGTGCGGTTTGTCTGAATGGGGCTTTTTGGGGAAGCGGGACCCTGCAGGCGGGATGTCTGTCCCTAAAGCAACTGGCATTTGTAAAAAAGGTTCTAACTTGTCTAGGGTACACCATAAACGAAAAGAAATCACAACTGGTACACTCTCAAAAAAATACATTCCTGGGTGCAATCTTGAATACAACTGCCCAAATGACTTGCCTTATGCCAGAAAAGCAAATTCAATTGGTGACTTACTTCAAACAGGTGGCCACAAAAACCCTCTTGAATTCTTCTAATTCCATATGCAAGACTGCATATGAGGAAACTTCAGTGGTACTTAAAAAGTTTATGGAGTCAACATTGTCACAGCCTGGAAACAATGATTCCTATCATACCTTGCCTGCAACTAGAGCTCCTATGGTGGGCAGAGGCCTGCCAGCAAAACAAGGGACTGCCATTCACTCCACCCCCTGCCACCCAAACCCTAACTACAGACACATCAGACTATGTTTGGGGGGGGCTCATCTGGCAGGGAAGTGCATTCAGGGCAAATGGAGTCCCAAGTCAAATGCAACTTCATATCAATCAGAAAGAGATGCTAGCTGTACAGAATGCACTGACAGCCTTCAAGGACTACCTTCATCCAGGACAATTAATGATAAAGACAGACAACACCACAGTTATGTGGTACATAAACAAGCAGGGGGGTACACATTCCTACCCCCTTTGCAGACTAGCCATGGCATTGTGGAACACGGCTTTGACCTAACAAATACAACTACAAGCTCAATTCCTGTCAAGAAAGCTGAATACTCTGGCAGACGAACTAAGCAGAAATCTTACGGACCCACATGAATGGAAACTGGAACCACGAATTTTAAACATGTTGACACGCAAATGGGGAAGTCCAGACATAGTTCTGGGGTGAGGCAAAAAGTTCTATCAGTTGGACAAATTCTGCACAATAATTCATCACAAAAAAGCTTGGAAAGTGGATGCTCTTTCAGCTGGAAAAACCTATCAGTTTATGCTTTTCCCCCTCTGCCTCTGCTCTCCAAAGTTCTACCAAAAGTCAGACAGGACAAACCCAAAATGATTCTGATTGTCCTGGCCATGCCAACACTGGTACCTACTCCTGCGCAATGTGTCACACCTTCCACCGTGGCACCTGCCTCTAAGACACCTTGTCTCAGCAGAACAACCAAATTCTGCACACTCCGCTCCAAACTTTGAATCTTGCAGTGTGGCTAATCATCTAAATTTGCCCTTGGCATCTCTCAGCAAACCTGTGATGGATGTCATTTTTGTGTCTAGATGGCCTAGTAGTAGAAAATCTTATGCTGACAAATGGAAAAGATTCCGGGCCTGGAACCAATCACAAGGAATAAGAACAGCAATGCCCAATATTCCTCATATTTTACAATACTTAACTGAGATGCTTCACAAGGGCCTATCTTTTTTTTTTTCCATAAAAATCCATGCCTCTGCCATTTCAGCTCATTACAACACAGAGCCTCCCCTCTTCTCTCATCCTCTGCTAAAGCAGTACCTCAGAGGGGCCAAAAACTTAAGACCTCCCAGGAGAGCTCCAACCCCTGCATGGGACCTCAATTTTATATTGGAAAAACTCACTCTCCCTCTATTTTGAGCCAGCTGTTACTGCAGACCTAAAATTTCTCTCCTGGAAAACAGCTTTCCTTTTAGCAGTTACTTCAGCTAGAAAGATTTCTGAATTACAGGCTCTTATGGCAGTGGAGTCTTTCATTAGTTTTCATGCGGACAGGGTGTCTCTCAGGGCCAGTCCATCTTTCATGCCTAAGGTGGTATCCAGTGTGGATATTAATCAGACCGTTCATCTGCCAACTTTCTTTCCCAATCCAGAGAACAAGGGTGAGCGGATTCTGCATTCATTGGACGTATACAGACAACTTAGATTTTCCTTAAACAGGACAAAATCTCTACGAAAATCTGAACAACTACTGGTGGCGTTTGCTGCAGGGGCTGAGGGAAAGGCTATTTCAAAGCAGACTATTTCCAAATGGATAAGCCATCGTATTTGTTTCTGCTATATGCACCATGGTAAAACTATTCCCCAAAGGGTCAGATCTCATTCCAGCAGGGCTGCATCTACGTCTGCAGCCTTTCTCAGAGGCGTTCCTACCAGAGACATTCTAGAAGCTGCTACCTGGAGCTCAGTTCATACATTCACCAAACATTACCATTTACCTTTCTTCTCCAAATCCAGAGCTGGCTTTGCCACTGCTGTCCTGCAGGGCCTTATAGCTGGTCCTAATGCTGTATAAATCCATCCTCCCAACCATAGCTTTGGGATTCCACCCAAGTGTAATGACTGCAACAGTGAAACACGAAGAACATAGTACAGTTGTGTACACTTACCATAAATGTAGATGTTCGAGTGTGTTCATTGTTGCAGTCTTGGTTACCCACCCCCAGCCCCCTGTTTTTTCTCTTACTATACCTCTGCTTTCTTTTACTATGCTTAAAAGCCTTTTTGGGTGTATTTGCTTTTTGTTTGGAGGTATATTTTTTGTGTTTTAAATTATGTATTTATGTGTGTGTGTGTGTGTGTGTGTGTGTGTGTGTGTGTGTGTGTGTGTGTGTGTGTGTGTGTATATATATATATATATGTATATATATATATGTATATATGTGTGTATATATATATATATATATATATATATATATATATATATATATATATATATATGTGTATATATATATATATATATATATATATATATATATATATATATATATATATATATATATTGCTCCCCATTTAGGGGGCACTTGACATCTGGGGCCAGAAAAACTGATGTAATGGCGTCTGCTGCATGTTTTATACCCCTGACAACCTGATGACATGGAAGAAGGGACAGCAACCGACGCAGGACTTAAGACTTTCTTAATCAGGCTGACTGAGGGCAACCTGCCAGCAGATTACCCAAATGTAGTGACTGCAACAGTGAATACACTCGAACATCTACATTTATGGTAAGTGTACACAACTGTACTTTGTGGGGGGTCACTTTTCTCTTCACCTAACTGCTTCGGAGTCCATCACAGAAAATCGTTGGGTGTTGCAAATTATGTCCAGAGGTTATTCAGTCCCCTTTCTAAAGTCACCTCTACCACCCAGTCACCTCCCAGGCATTCCACCCGCGCATAGGGTGGAAGCAGCACTGGAAATTACAAAGCTGCTAAAAAAAGAGTCATCCAACACATCCCCCCAGACCAGTCTAGATTAGGCATTTATTCCAGGTTCATTTTAGTGCCAAAGAAGACGGGGGACCTAAGACCAATTCTGGATTTTTCCATCTTGAACCTGTCAGTAGCCAAAATGAAATTTCAGATGGTCATCCTTCAGTCTGTCCTGCCCTTCTTGCAGGAGAACGATTGGATGTGCTCGATCAACCTCCAAGATGCATACCACCACATCAGAATGGACAGGCACTCTTGGAGGTATATCCAATCATTATTAGTTTTGAGCGCTCCCCTTTGTTCTCACCACAGCCCACAGGGTGTTCATCAAAGTGATGGCAGTAGCAGCGGCTCACCTGAGACTCCAGGGCATAAAGATCTTTCCTTACCTAGACGAGTGGCTCCTCGTTGCCCCTTCCAGGCATCAGCTTTGTCAAGCGAGGGATTACTTTCTTTCCCTAGCCCAGCGGTTGAGCATCACCATCAATCTTAGCAAGTCATCGCTGGCCCCAGTTCAGATAATAGATTTCATAAGGGCTCGGCTGAACAGAATTCAAACAAAGGTCTTTCTTACCTCAGAGAGGATGCATTCACTGAAACTTCACATCCTAGGCATTCTTCAAGCTCAGCCACTGACTGCGGAAATAATAAGGGTGTTGCAGTCAAGGGCAGTCAATATCAATCTCATCTCTGGCATGTTTTCACATGAGGGTTCTTTAGTGGATTCTCTTGGTCCAGTGGCCCATGTTAGATCTCCCGCTGAGTCACCCTGTTTGAGTCTCTCATGTGCAGGGACTCTCTTCTGTGGTGGCTACATTCTCCCGACCTTATTCATGGTTGCCCCTTTCTTCCCTTTTCCCCTCGGCCATGGTGACTACAGACGCCTCTGTGCTGGGGGGGGCATTGCTTGGGGAAGGACAGTCCAAGGCACATGGTCCCCCTATAAGACCAGATTACATATTAGTATCCTGGAGATGAGGGCGGTGCTTCTAGTGTTGCAGGCTCTCCATGCCCGTCTTCCCTCAGGAATGATTGCTATCCAGATGGACAATATGTCTGGTCTGGTACATCAACAAGTAGGAGGGATCCTGTCTTATCCCCTATTTCGTGAAGCCATGAGAGTGTGTGAGTGGGCAATCTCCACTGGCCATTTTCTGGTGGCAGCAAACATTCCGAAGAGGTCCATCAGGCTCAGCAGGTCTATTCTGATGCCCAACACGTGGTCTATGAATCCTTCAGTAGCAAAACAGATCTTTCTCAAGTGTGGTCAGCCTTGCTGTGATCTTTTCGCCTCTCCTTCCATCGTGAAATGCAATGAGTTTTTCACACTGGACCCCTCTCCGGGGAAGCCCCCAGAGACTCTCTTTCATGCTTGGTCCCCCAGTCTTCTGTATGCTTATCCTTCTCTTCCCTTAATACCAAAATTCCTTCAGAAAGCTCGCAGGCTGGGGAGCTTAGTAATCCTCATTGCCCCATTCTGGTCTCGCCAAGTCTGGTGTCCATCTCTGTGGTCTCATCTGGTGGCTCCACCATGGTTGCTGGATGTTAAATAAAATTAATAATTCAATACACAGGAGGTTCAGATTCAAAAGTTTACTAGTGTACACCAGGAGGCAAAAAACCATACAAGTACAGAATTTTGTCTGACATGAAACAGGAAGCACACAATTTTATATAGGTTTAACATTTAAGCTATGCCCACCTTACTGACGTGATATGTCACAGGGCATCTACATCACTTTAGCTTACAAGCCTCTATTGTTTTAATCTGCTGATGCAGTATGTTTTTAAAAACTTTTCCTCTAGATACAATACGGCCTTGCTATCCAGCTGGTCAGTCATAATGTCTTTCTGTAAAGTTACTTATTCAAGGTTTCATATCAGTTCAAATACAATAGCAGATTCAGTCTTTAACATACATATTTGTTCACTGTTTCACTTTCTTTACCAGCTGTGTTTTTATCTCACAAGGACAAGTTACTTCATGCAGGAAGAGAAGATTTCATTATTTACAAGGACAAGTTATCTCATCAGGAAGGAGCGGAAGATTTACACATTTAATTTCCTGACCCAGCAGATAATCACTTATGAAAAGCATAAACATTAAGCTTGCTGAGCTGGCAGCTGCCAGGGTCAGGGGTCAAAGCACACTGCAGTTTCAGAAGCTACTTGCATTTACACATAAATGTATCCCTTCTGTTATATGATTAATAGAATAAAATGCATTATAAACTACCTTGCTTCTAAACTAGCATTTCACATATATTTAAATACATATTTTTCGAACATTTCCCCCTATTAATACTTTTTATTCTATTTTTTTTTATGAAGTATGCATAGTGTTATTTCATCTCCTAACCTTTTCCACTTAGGATTTTCAGCTAGGTGAGTCATTCAATCTATACTTCAGAAAAAGCATCATCTGAAATCAATCTTTCAATTTCAATATCTTAGTAGAAAGTTTCAGTAACAGATACATCAACAAAATCTTGATTAATCTTTTCATGCAGGGAATTCCACAGCAAACACATGCTCCTATTAGGAGTATACCCACACAAATAGCAATTAGAATGTTCATTAGGATGGAACCCCACCCCCCAAACAGATTCTGGAAAAAGTTTGTCAATGGGTTTGGGCCTAGTTCAGTCATGGCTGATACTTGCTGAATTACCTCTAGGTGCTTATTTATCTCATGACGATTATCAGGAATATATGCACAGCATTCTTCTTTGATAAGCAGGCACGTACCACCTCTCGCCGCTAGGGTGAAGTCGAGAGCCATTCGGTTTTGTAGCACTACAGTTCGCATTGCATTCAGTTCATCAGTCACTAATTCAAGGGCAGAAAAAGTTGCGTTGCTCATTACTTCGAGAAGTTTTGACAGTTTTCTCAACTCCCAGATCGATTTGGCTGCTCCATATGCTGGGAGTATCCCTGCCCAAGATATAACACTGTCACTCAAGTCCATATGAGTTAATTTGTCTTTATCCTTCACAGAATTATGGTCTTTCCAGCCAGCTTCGATCTTTCCGACTGGATTTACAGGTTTCTCGACTGGACCTTCAGGTTTTCGGGCTACATTTCTCACGTTTCGTATCTTACCCAAAGGCAATTCTGCAGTATATCTTATTGCTGGAACCAGATAACCCAAAAAACAACTGCGGACCAATTCTCAGGTAACCATTTATATGCCTTTTTCCCACAAATAAAATAACAGTTTTCTACTTTAGTACTCATACGCATTAGCCCTGCATGAAACATTTTCTGATCTATTATTGACAATTGTTTAAACAAAACGGGGTTTTGTCGTACTTCATTCAATGTTGTTTTCATTGTGCTCAAATATGAATCCTAGTTAGTATTACAAACAGTACCTCCACTTTTAACTTTAATGTAACACTTGTAGGATATTGTAATATTACAGTTACTCCATCCTACTTGGAGGGTATCGTTTTAAAAAAAGCACACAATTCCCTTTTGTGTAACAGGTAAAAATAATGCTATTTTGTCTTGTGATCTTACAGTTCCAGTGTCAAAAACAAATTTTCCCAAGTCTCATTTATCCCCAAAGGGATAGCGGACATTAACAGTCCTCCATATGCTGTAGGTATGGCGGTACAAACCCAGCAATTTGAAATGTTCATAGTCTCTGCATATACACGTTTCATGGCTAGGTATGTGTTAAAGTTTGGATGCCAGTCTATAGACATTTCATCACGCCTTTTCACTTTCACTTGCATGGTTGTTTGTAGGAAAACCCATAACAAGAGGAAAATTGTCACAATAATAGTCAATAAATGTATACTCAACAAAATGATTATGCAACATCTCTGGGGTTCATCTAAGTTCTTATTCGCTTTGTTTTTGGCCATCTTGGTCTGGTTGTGTATCCGTCACAAAGTTTTTATCAAGTTGAAAGTTCTTTACCGGTTTACAATGCGTTAAATGAACCCAGGACGTCCTCTCAGCCACTCTAACTGCAGTAGGCGTTGCCAACAAAACCTAGTACGGACCTTCCCACTTTGGACTCGCCCAGTTTTTCCTTTTCGTCACTTTCAGCCACACCCAACTTCCAGGGCCCACGACTGCTTCCACCGGTCTGGTCTGTTCCTTATCTGAAAAAGAGTTAAACTGCAAAACAGATTTATTTGTGAACAGTTTTTTCATGTAACTAGCTAATGAACTGTCAGCCTCTTGTTCTGCAGGCATGAGAGCTTTCTACTGAGGTACATAGTATGCTCTCCCAAAAACCATTTCAAGGGTAGTCAGACTCTTTACATTTGGAACCGTTCTCATACTCAGCAGTGCCAAAGGCAGACAGTGTATCCAGTTCTTTTGGGTCTCCTCAACTAACTTCCTTAACTTGTTCTTAAGGGTACCATTGTATCTTTCCACCAGTCCTGCTGACTGTGGGTGGTAAGCACAATGGTTCTTCAAGGAGATACCAAAAAAATCTCCCAAGCTGGTGAATCGTCTGATTCACAAAATGTGTGCCATTGTCACTATAAAGCCTCTCCGGAATGCCAAATCTAGGGATTACTTCTTTTATCAGGGCTTTCGCCGCTGTTGCTGCATCCGGGTTTTTGGTTGGAAAAGCTTCTACCCATTTAGAAAACATGTCTATAATAACTAAACAGTATTTTTTCCCTTTTCATTTATTTAATTCTATGAAATCCATACAGATAGTATGGAACGGGTATGGTGGTATAGGAAAACTTCCTTGCTTGGTTTTAAATGCTCCTTGTGCATGGTGCTTGTTACAAGTATGACAAGCTGCACAAAATTTTTTTGTGTAATTTGTGTATCCATATGTTTGGAATATTCGGTTTACTAACTGTACCATCCCCCCTTTTGAGACATGGCTCTGCCCATGGCTCAACAAAGCTGCATATCTAAATAAATTAGACTGCAATATTGGTTTTCTTTCTTTGGAAATGTACAGTCCATTCTCAAGAATTGCACCTCATTTTACCCATTTTTGTTTTTCTGCTTTTGTAGTAAGTGTCTGCATTGTTTTTAACATGTCTAAATCTAAAATCTCAGAGGGTTGTAATTCCTCATTTAAAAGTAAAGTTTCTGAGTCTGAGGCTGCTTGCTTTGCAGGTGCATCAGCTCGTGCATTGCCTTTCGAAATCTTATCCTGCTGTTTTGTATGAGCTACACATTTACAAATAGCTACTTTGGTAGGTAACTGAATAGATTCTAATAACTCCAAAATAAATTGCGCATGATTAATAGGTTTTCCACTGGATGTCATCATTCCTCTATTTTTCCATTGTTGTGCAAATACATGTACTGTAGAAAAAGCATACTGACTGTCAGTATATATGTTTACACACTTGTTTTTTGCTAAAGTACATGCTCTCGTCAAAGCTATCAATTCAGCTGCTTGTGCAGATAAGTTGTGTGGTAAGGATTGAGCTTCTAAAATTTCAGTGTCTGTAACTACTGCATACCCTACCAGATTCTTCCCTGCAGGACCCCTTCTGCATGAGCCGTCCACGTAATATGTCACCTTGGCATTATCCAAGGGCATATCTGTAAGATCTTGTCTAGGTAAAGCTAACTGTTCAATTTCCTGCAGGCAGCTGTGTGGTGTGCCCTCCGCAGGAGTTGGAAGTAATGTTGATGGATTCAATGTCGTACATCATTCAGTTGTCATATGAGGTTGGCTCAGCAGTATAGTCATACATGAAAGATGTCTAGCAGGAGAAAGGTATGCCACTTTCTCTTGCAGTAAAATTATTGCAACTGCATGAGGCACCCTCAATGTGAGAGGGTGGAATAACACCACTGAGGCCGAAGCCTGTACTGTCATTGCGGCTGCAACTACTGCTTGTACACAGTGAGGCAAAGATCGCGCCACTGGTTCTAACTGTGATGAATAGTAGGCTATGGGGTGTTGCTTGTCCCCATGGGGCATTGCTTGTCCCCATGTTGTTGCGTCAATACTGACGTCATGTACCCTTGCTTACAATCTGCGGTCTGAAAGAACCGTTTGTGATAATTTGGAAGTCCTAAAACTAATGAAGAAGCTATCAACTGCTTCAACCTGCAGAAAGCCGATGTCCTTCAAGAATGCAACTGCAGTCATAACATGTGGGTTGTCCTGCCTCAGGCAGCCCTCGGTCGGCCGGATTCCAAAGTCTGGGTCCGACGTCGGCTGATGTCGCATTTCTCTCCGACGTCAGAGCGGCCGAAGTACATTAGCATCAGCCGACGCCATTTTCTTCAGTCTTTCTTGCCACGGTGCCCGAAGCAGAAGCAGTTCGCAAGTGCCGGTCGGTCAGCTCCTGTATTCTACGATACAAAGTCATCGAAAAAGCTAAGTACCCCGTTGGGGACCTTTTCTTGCCTCAGCCGATGTCAGAAATTACTGGAAAAGTTAACAATTGTCTTTTTTGTGGTAAACAAATACCTCATAAGGATTTTCACTCTTACTGCCTCCCTTGCCTGGGCCCAGACCACGACGTCTCGCCCTGTGTAGCCTGTGCTCGCTTCAACAAGCGCACTCTCAGGCGCCGGGCGGAGTTCGCTGAAGATTTTTTCGGCGATAAATTTGCCTACACCATGCCGTCGGATCTTCCGACATCGCAAACATCAACACCACTGTGATGTGGTACATAAACAAGCAGGGGGGCACCCACTCTTACCCCCTTTGCAGACTGACAATGCAGCTTTGGGAGAAATCACTGAGCCTAAACATCCAGTTACAATCCCAGTTTGTTCCAGGAAAAGACAATGTGTTGGCGGACAGCCTAAGCAGGAATTTCACAGATCCACACGAGTGGAGGTTACATCCGAAGGCCTTCAAACAACTCACTTCGACATGGGGCAAGCCAGAAGTGGACCTATTTGCCTCTCACCTCAACCATCTTCTACCAAAATTTTGCACAAGGACATACCATCCAAAAGCTTGGAAAATAGATGCCCTCTCATTCAACTGGAACTCCCTAGCAATCTATGCATTCCCACCTCTGCCACTGATGACCTCAGTATTACTAAAGATCAAAGCAGAGAAGCCCAAGGGAATCATAATAGCTCTGGATTGGCCAAGACAACACTGGTACCCACTACTACGGAGCATATGTCACACCAGGAGGTGGGCCCTCCCTCAGTGGCCTCTACTTTTGACTCAACACAATTTCGAAACACTGCATCCAAACCTTCAGACACTGCAGCTAACTGCTTGGGAGATCCCCTAAATAACTTCAGCTTATCTCTCTCTAAGGAAGTTCAGCGGATACTAACAGAGGCTCGAAGACCATCCACCAGAAAGGTTTACTTAGCAAAGTGGAAAAGATACAGCAATTGGAATACCAGCAAGGGACATGATGCTTCATTGCTGAACATCCCACTTATCTTGAAATATTTGGCAGATATGTTAAAGAACGGCCTCTCATATTCTTCCATAAAGATACATGCATCTGCTATTTCAGCTAGATACAACACTGATCCTCCTGTTTTCTCTCACCCCTTACTAAGACAATTCCTCAGGGGAATCAAGAACATTAAGCCACCAAGAAAGGCCCCAGTGCCAGCCTTGGACCTCAATTTTGTCTTAGAAAAACTGACTCTACCTCCTTTTGAGCCAGCAGCTTCAGTTGACTTGCAATTTCTCTCATGGAAGACAGCTTTCCTGTTGGCAATTACCTCAGCAAGAAGGGTTTCGGAGCTACAGGCCCTAATGGCAATACCACCCTTTATTATTTTTCACAGAGACAGGGTTTCATTAAGGACCAACCCTACCTTTATGCCAAAGGTGGTATCTAGGGTTTCACTAAATCAAGCCATTCATCTGCCTGCTTTCTTCCCCAATCCTGAGAATAAGGGGGAAAGACTTTTGCATACCTTGGACATTCACAGACAACTTCGATACTACCTGGACAAAACCAAGGCCAGTAGGAAGTCTGAACAACTTTTTGTAGCTTACGCCCCTGAAGTCCAAGGAAAAGCAATTTCAAATCAGACTATTTCTAAATGGATTGGACATTGCATCAGATTCTGTTATTCCTTTCATGGAAAGACTGTTCCAGCCAATGTCAGACCACATTCCACCAGAGCTACAGCCACCTCTACAGCATTTTTAAGAGGGGTGCCTACCAAGGACATTCTAGAAGCTGCTACATGGAGCTCCGTGCATACATTCTCCAAACACTACAATCTCCCTCTATATTCCAGATCCAGAACAGGCTTTGCTTCGGCAGTCCTGCAGGGTTTGATTGCCACACCATCTCTTTCCTAGTGCATACCTCCTCCCCCAGCTAAGCTATGGTATTCTACCCACATGTTATGACTGCAGTTGCATTCTTGAAGGACATAGTACAGTTTTGTACCTACCTACCATAAATGTAGATGTCCGATAGACATGCAACTGCAGTCGGATTTTCCCTCCCTCCATACCCCTCTATGCCTAGGGTCCACTCCTATCCCTGTTACTCTTAGCTGGGGATATCTGTTATGGTGTATTTGTTTTATTGCTCATTTATTTGTTTGGAATCCTGTTTTTGTCTTCCAATTTGATTACAGCCTTCCTTGGAGGGCACCTGGCATCTGGGGCAAGAAACACTGAAGAAAATGGCGTCGGCTGATGCTTATGTACTCCGGCCGCTCTGACGTCGGAGAGAAATGCGAAATCAGCCGACGTCGGACCCAGACTTTGGAATCCGGCCGACTGAGGGCTGCCTGAGGCAGGACAACCCACATGTTATGACTGCAGTTGCATGTCTATCGGACATCTACATTTATGGTAGGTACAAAACTGTACTTTTCTGCTTCAGTTGTCCATTGTAAAATATCTTGTGCCATTGGTGTCTTATATATCAAATCAGTCAGTGGAGCAGATTAATTTGGTATCCAGCTCCTACAAAAATTAGTTGTACCTAAGAAAGACATCATTTCTTTCTTGGTTGTTGGTTTGGGTGCTTGCAAAATTGCTGTTTTTCTTTCCTCATGTAGTATTCTACCTTCATTGGATATTGCATATCCTAGGTATCTAACTTGTTTTCTCCAAAGTTGTAACTTACTTTTGGTTACTTTGTGTCCTTGTATTGCTAAAAATTTCAATAATGCTACAGTGTCCTCCCTGCACTGTTGCTGGGTGGGGGCTGCTAGCAAGATGTCATCTACATAAAGTAGAATTTGACTACCTCCCGGTGGGGTAAATCTTGCCAGGTTGCTAGCCATTTCTTGTGCAAAAATTGTTGGGCTCTCACAATATCCCTGTGGTAGTCTAGTATACGTATACCTTTTACCCTGAAATGTAAATGCAAACCAATATTGACTATCAGGATGTATAGGTATTGAAAAGAAAACATTGCTAATATCTACCACAGAGAAATACTTCTGTTGTGGTTCTAAATCGTTTAACAAGGTATGTGGGTCTGGCACCGTAGGTGCTCTGGGTATTACTGCATTATTTACAGCTTGTAAATCTTGTACCATCCGCCATTCCCCGTTTGCTTTTCTAACCGGAAATAGGGGTGTATTACATGATGAATCAGGAGATTCTGCCAGTACTCCTGTTTTGAGTAATGCTGCTATTATAGGCTTAATTCCTATTTCTGCATCCTTTCTCAAAGGGTATTGTCTTTTTTGTGGTCTGAAACCTGACTTTGGGGTTATTGTAACTGGTCCTGCTGTTCGAATAAGTCCTACATCTGACTTGCCTGTTGACCAGAGAGTTGTTGGAATTTCACATAAGGTCTTTTCTTCTTCTAATAAAAATGCTAATCAGCTGTCCTCGCTAGATTGCAAGTGTACAGCTGGATGTGTCTGTGTCAACCAATTCAGTTTTTGTTTTTGTATCCCTTGTTCTGATAGTTGTAAATCAGTCTGTTTCTCCCATCTTGTTACTTTTTCTCCTAAATCTGCCCATTTAACACTTTTGTTCTTTGTCAAGCTGACATGTGCAACCAATTTGATCTATACAATGCAAGGAATTCTTGAGGTAATGAACAGCTAACTACACTGTTCCCCTCAGTATCCCAGTACAAAGTACGCAAAACCAATCTAGTTGCACGATTTCTAAACAGTTCTTGCTCATACTCTCTATCAGGTCCTGGAGTGGTACAGTAATATAGAGTACAGTGTAACAAATGCTGTTGATCATTGTCAAGGGAGGGGGCTTTACTGATGGCTATGTTCATCAGTTCCTCGGTTACTGCCCCTGGACCAGTCGTGACTAGGTCCTGGCTGTACCAATAAAAAGTTTCACCCTCCGATCGCACTACAAAGGTATCCATTCGTCTCTGTGCCTCCATACCTTGTACAGTTGGAACTACTGCTATGCCAAATATCTGCATAAGGTCCCTGCCCAATAGGTTTACTGAACACTTTGCAGACACAACTATTTTACTTCTCTGGGTCATACCTGAAACAGGGTCAGTTATTGCTATATCATGGGAAAGTGGTTCCCTGTATAGCTATCCATTTGCGGCTTTTACTAGTATATAATCAGGTGATTCGGAACGTTCTGGTAACTTGGAGGGGTGTATCAAAGTCCATGACGCTCCTGAGTCACACAGGAATTTGACTTCCCTTCCCTCTACCAGAAGTGTAACTTCCGGTTTCGTATCCGCTAAGTAGAGCTCTAAGCTCAATAATGCTAAGTCCACAATTTCACTTTCTTCATCCTCCATATCTACTTGCACTTCCTCTACTCCTTCTATCACATTTACATTTGTTTTCTGTTTATTAACTTTTCCTGATGATTTCTGACTTTCACTTGATGTATCCTCACTATCATATAGTCAGTCCTCATCTCCTTTATCTTCTGTAATTACCTTTTTGTTTTGCCTGCAATCGCTTGCTAGATGCCCTTTTTTCCCGCACTTGAAGCATTCACCTTTCTTTTTCCTCTCTTCAAAATCTTTTGATCGTTTATCAGACTGTTTCCCTGGGCATTCTTCTTGCCCTTTTTACCTGACTGTAATACAAATACTTCAGCTCCGTCTTCAGCAGTGAAGACTTGCGCCTTCTTTTATTTTACTATTAAAATGTCTCTCAGCATGCCTAGCATATTCGAGTAAGGCTTGTAGCCTCCCTGTTCGATGATCTATCATATGCTTTGTAATGAAGCTACTAATAGGTAAAATGCAACCTTTCAAAAATGCATTTTTTAATTGTTGTTCATACGGGGAATCATTCGTTTGGTTCTCAGGAACCGACATACCGCTATGATTATTAAAACATTCTAATAATGTAGCATAATATCCATCTATTGTCTCATTTTCCTGTTGCATGCATTGATTAATGCAAGTCCAGTCTGCTCTAGGTTTCCATTTCTCAGAGATTCGGTCTGTCAGACCTTTCACTCTGTTGTCTAACTCTGCGTCACTATGTGGGAGTGGCCTAAGTTCTGCATTACGAGGATTCCAGGTGCCACAAATCATGTGCCAATCTGGACCTATTATTTGTCTTACTACTTTTTCTACTTCTTCCCCATTCAAGTGGTAACTTAACCTCATGCCTTGTAAATCTTCTAAAAATTTCGTTAAATTAACTTTCGGATGGGGGATTCCCTCAGTAGCCTTCCGGATGTCTTCTGGTGTCCATGGTCTATATACGAGGAGTGTTGGATCCTGCCCTTCCTGTCCTGCCTGAGGATTTGGAACTTCTATAAGTGGGCATATTTCTTCCTCACTCTCATCCTGTAGATTTCTCTCTATTTGGTATGATTCTGTGTCCCTATGTGTTTTACGTGTTCGGGACCTAGTCTCAATAGGATCTCTAACAAATGATTTTGATCTTACTGAAACTTCAGGATAACGCAGAGGTGGACCAGCCTGTCCACTCGCTTCATATCCTGAAAAGGGTACGGGAGGGGGCAAGGGAGGAGGAGGAGGAGCTGTAGTTATTACCAAGTTATTATCCTCTTTGTCTAAAAATAATGTTTTTTAATTTTTAAGCTTCTGTTCTCTACGATTTGCTTCCTCAATCCACCTGTGTGCTTGAATGCCTAGTTGGCATTGCTTTTTGCCTGACCTCCTGCATCAGATTTAAGCTGTTTAAGGAGTTTAACTAGTGAAGGTTTATCTAGTTTACCATCAAATTCATATTTATTAACCCATTTCGTATAATACCTAACGTTATCAGAACGTTGTAATTGCATATATTTTGCGTCTTCAGTTAGGGGCGGATCTCACGAAGTTTTAGTGCACTGATTACCCATGTCAAAGAAAATGTTACGTAACCCTTTCTTATCACGTGATATTAAGTTCTTAGTTCCTGTTTGCAGTTTATCTAGAATAACTGTCTACCTTATTCTGTTACCCTGATCTATGACCAAATATACAGTACTTCCTTTTGTCCCTGATCTGCAAAACAAATCTTGACAACAATATACTGTAACCTAGTCCCTGATCTAAAACAGAAAAAAAGGCAAATTCTTCCTACCTGAGCCTCCGGTATTGAAAAACTCGTTCAAATTCCGCTCTTCGGCCACAGATCAGAAAGTGGCCAGCTTCTTTATACACGACAATTCAGTCGGAGGTCTTTTCACTCAAGAAGAACCATTTCGGTAACTTCTCCTGCGCAGTATTCGACCACCGATACGCTCTGATCTGCAGCTTACCAAGGGAATTCCATCTCGAAAGGACCAAACTGTTAAATAAAATTAATAATTCAATACACAGGAGGTTCAGATTCAAAAGTTTACTAGTGTACACCAGGAGGCAAAAAACCATACAAGTACAGAATTTTGTCTGACATGAAACAGGAAGCACACAATTTTATATAGGTTTAACATTTAAGCTATGCCCACCTTACTGACGTGATATGTCACGGGACATCTACATCACTTTAGCTTACAAGCCTCTCTTCTTTTAATCTGCTGATGCAGTATGTTTTAAAAAACTTTTCCTGTAGATACAATACGGCCTTGCTATCCAGCTGGTCAGTCATAATGTCTTTCTGTAAAGTTACTTATTCAAGGTTTCATATCAGTTCGAATACAATAGCAGATTCAGTCTTTAACATACATATTTGTTCACTGTTTCACTTTCTTTACCAGCTGTGTTTTTATCTCACAAGGACAAGTTACTTCATGCAGGAAGAGAAGATTTCATTATTTACAAGGACAAGTTATCTCATCAGGAAGGAGCGGAAGATTTACACATTTAATTTCCTGACCCAGCAGATAATCACTTATGAAAAGCATAAACATTAAGCTTGCTGAGCTGGCAGCTGCCAGGGTCAGGGGTCAGAGCACACTGCAGTTTCAGAAGCTACTTGCATTTACACATGAATTTATCCCTTCTGTTATATGATTAATAGAATAAAATGCATTATAAACTACCTTGCTTCTAAACTAGCATTTCAATTTAAATACATATTTTTCTAACACTGGATCCAGATCCGGATCACATTTCTCAACCTTCAAGGATTCCCCAACCAGACCTGGGCAGTCTGAAGCTCACTGCTTGGCTGCTCTAGTTCCCCTGATTGTCAGGACTCCCAGTTTATCTTCACCTGTGTTAAAAATAAATAAATAAATAAAAAGATCCTGGTTGGCAGCTCATAAATCTTCCACCAGAAAGGTATACACCAGCAAATGGAGATGTTTTTCGATCTGGGCTTCACCAGCGTCCCCTAGACCCTTTCACTGCTCCAGTCTCATCGGTTTTGGAATTTTAGCAGGGAGTTTTCAACAAGGTGCTAGTTTTTCTACAGTCAAGATTCAACTTGGAGCGATTTCTAATTTTCATGTGGGGCACAATATGACTTCTTTAGCATCTTCAAAGCTTTTTAAAGCCTTCTTAAAAGACGCCTTTCTTCTTTGGCCACTGGTGAAGGACCCCACACCGCCGTGGGATCTTATAGGCGTTGGTTTTGCTTCCCTGTGAACCCACAGCCTCTGTGGATATGCAATTTTTCTCTTGGAAGACTGCCTTCTTGGTGGCTATTACTTCTGCCAGAAGGGTTTCTGAACTTCAAGCATGGTCAGTCAAAACCACCTTATGTGACTTTTCATAAAGATAGGGTATCCTTGCATACTAACCCCTCCTTTCTCCCCAAGGTATATTAATCAGGTAATTAATCTTCCTGTCTTTTTTCCTGAATTTCCAAAACAAATGGGAGTACAAATTGCACTTATTGGACGTGCACAAACAGTTGCATTTTTACTTGCACAGAACTAAAGCATTCTGAAAGTCTGACCATCTCTTCATATCTTGCTCTAAACCCTTCTTAGGGAAACCAGTATCCAAGATCAAAGTCGCCTGTTGGATTTCCCAGTGTGTTTTGCTGGCATATTCTGCTAAGGGATTGACTCTGCCAGGTGAAGTGAAGGCACATTCCACGAGGTCTAGGACTACTTCAGCTGCCTTCTGTTCTAGAGTTTCGTCAGACAATATTTCTTCTGCGGCCACCTGGGCTTCGTCTCATACCCTTATCTTGCACTACAAGTTTGGACATCCTATCCAGGAACAGGGCGTCCTTTGGCTCTGCTGTGCTCTGCATTATCCTTCCATGAGGGTTTCTAGTAGCTGAGGACTCTGCCCCACAGGTTGAAGACCAAATGAAGACAAACAACTTCAGATAAGGAAGTTCTGTACTCTCCACAACATTCCATCTGAGTTTACAGGAGTTATGAAAAAGAAGTTGAAAATTATACTCCTGTAAACTCAGTAATAAATATTTCCAATTCACTGTTTCAAAAGCACTCTTTGTGTCTAAGCTTAACAGTGTTAAACTATCTTTTTTATTGTCTGCAAAATCTGAAATGGTTAATATTAAGTTAACTTTATAATAAGTATTCATATTTATTATAAATCTAGTGTGATCATTATTAATCGGGTATGGTAAAATTTGTTGTAATGTAGTAGCATGTATAGCCATAAATATTGTATTATCAATACTTAAAAACAAAATTATTCTATATGAAGTATACACTATTTAGTTTTTGTCTGCCTTCAGAATTTGAGAAATAAGGCTATATTTCCACCATGGAGGGACAGTATTTTTAACTATTAGACCTTATGGAAAATATGTAGAGCTTCTTTAGGTAATAGTTTATATAATTCTGCTATCATGTCATCATTACCAGGTGCCTTATTAGGTTTTGGATTATTAATTTGATTGTTAAGTTCAGACAATTCTTCTTCTTTCGGCTTTTCCCGGTTAAGGGTCGCCGCAGCGGATCACCTGTCCACTCATGATTGGCAGTGGAGATGTTCTTCATTTCACATTGCTGCAGTCCTTACATATGGGTAGTCCGCTGTGCTCGGTCGGCCCGAATACCAAAGTATTAGGCTGACGTCGGTCAAGGCGCTTAAAACTGACATCAGGACGTCAGGGTACAAAAGCGCATGACCGACGTCATATCCTCAGTCTTTTTTGCCGCATGGTCCGATGCAGAAGCAGCGTTGCAAGTGCCGTTCGGCGTTCTGAAATTTTTTGAGTTCGGAGTTTCAGACCGAATCCAAGTTGGCTAAGTACCCGCTAGAATATTTTGGTTTTTCTTGCCTCAGTGTTTTACCGGATGTCAGAAAAGTGAATAACTGTATTTCTTGTGGGAAACAGATACCGCATAGGGATTATCATTCTTTGTGCATTCCTTGTTTGGGGCCTGAGCACGACGTTGTTGGGTGTCGCTTTGTGCTAGGTTCAATAAGCGCACTATTGCGAAGGTTAGATTGTGCTAGGCTGGTCTTCGTAAGCGGTGCAATTATAATATGCCGCCGGACTCTCCGCGCCCGCTTCTACAAGAAGCGCAAAGACAAAACAGTTAAACCCAGGCAAGATGAGTCGCCCGCTCCGGACGCCGGTTCTTAGAGGTTTCAGTGGAACCGGTGGTTGGACGGAGACTTCTCCGGAGTCTCAGGGGGAGACTTTGATTTTGCAGGATGTGGCCTCTCAGGGGGCAGGTCAGGCTGAAGGGGCTTCTCAGGTTACTGTACTCCCTCCCTTCCTAGGGTGGTTAGGCCCTCCTTCTGTTCCCAAGGCTTCTCCCAGAGGCAGGCCAGGTTTAGCTTCTGTTGGTGTCACTCCTAGTTCAGCAGGGTCTGTGCCTAAGAAGCACATGCTTAAAATGGCAGAAGATTTGATTACTCTGATTAGAGGTTCTTTGCCCCTCCTGATAAGAGGCCTAGGGTGGAGCCAGAGTTGGGAAGTTTTGAGCAGGCTTCGGATGTTTCAGAGTCTTCGGCTGAAGACTTGCAGGAGTACTCTCCTTCTTCTGATTCTGATGCAGATGATTCCACTCCTTCTGCTTCTCCTCCAGAGGATTTTTCTTTTTCAGAGACCCTTCATTCTATGAGGGAACATTTTAAGTGGGAAGGTCAGGACTTCTCTGATTCTCGAAAAGGCTTAGGGAATTTTGCTTTTACCCCAACATAGGCCCTTGGCTATACCTCCTGTTCTGATGTTGTGGAAGATGTGTTTTCAGAGGCTTCACTTAATCCTGATTCTCTGCCTCCTGCGCCTGTTAAACCGGATAGGTATTACAGGGTGCCTAAGGGTC
>NC_056743.1:1133762760-1133807589 GCF_019279795.1 Protopterus annectens
TAGTTTTCCATGCATTTGCTTCCGAATGCAGCTAATGGAAATGCCAGTGCAGCAGGCACCGTCATAGCTATCCACCGTGCAATTATGTGAGTTTGCATAAGGCTTCAAGACATCCTTTCTTAACACCCCTTTTGATGGTTTAACAGTTTTTAGACCAAGGTTAAGGAGACTATCATCCGTATTGAGCAAGGTTGCAAAACCCTGTCTGCCATTGGAATCCATTTCTCCACCCTAAAAAAGACCCGTTCTATGAACCGGGGGGGGGGGGGTATTCAACAGACGTTACCTTGGAAGCATTACCCTGGAAGCAGGGGTGGGTCAGAGAATTTGAGAATTCACTGTCCTTTCACTGAGAAATCCTGTCGGCGATCCTGAAGGGTTGTCCAACTACTGCATTCTGGAGGCAGTCAGGGATGCTTATCCCTGCACCCTCAAGCTTAGCAAGCCATCACACAAGACATGCAGTTTCCTAGGATAATCACCAGAGACCTCAGTATTCCATTTGCTTTTCCTCCTCAGAAAAGGAGAAAGATTCCCAGTGAACCATGCAGTCAGATGGAATCTGCAGCAGCAGAACTATCAAAGCTGCTGGAATAAAGTCCTCTAGTGGGTCCCCCAGACCAGTTAGGTTACAAAGTCTATTCTGTGTTCTTTTTAGTTCGAAAAATAAACAAGGGACCTCCAATTCAGTTTTGGATGTAAGCCACCTAAATCAGATTGTAAAAGTTCCTGATGATCATGGAGCAGTCCATTCTGTCTCTGTTGGGAAAGAATAATGGGATGTGCTTTATAGATCTCCAGGATGCCTACTATCACATCAAGATAGAGAGGCATTCCAAGAGATTTCTCTGTTTCCATCTGGGAGCCAATCATTTCCAGTTCAGAGCACTGTCCTTTGGTGTAGGCACGGCCACCAAGTGTTCCCTGAAGTCATGGCAGTGGTGGCAGCATATATCTGGCTGCTAGAATTCCGGGTGTTACCATGTCTAGATGTATGGCTTCTCACCATTCCAGCCAAAAATCTTCTGGTCCAGCAATGGGACTTCTTGCTCCAACTTGCACAGAAATTGGGAATTAGTCAGTTATGCAATTAGTCAACTGACATGTACACAACAGATAGAGTTCATCAGATGCCATGCCAGTACCATTTCACATAGCCAAACTCCCAGTCCCTAAAACTTCATCCCCATGTCAGGTAGCTGTTTTAGTCCTTCAGCATCCCTTTCCTCTAGTGAGACTCCTCCTCCAGCTCCTAGGATTAATTGCTTCAGTGATTAATGTTGAGCAAGGTACCACATAAGAGTTCTTCAATCGATCCTACCAGTATAATTGTCCCAACAATTGCATCCTCTAAATACTCAGATTTGTCTAACACCCATTTGTAAAAATCACATCAGGTGGTGGTTGAACTCCTTGGTAGTCATTAAGGGTCAATTATTTGTCCTGTTTCCTATGGCCACAATAAACATGAATGCTTCCCTCCATGGGTGGGGGTGGCATTTCAAAGGAAAGACAGTCCAAGGTTCTTGTTCATACATAGAAGCCAGCTTTCACTTCAGAGTCTTGGAAATGAGAGCAGTCCTGCTAGTGCTGCAGACCTTTCAGGATTCTTTCCTAGAGGGTGTGATTTCCATGCAGATGGGCAACATGGCAGTAATCTGGTATGTCAACCAAGGTGGAGCCATCCATATCCACTTTGCTGAAAGGCCATGAGAATGTGGTAAAGGGTGATGTCTTCCTACCACTTAATAATAGCATTCCATATCCTGGAGACTACCAGTGTTCTTGCAAACAAGCTGAGCAGGTCAGTTCTTCTGCCTCACAAATGGTCCACTCAGTCAGGCAGTAGTGACTCAAGTCTTCAGCCACTGAGATCAACTTTATTGCAATCATTTTGCTTCATACCTAACTACAAATTCTACAGTTATGTTGCCCTAAACCCTCCATAGGTTCAGTCACTGAGGGGCACTGCAGTTCACAGTTAATCTTCAGGTCTAATGTATGCCCGCCCTACCACCACCACCACCACCACCATTGATAACAAATTTATTCAGAAAGCCAGGAGGTGCAAGACCAGATTAATCCTCATTGCTCCCCTTTGGCCTTGGCAAGTTTGATTCCCCTTCCTCTGCCATCATCTAGTATGCTCGTCATGGGTGTTTGATTGTCATCTAGACCTCCTGAGTCACCCTTCCAGACGGCCTTTCCCAGATCTAAAGGTGTTGAAGCTAACCACGTTTCCCCCAGTTTTAACAGTGGCCAGAGATGCCAGGCTGTCCTCATCAGTGGTTCACGTTTTATCAACCTCACTAAATAATACCAGGAAAGTTTATCTAAGAAAATGAAAAAGGTGTTCTGTTTGAGTTTCCTCCAAGGGAATACATCACTTTTCAGCACTTCTTTCTTCCATCCTGGACTTTGATAAATCTGTTCCAAAAAGGCTCCCGTTTCTCAGCAATAATGGTCCAGTTAGCAGCCATTACCAGTTTTCCATACTGGACGCAGTCAAACTTCCATAGCTTCACTTAAGTTTTCACTGGCCATTCTAAAGGGAATCTTCTTGTTGAGGCCCCCTGTACATGAGCCAGTTCTCCCACAGGGCATAACTGTCATGCTGTAGGATTTAAATAGGTCCCCTTTGATCCAACAAATAAGATGGATCTAAAATTCCTCTTGGAAAAATATTTTTTTGGTGGCAGTTACTGTTGCAAAAAAGATTTCAGAACTGTAAACACTGCCCTGTAAACATCCTCATGTAATTTTCCGTAAAGATAGTGTCTGAGAACCAGTCCAACCTTCCTTCCAAAAGTGGCATCTGAGGGGTAACTAAACCAGACTATAAATTTACCATTTTTCTTTGCAAAATTTTCTAAGAAAGGATAGTGTACTTCACATTTATTAGATATTCACAGACAACTCAAATTTTATTTGCACAGGCGCCAAGGTATTAGGAAATAAGATCCAACTCAATTCCTTTTACAGAGTTGAAATTGGCCACAGCGTATCCAAGGTCACACTGTCTAGGTGGCTTTCTGATTGTATTATCTTTGCCTTTGACAAGTTGGAACTGAATTTACACAAGAAACCAGAAGCTAATTCAGCAACTGCTTTGATAATCAGGTTCCTATTGACAAGCTTTGTGCCGCAACGACTTGGGCTCTCACTACAAGCTGGATGTACAGTGCAGATCCCACACATCTTTTGGCTCTATCATTCTCAAGAATGTTCTTCTTTAATGTTTCCTAGGTGTTTGGTAGTTTAATGTCTCAAAGGTTGAATTTGAAGAAGAAAGACAACAAAAGTTATGTAGTCAAAATAGCGATAAATCTGTTGTCTTATTTTCTTATGTACTCACCGTAGCGATAAATCCGTGTCGTCTTATTTTCTTATGTACACATCATAGCAATAAATCTGTGTTGTCTTATTTTCATCTAGTTCAACATCCTTCCCTCTGTCCCCTTCTAAAATTACTTGGTGCTTCTCCTCGATTGGATGGTGCTCTCTTAGAACCTTGTCATTCTACAGCCTCAGACTGCTGTGTCCCACCATATGACCATTCCTTGTCAATGTTAAGAGTTGTCAATATAGTGGTGTTACTGGAATAATTTTTCTAATTATGAATAGACAAACTTGATCTGAAATAATTTGTAAATCTGTTAATTTAGCAGTGTGGCAATTACATAACTAATTTACAATTACTTACCCCATGCTAATCCAGCATAATCTGATGTTCTTTTCATTCCTCCTCAACAACAGATTCGGATCCAGTCCTTAGATCCAACTCAACCACATACACAAAACTTCAGATCCAGCTCTCGAGCTCCTCCATCTACCCATGATGCTCCATTCTATCCACAACACCTCAGATTTTGTTTGCCACCATCATGGTTAGACATGGGTTCCACTCTCAAGCATAACAACCAGTCTTTTTCGTATAATAATTAGTTTATTCCTAAAACTTTTTTTCTTAAAAATTGTAGCTTGTTCTGTTCATTTCCTCCCTCTAAAGATATTCTTAGTGTTTCACTGTTGCAGTCATCACATTTGGGTTATCTGCTTGCGGTAGCCCTCAGTTGGCCTGATTAACAAAGTCTTGGGTCCTGCGTCTGTTGCTGTCCCTTCTTCCATGACATCAGATCGTCAGGGGTATAAACCATGCAGCCGACGCCATTACATCAGTCTTTCTTGCTGTGCAGTGCCCAAAGCAGAAGCAGTTCGCAAGTGCTGGTCGGCAGACTCCTGAAATTTTCGTTTTCGAGTTTCAGAACCGAAGTCTTCAACTAAAGCAAGTACTTCGTTGGGGAAACTTTTTTACTTGCTCCTTACCGATGTCAATAAAAGTTAATTGCATTTCTTGTGGAAAGCAAATACCTCACAAAAATGTTCATCCGTACTGTATTCCTTGCCTAGGCCCTGACCACAACGTACCTTGCTGTCGGTTTTGTGCCTTATTTAATCAATGCACTATCCATTGTCTGTATATTTTCGCCTCTAAATATTTCGGTTCTCTGTTCAATTATCCAGAAATGTCATTGGTAAGCCATCCGACTGCCGGCATTCCGAAAAAAACGCAAAGATAAAGACAGAGACAGGCCGCCTAGGTCCAAAGCTGCCGGCGACGCTTTTCCTAAGCCAGTCGCCGGTACTCAGTGAGGCGCTTTTGCAGCCCCTGATACCCGCTACTTCTGATTCTCAGGCCTCTACTGAGACCCATTCAGAGTCCAGTATGCCGTGAGATGCTTCAACTGTGGAACCTGCGCGGAGGTCTCTACCTTGGATGAGTCTGCAGCCGCTGTGCAGGCACCGGCTTCTGAGTGGTGTATTCAGGCCTACAGACTTGCATATTAAACCGTCTCCTTCTTCCTTAAGGCCTAAACCTCAAACCATGCCTAAGAAACCAACGCCCAGGCCGCATACTCAGGCCTCTATGCCTAAAAAAAGAAATAAGAATGACTGAAAACCTTATAACTTTAATCAGGGGAAGCCAACCACCCTCTTTTAAGAGACCTAGGACTGAATTAGTTTATGAATCTTCTGACCAAGATTCAGATTTTTCTGATTCTTCTGATGATCTGGAGTTACCTTTATCTACTTATGAGGATTCTTATGCAGAGGACTGTAATTCCCTCTGCTTCTCCTCCAGAGGATTTTTCTTTTGGTGAAGCTTTGCACACACTAAGGGAGCATTTCCACTGGGAAAGCCAGGATTTTTCTGATTCTAAAAAGAGGCTTGGGGATTTCTTACTCCTACCTCAGCATAGTCCTTTAGCTATACCTCCTGTACTAGACATTGTTGATGACGCCTTTTTAGAATCTAGTTTGGCCCCTGATTCTTTGCCTTCTGCTCCCAGAAAGCCTGACAGATATTACAGGGTTCCTGATTCTCACAAGTTCCTTTTTAAAAATCCTATTGCGGATCCAGAGACTATTTCTCAGGACCCCAAGGGCATTAAGGCTGCTACTGCCAAAAACCCTACCCCTTCTGATAGAGACTCCAGGGCGCTGGATAGATGGGGTAAGAAGGTTTACACTTCTGCAACCTTGTCCATTAGGGCCTTAAACTGTCAGTTTCATATGTTCAAGTATCAACAACATATTATGGGATTGCTGAAACAGAAAATTATTTTGATTTCCGGACTGTGCTGAAAATAAGGAATTATGGGATTTAATGCATTCTGCTGAACAGGTTGGAAAACATACTTTGCAATGTGGGTTTGATTCATTAGAGGCCTCTTGCAGGGCTACTGTCATTGGGTTTGTACTCAGAAGGCATGCTTGGCTCAAGGAGCAATCTTTGCCTGATCATGTTAAAGCCAAACTGTTGGATGCTCCATTAAATCAGGATCGCCTGTTTGGCAACAAAGCTGAGGAAGTTCGTAAAAAAATGGAAGATCAAGCTAAATCTATGCAAACTGTTAAAGATTTCTTACAAGTTCAGCCTCCAAGATTTAGTAGGCATTGGCCCTCTAAGAATTGGTCCTTTCCGGCCCCTCCCAGGTCTTCTCAATCCAAACCCAGACACAGCAGAAACCCCAGGTTTCAATCCCAGGGTACGCACAAGACTAAGCAGTGGGGGCTTCCACCTCCAAATCTGGGAGTAGTAAGACTCCCCCTATGGAAAACTGTCTCAATGACTTGATTTTAAAACTTCCAAGCACTTCTCAACTGAATGCTCCTTTAGGGGGAAAGATTGGTCTGCAGGCCAAAAACTGGGAACTCATTACCCAGGACAAATGGGTTTTAAATATAGTGTCCCAAGGATACAAATTTCACTTCCACACATTACCAACGCCAAAAGGTTGGCCAGATCTACCCCCAGATCAGCGGGCAGAGGCTCAAAAGCAAATACTCTCTCTTTTAAACATAAAGGCTATTCAGACTGTACCAGAAGAGGAAAAAGGACAAGGTTTCTACTCAACTTTTCCTGGTACCCAGAAAAGACCATTCATGGCGTCCTATTCTGGATCTGTCTACTCTAAACACCTTTTTGGTGATTCCAGAATTCAAGATGCTGACTCTTCACCAGTTGCTTCCTATGCTAGGAAAAGATGCCTGGTTGGTAACACTCGATTTAAAGGAAGCATATCTGCACTTCCCAATCAGGGAATCTTGCAGAAGATACCTACGCTTCAAAGCAGGCTACAATCACTACCAGATGTCTGCACTGCCCTTTGGCTTATCTACTGCGCCCAGGGTATTCACAAAGTGCCTAGCTCCAGTCATTGCATTTTTCAGGCAAAGAAATATTCAAATAAACCCATACCTGGACATTTGTTTAATTCAGGCAGAAATCCAAGACATACTTTTGAATCATCTGGCCTTTGTACGAAGGGTGCTAACTTGTTAGGGTACACCTAAACGAAAATAAATCACACCTTGTACCCTCTCAACAAATTATATTCCTGGGAGCAAGCTTGAATACAACTTCCCGGATGACTTTCCTTACGCCAGAGAAACAAATTTATTTGACAGCCTACTTCAAACAATTGGCCGTAAAAACCCTACTATCTGCAAGGCAAATACTACAAGCCTTGGGGTTCATGGCCTCCTGCATTCTTCTAATTCCATATGCAGGACTGCATATGAGGAAACTTCAGTGGTACCTAAAAAGCCTATGGTGCCAAAATTCTCAGGATCTAGAAGCAATGATTTCTGTCATACCTTGCTACGCCTAGAGTTTCTTTGTTGAGCAGAGGCCTGCCGCCAAAACAAGGGACTAAGACCCCCCCCCCCCGCTGCCCAAACCCTAACAACAGACTCATCAGATTATGCATTGGGGGCTCATCTGGCAGGGAAGTGCATTCAGGGCAAATGGAATCCAAGTCAAATGCACCTGCATATCAATCAAAAAGGAATGTTAGCTGTACAGAATGCTCTGACAGCCTTCAAGGACCACATTCTTCTAGGACAATTAATGGTAAAGACGGACAACACCACTGTTATCTGGTACATAAACAAGCAGGGGAGTACACATTCTTACCCCCTCTGCAGACTAGCCATGGCGTTGTGGAACACAGCCCTGAGCTACCAAGTGCATCTACAAGCTCAAGTCCTGTCAGGAAAACTAAATACGCTGGCAGACAAACTAAGCAGAAACCTCATGGACCCACACGAGTGGAAACTGGAACCAAAGATTTTCAACATGTTGACAAACAAATTGGGGAGGCCCGATATAGACCTTTTTGCTTCCCCCCAGAACTATTAATTGGACAAATTTTGCACAAGGACTCCCCACAAACAAGCTTGGAAATTGGATGCTCTCTCCTTCAGCTGGAAAAACCTATCCGTTTATGTCTTTCCTCCTCTGTCTCTGCTCTCCAAAGTGCTACTAAAGATCAAACAAGACAAACCAAGGATGATTTTGGTTGCACCAGACTGGCCACGCCAACACTGGTGTGTACCCCCTGTTGCGCAGTGTGTCACTGTTGGCCCCATGGCACCTGCCTCAGACTCCTACCTTATTGTCTGTCTCTGCAGAAGAACCAGATCCTGCACCCTCCACTTCAAATACTGAACCTAGCAGCCTGGCTAATTACCTAATCTCTCCTTTACCATCCCTCAGCAAACCAGTGATGGATATCATTTTAGAGGCAAGGAGGCCTAGTACTAGAAAATCTTATGCTGAAAAATGGAATAGATTATACCTGGACCCAATCTCAAGGGGCAAGCACAGGACTGCCCATTTTACCTCATATTTTACAATACTTAACTGAGATGCTTCAAAGGGGCCTTTCTTTCTCCTCCATCAAAATTCACGCCTCAGCCATTTCAGCTCATTATAACACAGAACCTCCCCTCTTTTCTCATCCACTGCTTAAGCAGTTCCTCAGAGGGGCCAAAAATCTACGACCACCCAGGAGAGCTCCATCCCCAGCTTGGGACCTTAACTTTGTATTGGAAAAGCTCACCCTTCCTCCTTTCGAGCCAGCTGCCACTGCGGACTTAAAATTTCTTTCTTGGAAAACAGCTTTCCTCTTAGCAATCACTTCAGGTAGAAGGGTATCTGAATTACAGGCCCTTATGGCAGTGAAGCCTTTCATCATCTTTCATGCAGACAGGGTATCCCCTCAGGACCAATCCCTCCTTCATGCCCAAGGTGGTATCCAGTGTGGCCCTTAATCAGTCCATTCATTTGCCAACCTTCTTTCTTAATCCACAGAACAAAGGGGAATGGATATTGCACTCCTTAGACATGCACAGATGGCTTAGAGTGTACCTGGACAGGACAGGACTAAATCTCAAAGGAAAGCTGACCTACTGGTGCATTTGCTGCAGGGGCAGAGGGGAAGGCTATTTCAAAGCAAACCATTTCCAAATGGATAGGCCATTGCATTTATTTCTGCTACAAGCCCCATGGAAAACCTATCCCACAGGGGATCAGACCCCACTCAACCAGGGCTGCATCTACCTCTACAGCCTTTCTCAGAGGCATCCCTACCAAGGACATCCTAGAAGCTGCTACCTGGAGTTCTGTACATACTTTCAGCAAGCATTACCATCTGCCAATTTTCTCTAAATCCAGAGCTGGCTTTGCCACTGCAGTTTTGCAGGGTCTTATAGCTGGTCCTAATACTATGTAAATTCCTCCTCCCATCCTTAGCTTTGGGAATCTACCCAAATGTGATGACTGCAACAGTGAAACAAGAAGAACATAGTGCAGTTGTGTACACTTACCATAAATGTAGATGTTCAAGTGTATTCACTGTTGCAATCGTGGTTACCCTCCCTCCAGCCCCCTTTCTTCTTTTGGCTATACCTCTACTCTACTATACTATTCTCAACAGCTTTTTGGTGTATTTGCTTTTTTGTTGGAGGTATAACCTTGTATTTTTGTAGATTTAATTGCTTCCCATTAGGGGGGCATCTGACATCTGGGCAAGAAAAACTTGTGTAATGGTGTTGGCTGCATGGTTTATACCCCTGACGACCTGACGTCATGGAAGAAGGGACAGCAACCGACGCAGGACCCAAGACTTTGTTAATCAGGCCGACTGAGGGCTACTGCAAGCAGATAACCCAAATGTGATGACTGTAATAGTGAATACACTCGAACGTCTACATTTATGGTAAGTGTACACAACTGTACTTTTTTCACTGCCATTAGGATCTCTTCTGTCTTCTTGTCTTGTGCTCACTTTGAGTAGTTTTGGTACCATTGTTGGTAAATCTTTTTCTTATTTTTCTAGGTATTCTCCAAAATAGCAGAAGTGGTATTCCTTTCCCTTTTCCATTCTAAGGCTATTGTTTAAAACAAATGTTTAATATTTTGTTTGTTGTGAACTTTCTTTATTGGTTATGCTGTGCTTTTCTGGTTGGCCATGTCAGAGAAACCAACTGGCTTCACAAAATGCACTTCTTATGGACATAAGATCCCAAACTCCGATGCCTACAAGAAGTGTGTGTATTGCTTAGGTCCAGATCATCTTTACTCAGCTTTCCCATTTGTACCACCTTTAGTCCCAGGGTGTTATGAGACAGGTGCAATAAACTGATTTTAAAAGGATTACTTCCTGTTTCCTCTGGTGCTCAAAGACCCTCTAATCCACCTAAACCAGTTTCTTCGGATGCCAGGAAGAGACATCTCCAAGTCCCCAAGGACTTCTTCGGAGCCACTGAAAAAGATTAGAAAAATTTCAGATCCGACATCAGATCTGAAACGTCTAGGACCACCCGCAGATCCAAAGCCTTCATCAGATCCAAAATGTTTGGCTGTTGCCGTTGTTTCCCCCTTGTCATCTAAATATTTCAGATCCTAAGTCCTTGGGTCCAAGAACCAGTTAATCTCATAGAAGTCGTACTCCAGAGTATGCACTGAAACCTGTTTCTCCTTCTCTGCCCACTCAACTTTTTCAGACTCCAAAGAAACACTGTAGACCTTTATCCACATCTTCTTTCAGGTCTTTAAGGAATTTGTCAGAGGCGGATGTGGATAGGATGATACGGAAATTTCTCTTGGCACAGATGTTCTTCGTGTTTCACTGTTGCAGTCATTACATTTGGGTAATCTGCTGGCAAGTTGCCCTCAGTCGGCCTGAATAACAAAGTCTCGAGTCCTGCGTCGGTTGCTGTCCCTTCTTCCATGACGTCAGGTCGTCAGGGGTATAAAACATGCAGCCGATGCCATTTTATTCAGTCTTTCTTGCCGTGCGATGCCCGAAGCAGAAGCACATCGCAAGTGCCGGTCGAACGACTCCTGAAATTTTCGCATTCGAGTTTCAGAACCGAAGTCTTCAAATTAAAGCGAAGTACCCCGTTGGGGAAACTTTTTCTTACTCCTTACCAATGTCAGTAAAAGTTAATAATTGCATTACTTGTGGGAAGCAAATACCTCATAAGGATTTTCATTTGTACTGTATTCTTTGCCTAGGCCCAGATCACAACATGCCTTGCTGTTGGTTTTGTGCTAGATTTAACCAACGCACTATTAAGCGTTGGTATATTTTTGCTTCTAAATATTTTGGTTCAAGATTTAATTATCCTGCAATGTCGTCAGTTAGCAATCCGACTACCGGAGTTCACAAAAAAACGCAAAGAAAGAGACAGACAGTCGAGGTCCAAAACCAACAACAAAGCTTCTCCTAAGCCAGTCGCCGGTTTGCCGGTACTCAGTGAGGCGCTTTCGCAGCCCCCTGATACCCGCTACTTTTGAGTCGCAGGCCTCTACTGAGACCCATTCGGAGTCCGGTATGCCACGAGATTCTCAGAGTATTGAACCCGCAGATGTCTCTCCCTTGGATGGGTTCGGAGCCGCTGAGCAGGCACTGGCTTCTGAGGGTGTTTTCAGGCCTCAGCAATTTTATATTAAACCGATGCCAGCAACAAAAACAAGGTCAAAAACGTCTTCTATGTCTAAAAAACCGACGCATGAGCCACGTGCTCTGGCCCCTATGCCTAAAGAACAGATGATCAAAATGGCTGAAGATTTAATTACCATGTTCAGGGGTTCCCAAACCCCCCCCCCCCCTGCTAAGAGGCCTAGGCAAGGCACTGATTATGAATCTTCAAATCAGGTTTCCCTTTCTTCTGATCAGGAATTTTCCATTCCACCCTATGAGGATTCTGATGCAGAGGAATCTATCCCATTTGCATCTCCTCCTGAGGATTACTCTTTTGGAGAGACTTTGCATACTTTAAAGGAACATTTTCACTGGGAGAGTCAGGACTTCTCTGAATCAAAAAAGAGGCTTAGGGATTTCCTTCTTCCTCAGCATAGGCCTTTGGCAATACCTCCTATATTAGACATTGTTGTTGATGTGTTTTCGGAATCAAGCATGGCTCCTGATTCCCTGCCTCTGGCTCGTAGTAAGCCAGACAGATATTACAGGGTTCCTGACTCCCACAAATTTCTATTCAAAAATCCTGCTGCTGATCCTGAGACTATTTCTCAGGGTCCCAAGGGTGTAAAGGCATCTACGGCCAAAAATCCTACCCCCTCTGGTAGAGATTCCAGGGTGCTGGATAGATGGGGAAAGAAGGTTTATACGTCTGCAACCTTGGCAATCAGGGCCTTAAACTGCCAGGTTCATATGCTTAAATATCAACAGCATGTTATGGGCTTACTGAAACAGAAAATGTTTATTTCTGATTGTGTGGAAAGTAGAGCTACAGGAATTATTGCATTCAGCAAAACAGGTTGGAAAGCATACTTTGCAATGTGGTTTTGATTACTTGGAGGCCTCTTGTAGGGCCACCTTTACTGGATCTGTGATTAGAAGGCATGCCTGGCTCAAGGAGCAAAATCTGCCTGATCATGTTAAAGCTAAATTGTTGGATGCCCCCTTTGCAGCATGATACTCTGTTTGGCAATAAGGCAGAAGAGGTTTTAAAGAAAATGGAAGACAAAGCTAAATCTATGCAAACTGTAAAAGATTTTTTTGCAAGTGCAGCCACCTAAGTTCAGTAGACACTGGCCTACTAAAAATTGGTCCTTTCCTGTGTCCAACAGAGCCACTCAAGGCAAATCCAGGCGTTCAAAAGGCTCCAGATACCAATTGCAGGGTTCTTAGAGGTCAAAGCAATGGGGTGCCTCCACCTCCAAATCTGGAGGAAACAAAGCACAGCCCTACAGTAAGCAGTCTCAATGACTTTCCTCTACCATCACCAAACACTTATCTTTTGGCAGCCCCCTTGGGGGGAAAACTAGCACTTCATGCTCAAAATTGGCAGTTAATTACCCAGGACAAGTGGGTATTAAACATAGTATCCCAGGGGTACAGATTTCATTTCCATACTTTGCCAATTCCAAACGGATGGCCGGATCTGCCACAAAACCAGTGGGCGGAGGCCCAGAAACAAATCATGTCCCTCATGGATATGGGGGCTATTCAACCGGTACCAGAAAAGGAAAGAGGACAAGGTTTTTATTCAAGACTTTTCCTGGTATCCAGAAAAGACCATTCATGGCGTCCAATACTGGACTTATCGATTTTGAACACGTTCCTGGACATTCAAAAATTCAAAATGCTGACTTTACAACTACTGCATATGCTAGGCAGGAATGCTTGGTTAATGACTCCAGACTTAAGAGGAATACCTGCATATCCCAATAAGGGAATCATGCAGAAGATACCTCTGCTTCAAAGCAGGTTTTTTGCATTACCAATTCTCTGCACTGCCCTTTGGCTTATCTACTGCGCCCAGGGTCTTTACAAAGTAAAGTGCCTGGCACCAGTAATT
The DNA here is from genome assembly GCF_019279795.1 of Protopterus annectens. NCBI lineage: Eukaryota > Metazoa > Chordata > Ceratodontiformes > Protopteridae > Protopterus > Protopterus annectens. Next base: position 1,133,775,937 of record NC_056743.1, read on the forward strand.
GCATTCTGCAGACAAAGAAGCATTCAAATTTATCCTTATCTGGATGTCTCATTCAAGCAGAGGACAAGGACACTCTTCTTCAACATCTGGCATTTGTAAAAAGGCTTCTAGCATGCCTAGGGTACACCATAAACGAAAATAAATCACAACTGGTACCCTCTCAAATAATTACATTCCTGGGTGCAAGCTTGAATGCAACTGCCCAGATGGCTAGACAAACAAAGGCAACTGGCAACATGCTTCAAACAAATGGCAACAAAAACCCAGTTATCTGCAAGACAAATTCTGCAGGCTTTGGGGTTCATGGCATCCTGCATTCTACTAATTCCATATGCAAGACTGCATATGAGGAAACTTCAATGGTACCTAAAAGGTTTATGGAGTCAACATTGTCACAGTCTGGAAACAATGAATGTTCATCGTGTTTCACTGTTGCAGTCATTGCACTTGGGTTATATTGCTGGCAGGCTACCCGCAGTCGGCCTGAATTCCAAAGTCCTGGTCCGGCGTCGGTTGCTGTCGCCTCTTCCCTGACGTCGGTGCCCAGGGGTATATAAGATGCAGCCGATGCCATTTTCTTCAGTCTTTCTTGCTGCGCGGTGCCCGAAGCAAAAGCAGTTCGCAAGTGCTGGTCGGCCGACTCCTCTGAGATTTTTTAAATGAATTTCAGATCCGAAGTCTTCAATAAAGTTAAGTACCCCATTGGGGAAACTTTTTTCTTGCTCCAGACCGATGTCAGAAAAAGTTAACAATTGTATTTCTTGCGGGAAGCAAATACCTCATAAGGATTTTCATTCTTACTGTATTCCTTGCCTAGGCCCTGACCACGACGTTGCTAGCTGTCGGTTTTGTGCTAGATTTAACCAACGCACTATTAAGCTTCTGTACGATTTTGCCTTTCATTACTTTGGCCGAAGGTTTAATTATATATTGCCGTCGGAACAGCCGATGACCGGAGTTTATAAAAAGCACAAGGAAAAGGAAAAGGACAGGCATCCGAGGTCCAAAACCGACGATGAGGCCTCCGCTAGGCCAGTTGCCGGTTCTCAGTGAGGTGCTTTCGCTGCCCCTGATGCCTGCTACCGACTCCCACGTGGAGACAGCTAGGCCTCTGGATACTCAAGGGTATTGCACACTTGGAAACTATTCCCTCAGATGGGTCCGGAGCCGCTAAGCAGGCATCGGTTTCTGAGGGTGTTTTCAGACCTACACAGTTATATGTTAAGCCAACCTCAGCTTCCAAGACAAAGACTAAAACAGCTTTAAAGCCAAAAAAACAAGTACAGCATTCTCCTAGACAGACTTCCATGCCTAAAAACAGATGCTTAAAATGGCTGAAGACCTAATTACTTTGATTAGGGGTTCCCATCCCCCTCCTGGTAAGAGGCCTAGGCAAGACACAGAATATGACTCCTCTGATCAGGTTTCCATTTCCTCTGACTCCTCTTCAGAACAGGAAAACTCTCTGCCTCCCTATGAGGATTCTGATGCTGAAGAATATATACCTTCAGCTTCTCCTCCTGAGGATTATTCTTTTGGGGAAACCCTGCATACTATGAGGGAGAATTTCCACTGGGAGAGCCAGGATTACTCATATTAATCAAAGAAAAGGCTCAGAGACTTTCTTCTGCTTCCCCAGCATAGACCTCTTGCTATTCCACCTGTTAGTCCGGCCTATCTCCTGACTCTTTGCCTCCTGCACCTGTTAAGCCAGACAGATACTACAGGGTTCCAGACTCACAAATTTCTTTATAAAAATCCTGCTGCTGACCCAGAAACAATATCTCAGGGTCCCAAAGGGGTCAAGGCCTCTACAGCTAAAAACCCTGTTCCCTCGGATAGGGATTCTAGGTCACTGGACAGATGGGGGAAAAAAGTTTACACTTCTGCTACCTTGGCTGTAAGGGCTTTAAATTGTCAGTTTCGTATGCTTAAATATCAGCAATACTTAATGTCACTGTTAAAGCAGAAAATGTTGACAAATTCTGAATGTTCTGAAAACAAGGAAATGCAGGATTTATTGCATGCAGCTGAACAAGTGGGAAAGCATACTTTGCAATGTGGTTTTGATTCACTGGAGGCCTCTTGTAGGGCCGCTGTTATAGGTTTTGTTATTAGAAGGCATGCTTGGTTAAAGGAACAGAATCTGCCTGATCATGTTAAAGCAAAATTATTGGATGCTCCATTACAGCATGATACTTTGTTTGGTGTTAAGGCAGAAGAGGTGTTGAAGAAAATGGAAGATAAAGTGAAATCTATGCAGACAGTAAAGGATTTCTTACAGGTACAACCTCTCAGATTTAGCAGGAACTGGCCTTCTAAGAATTGGTCCTTTCCAGTGTCAGACAGACCACAAAGAGGCAGATACAGACGCCCTAGAGGCAGACAACAACCCCAGGGCTCATACAGGCCCAAACAATGGGGTGTTACTACCTCCAAAAGTGGAGAAGACAAATCACAGCCATATAGGAAACTGTCCCAATGACTTTCCTCTGCCAATGCCGAGCACTTATCTGTTGGCAGCACCCTTAGGGGGAAAGCTAGCACTTTTTTCACAAAATTGGCACATAATCACCCAGGGCAAGTGGGTCTTAAACATAGTCTTTCAGGGCTACAGGTTCCACTTTCACACCCTTCCAAAGCAAAAAGGTATGCCAGACCTGCCACTCAATCAATGAGCAGAGGCACAAAAACAAGTTTCATCTCTCATGGACATGAGGGCTATTCAACCAGTACCACAGCAAGAGCAGGGACAAGGATTTTAAGACTTTTCTTAGTACCCAGAACCAGTACCACAGCAAGAGCAGGGACAAGGATTTTAAGACTTTTCTTAGTACCCAGAAATGACAAAGCTTGGAGACCAATTCTGGACCTGTCTTATTCTAAACACTTTTTTGGACGTTCCAAAATTCAAAATGTTGACTTTGCAGCAGCTTCTGCCCATGCTGGGCAAGAAGGCTTGGCTTGTAACGTTGGACCTCAGAGGCATACCTGCATGTCCCAATCAGACAATCTTGCAGAAAATAACCTCAGATTCATAGCTGGTTCAATGCACTACCAATTCTCTGCACTGCCCTTTGGCTTATCTACTGCGCCCACGGTCTTCACAAAATGCCTGGCACCAGTAATTGCTTTTTACAGACAAAGAGGATTTCAAATATATCCCTACTTGGACGACTGCCTTATTCAAGCAGAGAACAAAGACATTCTACTAAAGCATCTGACGTTTGTAAAAAGATTACTAATTTGCCTAGGGTACACAGTAAACAAAAATAAATCAAAACTAGTACCCTCTCAAGAGATAATATTCCTGGGTGCAAGCTTAAATACAACTGCCCAGATGGCTTATCTCACGCCAGACAAACAAAGGCAACTGACTTCATACTTCAAAAGCATGGCAACAAAGACCCAGTTATCTGCAAGAAAAATTCTGCAGGCTTTGGGCTTCATGGCATCCTGCATTCTGCTAATTCCATATGCAAGACTGCATATGAGGATGCTACAATGGTACCTAAAAAGTGTTTGGACTCAACATTGCCACAGCCTGGAAACAATTACTCTCATACCCTGCCTGCAACAGGAGTTTCGATGGTGGGCACAGGCCTGTCACCACAACAAGAGACAGCCATTCACCTTACCCACAGCCAGGCAGACACTAACAACAGATGCATCAGATTATGTCTGGGGGGGCCCACATGGCAGGAAAATTTATTCAGGGCACATGGCCTGCAAGCCAAATGCATCTTCATATCAATCAAAAAGAGATGCTAGCTGTACAGAATACCCTGACAGCCTTCAAGGAATTACTCTGTCCAGGACAACTGCTGATCAAAACGGACAATACTATAGTCATGTGGTACATAAACAAGCAAGGAGGCACTCATTCCTACCCCCTCTGCAGACAAACCATGATGTTGTGGAACACAGCACTGACTTATCAAGTGCACCTGCAAGCACAATTCCTGCCAGGAAAAACAAATACTCTGGCAGACAAACTAAGCAGAAACCTCATGGACCCTCACGAGTGGAAACTAGATCCACAAGTCTTCAGCATGATAACAAGGAAATGGGAATGCCCAGACATAGATCTATTTGCCTCCCCTCACAACTGCCAACTACAGAGATTCTGCTCAAGGACGTACCACGAACAAGCATGGAAAGTGGATGCTCTGTCATTCAGCTGGAAAACCCTTACAGTTTATGCCTTTCCTCCTCTGCCTCTCCCCCCCAAGGTACTCCTAAAGGTCAGACAAGAGAAGCCAAAAATGATACTGATTGCCCCAGACTGGCCACGCCAGCACTGGTATCCAATCCTAAAGAACTTGTCTCAAGGCCCAGCCTGGATGTTGCCTGAAATTCCTCGTCTACTGACCCAACAAAACAATCAGATCCTGCACAGCCAACTCAAAACACTAAATTTGGCTGCATGGTGGATATTATACCTCAGAGGGGCCAAAAACTTAAGACCTCCAAGGAGAGCACCAATACCTACATGGGACCTCAATTTTGTCTTGGAAAAGCTCACACTGCCTCCTTTTGAACCAGCCAATACAGCCAACATAAAGTTCTTATGAAAAACAGCTCTGCTCCTAGCAATAACTTCAGCAAGAAGAGTCTCAGAGTTACAGGCATTAATGGCTGTGGAACCTTTTATTATTTTCCATCCGGACAGGGTTTCTCTAAGGACAAACCCAACATTTATGCCTAAGGTAGTGTCCAGTGTGGCTCTTAACCAAACTATTCACTTGCCTACCTTTTATCCAAACCCACAGAATAAAGGGGAGAGACTTCTGCATTCTTTGGACATACACAGACAGCTACGCTTCTACTTGGACAAAACTAAAGTTTTCAGAAAGACTGAGCAACTTTAAGTGGCATATGCTGCAGGATCACAAGGAAAGGCTGTTTCAAAGCAGACTATTTCAAAATGGATAGGCCACTGCATTCATTTCTGCTATTCACAACATGGCAAAACACTGCCTAAGGGCATTAAGCCACATTCTACCAGAGCAGCAGCCAATTCAGCAGCCTTCCTCAGAGGAGTACCAACCAAGGATATTTTGGAGGCTGCAACTTGACTTCAGTGCACACTTTTACAAAGCACTACCACTTATCTTTTTACTCTAAATCCAGAGCAGGCTTTGCCACTGCAGTTCTGCAGGGCCTCATAGCCACTCCTAATTCTATTTAGGCCTAGCCACCCAACCTCAGCTTTGGGATTCAACCCAAGTGTAATGACTGCAACAGTGAAACACGATGAACATAGTACAGTTGTGTACCTACCATAAATGTAAATGTTCGAGTGTATTCACTGTTCATAGGTTCATACTAGGCTATCTGCCTTAGGGCATTTATAAGCCTAGCCAGAGTGTGTTTGGCTTTTGCCACCCATTTTAAATTAATTTTGCTGTGCCCTTTTTTGAGGTTAGTATACTGTGCCTCTGTCTAACAGTGACACGGAAGTGATACCCGGGGTAAACCTACAATCTCCCATCCACTCATCAAGATTCCTTTTGAAGAGAGTCAATGAGGGACTCTGCCTAACCTGGACTGGGATTTTATTCCAGAGTGAAGGGAGCCTCTGGGTTATGAATCTGTCCCTCCAGCATGTGATGTTTATTTCAGTGCTGAGGTTCAAGTCTCTCGAGCGCGTGGCTCGATGGGATTTGGATTTTCTGAGGTGCAGCACATCCATTAATTCCGGGTTGGACATGGCTTTATACGTCAGGCACAGATCGCCTCTGAGCAGGCGGTATGCCACTGAGTAGAGCTGGAATTTCTTTAACCGGGCAGCATATGGCATCTGTTTGAGCCCTTTGATCCTCTTGGTGAGGTCCTTTTGGGGTCTTCTCAGTTGCTGCAGGTGTCTGGTAAGGTACATCCCAAAAGGGGCATTGTACTCAATTATGGGCCTGATGAGGGATGAGTAAAGAGGCACGATGACCTCCCCTGATCTAGATGTGAATCCCTTCATGATTAGGTGGGCTATATAAAATGTTTTTCTAACCACTTTGGCCACGTGGTTGTCAAATGAGAGATTGCTATCAACTTGGGTCCCCAGGTCCCTAATTACTTCTTCTGTACTTAATGGATTACCACCTATGTGGTAATTTGTGGGCACTTTGCTTTTGCCAAAGGGGATGACTATACACTTTTTGGCGTTTAGCTTGAGGCCATGGCTCTAGCACCAGTTGTCTGTTTCTATGAGGCCCTTTTGGAGGATGCTTGTGTCGGCTGGAGAGTCTATTATGGTGCCCAGTTTGCAGTCATCTGCGAACTTGGTCAGCCACAGTCCTTCCGTGTTGGCCTGTACCTCCGAGAAATATATACCAAACAAGAGAGGTCCCAGGACTGAGCCTTGTGGGACGCCACTTTTAACTAGTTTGGAGTCTGACATGGCTCCAGCAATTCTAACCATGTGGGTTCTGTACTTGAGCCAGTTTGCAACCCATCTAGTGACATAGGGGTTTATATCTATAATGCCCGAGTGGGGTATTGTATCGAAGGCTTTTGCGAGGTCCATGTAGGCTGTGTGGACCACCTTCCCCTCGTCAATGGCCTTGGTGACTGTTTCAAAGAAATTGACCAGGTTTTAGAGGCAGGATCTGCCCTTAACAAAGCCAAACTGGGTAGGATCCAGTGTCTGTAGGTCCCCAATATCTTTATTTATGAGGTCCATGATGATCCTTTCCATAGCTTTGCAGACCAAGCTAGTCAGGCTTATGGGGAGATAGTTTCCAGGATCCGTTGAGGCACCACCTTTGTGGAGAGGGACCACTGTTGCTGTACGCCACTCTTTGGGTACATATACTGTAGTAAGGCTGAGATTGAACAGTAGTTTTATGTTTGGGTTTAGCTGTTCTTGGAGTTCATGAAGGACGCAGCCCGGGACACCGTCTGGTCCCATTGATGCTGTGTTTTTTGCTTTGGAGAGGCGGCTCTTACCTGAGCATCTGAGATGTCAGGGGCAGCACTCTGCTGGGATATATATTTGCCCTTTTGGTGGGGGGGAAGTTTGCGCTGAACCTGTCAGCTAGGATGTTGGCAATGTCTGTGGGTTCGTGTATTTTTGTCATTTTGGACTAATTCTGAGCATATCTGGGAATTCCCACCCAGGTTACTAACATAACTAAAGAAAGCCTTGTGATTATCCTTAGTGTCCTGTGCAATTTTTCTCTCGAAGCTGGCCTTAGACGATTTTATGAGTGCCCGTAGTTTTTTGCTAATACTGATCAGCGATGCCTTCACTTTTTGGGATTTAGCTCTATCATGTAGTAGCTTCCTCCTTCTATTGTATAGTTTGTTTATGGCTGGGGTCCACCAGACAGGACGTCTGCCTTTGGAGTATTGGGTCTTGGTTTTATTTGGGATTGCATGATCCATGCATTCTTGAAGGTGTTCACCTTCTGCGGTCTGGGACGTATTTTCCACAGGCCCGGGGGCTTTGAAGGATTCCACCTTGGTTTTGAGGAGTGTGAAATTTTGCTTTAGAGATGTTTTTCACTGTGGTTTTATGGGCAGGGGGTGGGATCGGGATGTGAATATCCAGAGAGATTAGTTTATGGTTGCAGTCCAGGTTACCCTCCCTCCGTCCCCCTGTTCATTGCTGGGACTTATCTGTACTTCTGTATTCTATACAACCTATGTGGTGTATTTGCTTGTAGATGAAGGTAATGTATTTGTTATTGCATGCTTTTTTATAAGCAAAATTTTTAGCCTACCCTTTTGGGGGCACCTGACATCTAGGGCAAGAAAAACTGAAGAAAATGGCGTCAGCTGCATCTTATATACCCCTGGCGCACTGACATCAAGGAAGAGGCAACAGCAACCGATGCTGGACCACGACTTTGGAGTTCAGGCCGACTGCGGGTAGCCTGCCAGCAGGATAACCCAAGTGTAATGACTGCAACAGTGAATACACCTGAACATCTACATTTATGGTAGGTACACAACTGTACATCTGAAGTAGTTAACTTCATTTGATCAGCAACCTGTGGGTATCGGATCCAACCCGGATCTGAGCCGGCAGCTTTCCAAGCTAGAGATCCGAGCTCCAAGCTCCTCCCCCATAATACCCTGCTACCTCCCTCCAGTCCCCAAATCTCGTTTGCCATAACCTCTTGAAGCACAAGTGACGAGCTCCTGGCGGTTTTGTTTGTGGTTTAATAGGGTTTTTTGCTCTGTTTTTTTCCTCAAAAACTGTGTGTGTGTATTAATCGACCCTTAGTTTATTTAGCTTAAATTGTTTTAGTAGTCAGTTAGTCTTAACCTTTCCCTTCCCCTTTTCTGTGTGTGAGGGTGTGTGTGTGAGTTGTCATGACTGAAGGCCTTAAGGCCATATTTTCTAAATGCTCTCGAGTGTGGCCATAAGCTGTCCCCAGCCGAAGGCCACACTCAGTGCGTTATTTGCCTGGGGGTGGCTCGTTTATCATCAGGCTGCCAGATCTGTGCCGCCTTCAACCCCCAGGCTTTGAGGGACAGGAGGACCAAGTTAATCCTTGCGGGTCTTTTGCCCGTGGATTCTGCTTCTTCCTCCTCTCCCTCAGTGGCACCAGCCGCGGCTGCTGCTGTTCAGCCAACTGTTCCTGCTGCTCTGTCCGGGACTCAAACTCCCACTGTGTCCCAGGGAGAGAGGGACTCCAGAAAGAAGGATAGGCAAGATAGAGAGAAGGAAAGAGACAGGGAGAGGCATAGGAGCCACAAGCGGCGGGCCGATTCTGCCCCTCGGCCCCGCCGGCTAAGCCACTCCTTTCTCCCTTGAAGGTCTCTGGGTCTTCAACCTCTCGGCTCCTTTCTCCACGTTTCTCTCCGGAGCCGGAGGAGGAGACCCGGTCACCTTCGAGGTCATCGAGGCGGCCTTCCCGGCCAGCCTCGGTGGCTTCTTCTAGATCGAGGAGCCTTTCGGACGCGGACATGGACCGGATGATGCGTCACTTACTCCAGGCCCAGATGCAGATGGGAGTGCTCTTGCCTCCCCCCCCCCTCTGGGGGGGGGGGGGCTCGGCCCCTTTCTTTGCCCCCATTGCTCCTTTTCCAATCCATTATCGGGTTTCGGAGTCGGCGCCAATAGTAATCGCTACGTCGCCGGCTGTACCCTCGGGTTTGTCGGGTCCTTTTTCGGATCCGAGCTCTCGGGGCCGTGAGCCAAGCCTCTGATCCGGAGGGGTGAGTGTGTCTTCGGCTCCGATGCAGTTGGAGCACACTTCTCTTTCGCGTCCGATCGCTTTGGCTCCAGCACCGATCTACCCGTTGGATCCGAGGGTGCTGCTCTCGAATCCTAGGGAGAGCAGTTCACCTTCGACGTCGTGGAGAGGGTCCTCTTGAGGGATTCAAGGCCCCAGGCTCGTGCTACGGATCCACCCGCCATTCCCTCACAGACGGGCCTGTCTTCCATCATCCAGCCCCAGGGCCAGCCTGAGTCTACGTCCCAGATGGTTCCCCTAGAGGAACAGGACCTGGTTGGTGAGCCCTCCTCGGACAGCCCCCCCAAAGAGGTTCCTCACAAACGAAAGTGTAAAAGGAGGTACTTGGACTCCCCCGAGTCCCTCATGGAAGACACTGACTTGGAGGAAGGGGAAGGTTCCCCCAGGTCACCCCCCCCCCGAAGACATCTCCTTTGGAGACATCATGGAGATGCTGCGCATTAGAGGGGGGGTGGTCAGCCCAGAAACCTTCCTTGGATGAGTCTGTGTTTCTGGATGCGTTTGACTCGGGCCCATCTACCTCTTAGGTGTCTCCTCCGGCCGACCCCCTGGTAGATCTTATAAGTACCAGGGTGTGGAAGGAGTCGAACACTGTAGAGCCGATCCCCAGGAGACTAGATAAGATCCTTAGTCCCCCCGACAGGACTGCGTGGAGCAAAGGTTCCCGATGCCATGGTGGTGTCTGCTGCCACCAAGAAGGAACTGGCTCAGGATAGTCCCTCGGTACATCCTCCCGACAAGGAGTCTCGGACGATGGACCGCATTGGAAAGCAGATGTTTGCTTCAGCCACCTTCTCTGTAAGGTCGCTGAACTACTTGGCACATGTGATTTGCCTTCAGTGGGATCTAATCAGAGTATGCTGGGTCACCCCCAGAGTCCATGTCGGCTGAGGACAAACTAACCTTCTCGGCATGAATGGCCACTCTAAAGTTGGTATCCAACACTTCTATGCGGCTTCTCTCCCATACCATGGAGGGGGTGGCTAGAGCCAACGGAGCAGGCATCGCCTTATGGCATCATGCCTGGCTCCGTCTTTGCAATTTTGCAGAACCCTTCAAGGCGTCTTTCACGAACGTTAACGGTTCTACCTTGTTTGGCAAGACAGTCAGCGATACGCTACTCCAGAGCGAGAAAGATGGGAAGACGTCTGCTGTCGGAATCCGCTTCTTGCCTCCTCAAAAGTCCTTTTCCAGGAACCAGAGAGGACAAAAGAAGATGTGGTTCCAGAAATCTCAACAATCCCGTTGCGCTCCGGACCCTTCATCCTTCAGAGGTAGGGGAGGACAAGGCGGATGCCGGCCCAGAGGCAGAGGGGGGGGGGCCGAAGAATTTTGGGTCAAGGGAACCCTTTTCCGTCCGACCCGCGCAGCAATCCTGAGGGGTTGCCCGACTGCTCCTCTCTGGAGGCAGTCTGGGGGGCGTTTCTCGAAACACCTAGCACATTGGGAGTCCATCACAACAGATCGCTGGGTGCTCCGAATAATATCCAGAGGTTACTCTATTCCCTTCGTTAACCCTCCCCCTCAGTTGGGGCGCCTTTCCGATGTCCCACCTAATAAGAGGGAGAGGCGGCAGCTTTAGAGATAAGAGCTGCTAAGAAAAAGAGCCATCCAGTTTGCCCCCTCAGGCCAGTCCGAATCAGGCAATTACTCCAGGTTCTTTTTGGTGCCAAAAAAGACGGGGGACTTGAGGCCAATTCTCGACTTGTCTACATTGAACCTGTCCATTGCCTAGGAGAAATTCTGGATGGCCACCATTCAATCTATTCTCCCCCTACTGCAGGAGAACGACTGGATGTGCTCCATAGACCTCAAGGATGCATACTATCACATTCTAATGAACAATCGATCCAGGAGGTTTCTCCGCTTTCGGTTAGGGGCCAGTCATTATCAGTTCAGGGTCCTCCCTTTCACCTCACCACAGCCCCCAGGGTGTTCACCAAGGTCATGGGAGTTGTAGCGGCCCAACTGAAGCTTCAGGGAATGCAGGTCTTTCTTTATCTGGATGACTGGCTCCTCGCTGCTCCCACCAGGCATCTACTATGCTCGGCCAGGGATTATTTCATGCGTTTGGCCCACCAATTGGGGATCACTATAAATTACAAAAAATCGTCCCTTCAGCCTGCTCAGGTCCTGGACTTCATAGGGGCCAGAATAGACACGCTTCAGTCCAAGGCCTTCTTGACGTCGGACAGACTCCGCAACCTAACTCTCCATGTCTTAGCCCTTCTACAATCTCCGGCCCCACCAGCGGAATTAGTCCTGAGGGCTCTAGGGTCTATGGCGGCAGCTATCAACATTTCACCCCTAGCCTGCTTGAATAGGAGGGTTCTTCAATGGACCTTGCAGGTCCAGTGGTCCATCCTTCTACATCCATTGTACTCCCCGATTCCCCTCAGCAGGGTTTGCAGGGAATCTCTGCTTTGGTGGCTCCATTCCCGAGAGCTTCGGGAAGGGCGGCCCTTTTTGATGCCTCTACCCCAAGCCACGGTGACAACGGATGCTTCTTGCCTATGGTGGGGGGGGTGGGGCATTGCATGGGCAGAACCGTCCAAGGCACGTGGACTCCAACAGAGACCATTCTGCATATCAGTGTTCTGGAGATGAGGGCAGTGCTTCTAGCGTTGCAAGCTCTCCATGCCCTTCTTCCTCTAGGGACTATTGCAATTCAGACAGACAACATGTCAGTGGTCTGGTACATCAACAAACAGGGGGGGACCAGGTCTTACCCCCTTTGCCGAGAGGCCATGAGAGTTTCAGAGTGGGCAATATCCACCAACTGTTTTCTGCTAGCAACGCACATCCTGGGTCGGTCCAACATTTTAGCGGACAAGCTGAGTCGAACTATCCTCTCACTTTACAAGTGGTCTCTGAACCCCTTGGTAGCGAAACAGATCTTCCTCAAATGGGGTCAACCTTGCTGTGATCTGTTCACATCGCCTTCGAACGCAAAGTGCAGCGAGTTTTTTGCTCTAATCCCTCCACCGGGGGAGACCCCCAGAGACGCTCTAGTTCATGCTTGGCCATCCGGTCTTCTTTATGCTTATCTTCCTTCCCCATTAATGACAAAATTCTTGCAGAAAGCTTGTCTGTTGAGCAAGGTTATCCTCATAGCCCCATTCTGGCCTCGTCAAACCTGGTTCCCATACCTGCAGTCTCATCTCATAGCTCCTCCTTGTATCTTAGATCCCATTCCGGATCTGATTTCTCATCCTTCGGGATTGAAAACTCTGAACCTGGATGGCCTCAAGCTTTCCGCTTAGTTGATCCAGTTCTGTTAGTGGCTCGGACTCCCGGCATCTCGTCCGCAGTTAAATCTGTCCAGATGGCGGCACGTAAGCCCTTCTACCAGGAAAGTCTACAACAGTAAATGGAAAAATTTTTCTATCTCAGCCGGGAAAAGGAATTTGGACCCCTTTACGGCTCCCATTCCAGCAGTACTTGAGTTCTTATCCCACATTTTCATCAGGGGGCCAGTTCTTCAACTGTGAAGGTTCAAATGGCGGCCATTTCCCACTTCCACATCGGAGACGATCTTGGTCCCTTAGCTTCCTCTAAGGTCTGCAAAACCTTCTTGAAGGGCACCTTTCTTTTAAGACCTCCTGTCAAGAATGCGGTTCCTCCATAGGATCTAACCTTAGTCCTCCAGGCTTTTACTGCCCCCCCCCCCCTTTGAGCCTGCAGCTTCGGTTGACTTAAAGTATTTGTCTTGGAAAATTGCCTTCTTGATTGCTATTACCTCAGCTAGAAGGGTATCGGAGCTTCAGGCCCTTTGTACTAAACCTCCATATCTTGTCTTCCATAAGGACAGAGTATCCCTCAGGACTAATCCCTCCTTTTTACCTAAAGTGGCTTCCAAGGCTAACATCAACCAATCCATCAGTCTGCCTGTTTTCTTCCCTAACTACCAGAACAAAGGTGAGTATAGACTCCATTCATTAGATGTGCATAGACAGTTGCTCTTTTATTTGCACAGAAAGCTGCCTCTTGTAAGTCGGAGCAGCTCTTTGTTTCCTTTGCTAAGCCATCCTTGGGTAAACCAGTAACGAAGGTGACTCTAGCTAGGTGGATATCTCACTGCATTTTACTTGAGTACAAAATTTCTGGTCGGCCTGAGCCCGTGGGGGTTCGTGCTCATTCTACCCATTCTATGGCCACCTCTGCTGACTTTTGGTCAAGGGTACCCTTGGATGACATTTGTACTGCGGCTACTTGGGCTTCCTCTCATACCTTTATTTCTCATTATAAATTAGATCTGATATCCAGAAGGAGGGCATCCTTTGGCTCTGCAGTGCTCTGGAATATTCTTCCTTGAGGACCTCCCAAGTTTTTTGGTAGCTGGGGACTCTATCCCACAGGTTGCTGATCAAATGAAGTTAACTACTTCAGATAAAGAAATTATGTACTCATCATAACGTTCCATCTGAGTAGGTGACTTCATTTGTCAGCAACCGACCCCCCCCCCCCCGTCCCCCTAACCTGTAGTTTGTTACCTGAATAATTAAGTGATTCACTCCTGGTAGGTATCAGGTTAGGATGTTCAGGTTTTGCTTGTTTTGGTGCTGTCTGATAATTGGACAAACTCGATCTGAGGACTGGAGGGAGGTAGCAGGGTATTATGGGGAAGGGGAGGAGCTTAGAGCTCTGATCTCTAGCTTGGAAAGCTGCCGGCTCGGATCCAGGTCGGATCCAATACCCACAGCTTGCTGACAAATGAAGTTTACCTACTCAGATGGAACGTTATGGTGAGTACATAACTTCTTTTTTCCTCTCATTCCCTGCCTACAACAGGAGTTTCTTTGGTAGGCAGAGACATGTCACCAAAACAAGGGGCTGTTATTCACTCTACCCCCTGCCACTCAAACCCTAACTACAGACTCCTCAGACTATGCTTGGGGGGCCCACCTGGCAGGGAGATGCATTCAGGGCAAATGGAGCCCAAACCAAATGCATCTGCATATCAACCAGAAAGAGATGCTGCTGTTCAGAATGCTCTGACAGCCTTCAAGGACTTAAAGACGGACAACACCACAGTTATGTGGTACATAAACAAGTAGGGGGGTACACATTCCTACCCCCTTTGAAGACTAGCCATGGCCTTGTGGAACACAGCCTTGACTTACCAAGTACATCTTCAAGCTCAATTCCTGCCAGGAAAGCAAAATATTCTGGCAGACGACCTAAGCAGAAATCTTATGGACCCGCACGAATGGAAACTGGATCCACAAATCTTCAGCATGTTAACACAGAAATGGGGGAGCCCAGACATAGATCTGTTTGCTTCCCCCAAAAACTATCATTTGGACAAATTCTGCACAATAACTCATCACAAAAAAGCATGGAAAGCGGATGCCCTATCCTTCAGCTGGAAAAAACTATCAGTCTATGCCTTTCCCCCTCTGCCTCTACTCTCCAAGGTCTTACTAAAAGTCAGACAGGAAAAAACAAAAATGATACAAGTTGATCCGGGCTGGCCTCGCCAGTACTGGTACCCACTTCTAAGGAATATGTCTCAGCTTCCTCCATGGTACTTGCCTCAAATACCTCATCTGCTGTCTCAGCAGAAGTATCAAATTCTGCACACACAGGTCCAAACTCTGAACCTTGCAGCTTGGCTGATCAACTAATTATTCAAACACCACCTCTCAGTAAATCTGTGATGGATGTCATTTTGGAAGCCAGAAGGCCTAGTACTAGAAAATCTTATGCTGATAAATGGAAGAGATTCTGTGCTTGGAACCAAGCACAAGAAACAGACACAGCAAAGCCCAATATTCCTCAGATTTTACAATGTTTGACTGAGATGCTTGACAAGGGCCTATCTTTTTCATCAATAAAAATCCATGCCTCTGCCATCTCGGCTCATTACAACACAGAGCCTCCCCTCTTTTCTCATCCTGTGCTTTAGCAGTATCTTAGAGGGGCCAAAAATTTAAGGCCTCCCAGAAGATTACCAACTCCTGCATGGGACCTCAATTTTGTGCTGGTAAAACTCACCCTGCCTCCTTTTGAACCAGCAGCTACCGCAGATATAAACTTTATATCTTGGAAAACAACTTTTCTCTTGGCAGTCACTTCAGCAAGAAGGGTTTCAGAACTACAGGCTCTCATGGCAGTGGAGCCTTTTATTATATTGGCAGTGGAGCCTTTTATTATATTTACCTGGACAGGATGTCCATCAGGACCAATCCTTCTTTTTTGCCTAAGGTGGTATCCAGTGTGGCTCTTAACTAGACCATTCACCTGCCAACATTCTACCCAAATCCGCAGAACAAGGGGGAGCGAATTCTGCATTCATTGGATGTACACAGACAACTAAGATTCTAGGACCAAATCTCTAAGAAAATCTGAGCAGCTACTGGTACCATTTGCTGCAGGGTCAGAGGAGAAGGCTATATCAAAGCAGACTATTTCTAAGTGGATAAGCCACTGCATTCGTTTCTGCTACTTGCACCATGGTAAACCTGTGCGCAAGGGGATCAGATCACATTCCACCAGGGCTGTCTCTACTTCAGCAGCTTTTCTCAGAGGGGTTCCAACCAAAGACATTCTAGAAGCTGCTACTTGGAGCTCTGTTCATACCTTCACAAAGCATTATCATTTGCCTCTCTTCTCCAAATCCAGGGCAGGCTTTGCCACTGCAGTTCTGCAGGGCCTTATAACCGCTCCTAAAGCAGTTTAGCTCCATCCTCCCATCCATAGCTTTGGGATTCTACCCAAATGTAATGACTGCAACAGTAAAACACGCAGAACATAGTACAGTTGTGTACACTTACCATAAATGTAGATGTTCGAGTGTATTCACTGTTGCAGTCCGGGTTACCCACCCACCTTCCCCCTTTCTATATCTTTTCTTTCCTTCACTAGACTTTACCTTCATCTAAAAGCAAATACACTACAAAGTTTATTGCTAAAAGTGCATTTATAAATATTTTCTGTTTATATATATATATATATATATATATATATATATATATATATATATATATATATATATATATATATATATATATATATATATAAAATTTTTTTTTTTTTTTGCTGACATCTGCGGCAAGCAAAACTGAATAAAATGGCATCGGCTGCATGTTTTATACCCCTGACGACCTGATGTCATGGAAGAGGAGACTGCAATCGATGCAGGACCCAAGACTTTGTTATTCAGGCTGACTGAGGGCAACCTGCCAGCAAATTACCCAAATGTAATGACTGCAACAGTGAATGCACTCGAACATCTACATTTATGGTAAGTGTACACAACTCTACTTTCCTCGTGGGGGTCCTGTTAGCTGTGTCCCCTCCTAGATCCGTGAGTGCACCTGCTAAGTCCATTCTCTCCTTCTCCTATCCAGCCGGTGGTTTCAGAGTCCCAGGTTATGAGATCCCAGAGAGGTTCAGTGTCAGATCCAAGGAAAGTACCTTCTTGATTCCAAAAGTATACCTGACTGGTTTTGATCCAATACCCTCTGACCAGAAAGGTTCTCTGATCTGAGAAGTTGGTGCCAGGTCTGATGGGTCAGGTTTTGCTTAGAATTTGTTAGATCCGTCCCTTCCTGTCAGATCCTCAGCCCTGGACAGCTCAAATCAGATTCTCCCCATGAGGCTGTGATCTGGGGGCAACCCCGACCTACCTTCCTTGGAGACTTTGGCTCCTAGGAGGGGGGAGGGGTTTCCTTGGTCCTTTGGCATTCGAGGTGGTAGAAGGGTTTTTTTCTCTTTACAGAGAACCGTCCTCTTATTTCAGATCCTACCCATTTCCAAGCTCTGAGTGCATCAGACCTATTCCTCAGGGGCAGCAAGATGTTGTTCGTGTTTCACTGTTGCAGTCATCACACTTGGGTTATCTGCCTGAGGATAGCCCTCAGTCGGCCTGAATACCAGAGACTTAGTATTTCTGCGTCGGATGCTGTCACTCCAGGCCTGATGTCAGGTTGTCAGGGGTATAAAAACAGGCAGCTGACGCCATTACATTGGTCTTTCTTGCCGAGGAGTCCGAAGCAGTTTGCACGAGTGCAGGTTGGCTGCTACCTGAGTTTTTCGTTTACGAATTGAATCATCCTGAAGTCTTCTAAAGCTAAGTACCCCATTGTGGATCCTTTTTTCTTGTTCTAAATGATGTCAGAAAAAGTTAACAATTGTCTTGCCTGTGGAAAGCAAATACCACACCGAGATTTTCATTCTTACTGCATCACCTGTTTAGGCCCAGACCATGACGTACCTCACTGTCGGTTTTGTGCCTTGTTCAACGCCCGAACCATTCATAGTCAGGCCTTTATTGTCGCTAAATACTTTCGTTCTCGATCTCCGTATTCAGAAATGGCTTCGGTAAGCCATCCGACTACAGATAGTTCAAAAAAACGTAAGGATAAAGTCAGAGACAGACAGCACAGGTCCAAAGCTGCCGCCAACGCTTCTGTTAAGCTAATCGCCAGTTTGTCGGTACTCAGTGAGGCACTTTCGCAGCCCCTGATGCCCGCTTCAGTGGATTCGCAGGCCTCTATTGAGACCCGTTTGGAGTCCAGTATGCCGTGAGACTCTTCTTCGGCTATGGAACCTGTGGATGACTCTACCTTGGATGGGTCTGGAGCCGCTAAGAAGGCACCGGCTTCTGAGGAATTTCTTTTCACTACCGATATTCAACACAAACTGACTACTTCAGTTCTGTCTAAAACTACCAAGTTTCTAAGGCCAAGAGTACGCGCTACGCCTAGAAAACTGACCAAAGCACATGCAACTGCTCCCTTGCCACAACATCAAATGCTTAGAATGGCAGAAGACCTTATTATGCTGGGAAATCAGCCTTCTCCTGCTAAAAGAAAGAGACCATTCCCCAGCAGCTTCAACAGAACCAAGAGTCCGACTCTGAAGTATCTGATTATGAAAACATGCCCTTATCTGCTTATGAGGATTCAGATGCAGAGGAATCTTTTCCCACTGCCTCTCCTCCAGAGGAGTTTTCTTTTGGTGAAACCTTACATACTTTAAGAGAGCATTTCCATTGGGAATGCCAAGACTATCCTCAGTCCAAAAAGAGACTCTGAGAATTTCTAGATTTGCCACAACAATAGGCCTCTAGCAGTACCCCTAGTCCTGGAAGTTGTTGATGATGTCTTTATGGAATCCAGTTTTACTCCTGATACTTTACCCCCTGCTCCTAGGAAACCAGACAGGTACTACAGAGTGCCTAACTCTCACAAATTTCTTTTCAAAAATCCTACTGTTGACCCAGAGATGGTATCAAGGGAACTACAGCTAAGAATCCCACCCCTTCGGACAGGGATTCCAGAGCTTTGGACAGATGGGGTAAGAAAGTATACACCTCTGCTACTCTCGCCATTAGGGCTTTGAATTGTCAATTTCACATGCTGAAGTACCAGCAACATATTATGGAACTTATTAAGCCAAAAGTAGCAACTTTTACAGACTGTGCAGAAAATAAAGAATTGTATGAGTTTATGCATTCTGCAAGCTATTTCAGCAAGCATACATTGCAGTGTGGCTTTGACGTCCTACAAGCATTTTGCAGGGCAGCATTCACTGGTTCTGTACTGAGAAGGCATGCTTGGCTTAATGAGTAGACCTTGCCAGACCATGTCAAATCAAGGTTATTAGATGCTCCTTTGAACAAGGACACTCTGTTTAGCACCAAAACAGAAGAGGTTGTTAAAACGATGGCAGAAAAAGCAAAATCTATGCAAACAATTAAAGAATTCTTGCAAGTACAGCCTCCTAGATTCAGTAAGCATTGCCCCTCGAAACACTGGTCCTTTCCATCCTCCTCCAGGCCATCTCAAACTAGACCCAGGGGAAACAGACCACCCAGACTACACTCACAGGTTCTGCAGAGATCTAAGCAATGGAGTGCTCCCACCCATAAAGCAGGCAGTGCTAAGCCACTCCCTTACAGAAAGAACTCACAATGGCTTCTCTACTCCACTCCCCACCTCTGCCCAACTGCTTGTGCCACTAGGAGGAAAACTGGATCTCCATCACTAAAGACCGATGGGTCCTCAACATTGTATCCCAGGGGTACAGATTCTACTTCCACTCTCTGCCAACCCCAAAAGGGTTCCCAGACCTTCCTGCAAACCAGTGGTCAGAGGCACAGAACCAAGTCATATCCCTGTTCTCTACAAGGGCTATTCAACTGGTTCCACCGGAGCAGTTAAGTCAAGGATTCTATTCCAGACTTTCCTGGTACCCAGAAAAGAGGGCTCTTGGCACCCACTCCTGGATCCTTCAATTCTGAACACATTCCTGGTGGTACCAAAATTCAAAATACTTGCCCTGCAGCAGCTTCTGCCTATGCTAGCCAAGGATGCCTGGTTAGTCACCCTAGACTTAAAGAAGCCTGTCTGCACATCCCTGTAAGGGAGTAATGCAGGAAATATCTACGTTTCAGGGCCGGATCTATGCGTTATCAGTTTTCTGCACTTCCCTTTGGCTTATCCACTGCTCCCAGAGTATTCACAAAATGCCTGGCTCCAGCCATTGCTTACTGCAGGTAGGGAAATAACCAAACTTACCCATACTTGGACGACTGCCTGATATAGGCGGACAGTCATGATTTGCTGTTGCAGCACCTGACATTTGTAAAAAACTTTCTCACATCCCTGGGGTACACCATCAACGAAAAGAAATCAAAACTAGTCCCCAGTCAAAAGTTTGTATTCCTGGAAGCAAGCTTGGACACAGCATCCCAGATGGCATTCCTCAATTCAGAAAAACAAGCCTATCTCACAGACTATTTCACTCAAATGGTCACCATAACCCAGCTGTCCGCAAAGAAAATCCTGCAGGCCCTAGGGTTCATGGTCTCATGCATTCAACTAATTCCATATGCCAGACTGCATATGAGGAAACTTCATTGGTACTTAAAGTCTTTGGTGCCAACATTCTCAGGACCTAGAAACCGTCATTCCTATCATCCCCTGTCTAGGACAGAGTTTCTTTGGTGGGCAGCAGCATGCAACCACAACAAGGGACTGTCCTTTATTCAACCCCACTCCATACAGACCCTAATCACAGATGCATCAGACTATGCCTGGGGAGCACACATGGATGGCAAATTCATCCAAGGCCACTGGAGCCCATGTCAAATTCATCTGCACATCAACAAAAAAAAGAGATGCTAGCTGTACAGCACACCCTGACAGCTTCCAGATTCCTACTCTCTCCAGGATACCTGCTAATAAAAAGACAACACCACAGATGTCCTTCAAGGATGCATCTGCAGTCCTTACAAATGGGTTGTCCTGTCGTCAGGCAGCCCTTCGGTCGGCCGGATTCCAAAGTCTGGGTCTGGCCTCGGCTGGTGTCGCACTTCACCCGACGTCATAGCTGCAGTTCTTCGGGTATAAAGGCATCAGCCGACGCCATTTTCCTCAGTCTTTCTTGCCGCGTGGCGCCCGAAGCAGAAGCTGTTCACAAGTGCCGGTCGGTCAGAACCAGAGATTACTACTACAAGTACCGAAGACTTCTAAAAGCTAAGTACCCCGTTGGGGACTCTTTCTTGCCTCAGCCGATGTCAGAAAATGTGAATAACTGTTTAACTTGTGGGAAATAAATACCTCATAAAGATTTCCACTCTTACTGCTTACCTTGCTTAGGCCCAGACCACGACGTAGCAGCTTGTCTAGCCTGTGCTTCTTTCAACCGACGGACACTTAGACGTCGGTCGGAATTTGCTGAAGAGTTTTTCGGCTCCGATTTCGCTTACATTATGCCGTCGGATACTCCGACTACGCAAATTTCTAAAAAATGCAAGGAAAAGGACAGACACTCGCGGTCCGCGGTTTCGGCCGAAACCGTGGTTAAGCCAACCGCGAGTGTCTCTGTTTCAGCTGAAACAGAGTCCACGGTTCTTCCTTCGGCCAAAAGCTTGCCACTTACCGAGGCTTCATCCAGCCAGGCTGAATCTGCTACTGAAATCACACCTGCTCTTGCAGGTTCGCAGGATTTATCTGATACTATCCCTTTGGATATTTCTACCCCTGCACGTGGAGCTGCTAGGCCTCCTGCATCCATGTCGATTAAGGCCTTTGCCAGGGCTAAAGCAGCTAAAACTACCAAAACTGTGCCTGCTAAGACCCCCTCTCACAGGCCTAGCTCTAGTTCACAAATGCTTAGTCTAGCAGAGGATCTCATTTCTTTGATCCGGGGATCCCAACCACATCCAGACAGGGTCCTCTCACCCACCTCCAGAGAAGAGGATTAGAGTAGAGCCCCCTGAGCCAGTTTCTTCAGATGGCTCCTCTGATGAATCAGATAATTCAAACCCTCCAGAAGGCCCCTTTCTCCTTATGAGGACTCTGATGCCGAAGACTCCATTCCTTCTGCCTCTCCGCCTGAGGAATTTTCTTTTGGGGAAACCTTGCATGCTATGAGGGAACAATTTCAATGGCAGGGCCAGGATTTTTCAGACTCTAGGAAAAGGCTTAGAACCTTTTTGCATTTGCCACAGCATAGGCCTTTAGCCATTCCTCCAGTACTTACTGTTGTGGATGATGCTTTTAATGATGCTTGTACTGCTCCTGATTCTCTTCCTCCGGCCCCTGCTAAGCCCGATAGGTACTACAGGGTTCGGACACACATTATCATTTGTATAAGGCCCTTTTGCAGATCCCAAACTATCTCCCAGGGACCCAAGGCTGTAGCAGCTTCTTCTACCAAAACCCCTCCCTCTGAAAGGGAATCTAGGGCCTTAGAGATGGGGTAAAAAGTTTACACTTCTGCTACTCTTTCAGCTAGGGCCTTGAACTGTCAATTCCACATGATTCAGTATCAGGAATTTATGTTAGACCAGTTAACTAAAAACTGTCCTCGGATGAACCATTAGACAAAAATCTGTACAGGAAATGGTACATAACATTCAGCAGGTCAGTAATCATTCCTTAAAATGCGGCTATGATGCACTGGAGGCTTCCTTTAGATCAGCCATGACTGGCACAGTGATCAGAAGACATGCATGGTTAAAAGAGCAGTCCTTACCAGACCATGTTAAATCAAAGCTCCTAGATGCTCCCATGGATAAGCTCAATTTGTTTGGCTCCTGCAGCAGGTGCTGAAGAAGGTGGAAGAGAAAGCAAAATCTGTCCAGACAGTCAAGGATTTCTTGCAGGTCCAGCCTCCAAGGTTTAGCAGGAACTGGCCTTCCAAGAATTGGTCCTTTCCAGACACCGCCAGAGCTCCGAGAGGCAGGAATAGGCTCTCAAGAGGCAGGGGTCAATCCAGAGGTGCCTACAGGGGACGTCAGTGGCAGGCTAACAACCAGCGAGGTACAGCCACAGATCCAGCCACCACCACTTCCACAGGACAATCACAGTGACTTGGCTCTAGCACCGCCTACCAGGGAACAACTAGAGGCTCCCTTAGGCGGGAAGCTAGCCTTATTTTCAGTAAACTGGCATTACATCACAGGAGACAAATGGATTTTACAGACAATAGACCAAGGTTACAGGTTTCACTTCCATACTCTACCAAGGAAGAGAGGAATGCCAAACCTACCTCCAAATCAGAAGACAGAAGCTCTAGAACAAATAACTCACTTACTAAGGATGAGAGCTGTAGAAAGGGTACCATCTATGGAACAAGGGCAATGATTTTACTCCAGACTCTTCCTGGTACCAAGAAAAGAAAACCAATGGAGACTTATTCCCGACCTGTCCGCTTTAAACACATACCTCATTGTTCCAAAATTCAAAATGCTGACCCTACAGCAGCTTCTTCCCATGCTGGGCAAGGAGTCTTGGCTGGTAACTCTAGATCTCAAGGAGGCATACCTGCACGTCCCCATACGACCAAATTGCAGAAGATACCTCAGATTTCTTGCAGGATCAGAGCATTATCAATTCTCAGCATTGCCCTTTGGCTTATCTACTGCCCAGAGTATTCACGAAATGCCTGGCATCAGTAATTGCTCATTGCAGGCTTCAGGGAATTCAAATTTACCCTTACCTGGACGACTGCCTGTTACAAGCGGACAACAAAACAAATTAACAAAAGATTTGGAAAGGGTCATTCATCTACTACAAGCCCTGGGATACACAGTCAGTATAAAAAAGTCAAGGCTGATACCATCCCAAAGGATAACCTTCTTGGGTGCAGATTTGGTCACAACAAAACAAATGGCATTCCTGACAGTAGAAAAACAGGAGCAACTCCCTTTCTACTTCATGGCATTAACAAAGCAGAACCAGCTAACAGCAAGAAAAGTCCTGCAAGCTCTCGGTTACATGGCATCCTGCATAATATTGATTCCACATGCCAGACTACATATGAGAAAGTTACAGTGGTACCTAAGGAATTTATGGTCTCAGCACAAGCACAGCCTAGAAACCCAAATTCCAATAATTCCATGCTTGAAACAAGAATTCCAATGGTGGGCCCAGGTCTGTCAATCAAACAAGGGACTGCCCTTCCACAGCACTCAACCAAGCCAGACCATCACAACAGACGCCTCAGACCTCGGTTGGGGGGCACACATGCTGGACAAGTGCATACAAGGCTTATGGACTCAAGACCAGCTGCACCTACACATAAATCAAAAGGAAATGCTGGCAGTAAAACTGGCAATTCAGGCATTCAGACCATTTCTTCAACAGGGTCAACTGCTGATAAGGACGGACAACACCACAGTTATGTGGTACATCAACAAACAGGGAGGCACACATTCATATCCTCTATGCCGGATGGCAATGGACCTCTGGAATGTGGCACTGAGCTTCAACATTCAGCTACAAGCAATTTTTGTGCCAGGAAAAGAAAATATACTAGCAGACATCCTAAGCAGAACTACCACGGATGCCCACGAATGGATGCTGCATCCGGACATCTTCAAAATCATTACAGGGAAATGGGGACTGCCGGAAATAGACTTATTTGCATCCCCACACAATCACCAACTGAAAAAATTCTGCACAAGGACGTACCACCCACTTGCTTGGAAAGTGGACTCCCTATCTTTCAGTTGGACAAACCTGACAGCATATGCATTCCCACCTCTTCCTTTGATGCACAAGGTGCTACTGAAGATCAAAGAAGACCGTCCAAGGATCATCCTGATAGCTCCAGACTGGCCAAGGCAACATTGGTACCCATTACTGAGGAGTATGTCTCGGGAACAAATATGGCCTCTGCCCCTAGTTCCCTTGCTGTTAACACAGAACAACTTCAAAACCCTGCATCCAAACCTGAAAACACTGCAGCTGACTGCCTGGAACATTGCATAAGACCAAATAACCCAGATTTATCTCAAAGGGTTAAAGACATTATCTTGGAGGCTCGCAGACCCTCAACAAGAAAAAATTATTCCGCAAAATGGAAAAGATATCTCATTTGGAGTACTGCAAAAGGAGAGAATGTGTCACTGGTAAACATAGCTAACATCCTGGAATACTTGGCAGAGCTCTTCCACAACGGCCTGTCCTATTCTTCCATTAAGATTCATGCATCAGCTATTTCAGCAGAATACAACTTGGATCCTCCAGTATTCTCACATCCTCTGCCTGCTTGCAATCACTTCAGCAAGAAGGGTATCTGAGCTACAGGCATTAATGGCAGTACAGCCCTTCCTGATCTTCCATCAAGATAGAGTGTCCATGAGAACTAATCCTACTTTTATGCCAAAGGTGGTCTCCAGGGTATCTTTAAATCAAGCTATCCACCTACCTACATTCTTCCCCAACCCACAAAACAGGGGAGAAAGACTGCTGCATACCTTGGATGTACATAGACAATTACATTACTACCTGGACAGGACCAAGAGCAATAGAAAAACTGACCAGATGCTGGTAGCATATGCAACAGGAATGGAAGGAAAAGCAATTTCAAAACAGACAATCTCTAAGTGGATAGGAAATTGCATTAGATTTTGTTACTCCTACCATGGAAAGAAAACTCCAGAAAACATCAGGCCTCACTCTACAAGGGCTACAGCCACTACCACAGCTTTTTTACGAGGAGTGGCTACCAAAGACATTTTAGAGGCTGCTACTTGGAGCTCCGTGCATACATTTGCCAAGCATTATAATTTACCTTTATACTCCAGATCCCGAGCAGGTTTTGCCACTGCTGTTTTGCAAGGGATCTTAACTACACCATAATCTATTTCTCCTCCTCCCCCAGTTTGGCTATGGTATTCTACCCATTTGTAAGGACTGCAGATGCATCCTTGAAGGACATAGTACAGATGTTCTTCGTGTTTCACTGTTGCAGTCATAACTGTAGGGTGCTCCTGCCGGCAGGCAGCCCGAGGTCGGCCAGAATCCCAAAGTCTGGGTCTGGCTTCGGCTGTACAAGCTAGTACCCTGACGTCAGTACGCTTTGGTACATAGCCCTCAGCCGAAGCCATCTTCTCCAGTCTTTCTTGCCGTGCGGTGGAAAGCAGCTCGCAAGTCGTTGGTTGGCGATTTTCGAACAGCGTATTTTGTTGTTGTCGGTCCAAAGTTCTTACTTCTCTTCTCAAAGCTAAGTACCCCGTTAGAATCTTTTTCTTGTTCCTCCGATGTCAGAAAAAGTTAATAATTGTATAGCGTGTGGGAAACAAATACCTCATAAAGATTTCCACTCTTACTGTCTACCTTGCTTAGGCCCTGACCACGACTTTTCTTGTTGTCGATTCTGTGCCAGGTTCAACTCTCGTACTATCAAGCGCAGGTACGATTGGGCTTTAAATTATTTTGGCAGACGCTTCAATTATAGAATGTCGTCGGACACTACCGGAGTTCAAAAGAAGCGCAAAGACAAAGACAGGCCTCCGAGGTCCAAACAGAACTCGTTGCAGCTGGAGCCAGCGTCCGGTTCTGCTGTCGTCAGTGAGGCGCTTTTGCAGCCCCTGTCGTCCGCCACTTCTGAACCGATGGCGATGGACTCCCATGGGGAGCCATCAAGGCCCACTATTTTACCTGCTGCAGGACCTTCGGACGTCGCTCCTTCAGATGGGTCCGGAACCGCTGTGCAGGTACCGGCTTCTGAGGGGGTTTTCAGGCCTACTCACTTAACTATTTCAAAGGCAAAGACAAAGACAAAGACTCCTGTAAAGTCTAAAGTTCCTGCTCAAGCTGCTTCTGAATCCACTCCCAAGACACAAAAGCAGTTATTAAAGATGGCTGAAGATTTGCTTACAATGATTGTGGGTTCTCACCCCCCTCCTGAGAAAAGACCTCGACAGGATGTTACTCTGGATTCCTCTGACCAGGCTTCTGTATCTTCTGTTTCTTCCTCAGATCAGGACTATTCCTTTCCTCCTTATGAGGATTCGGATGCTGAGGACTCTTTACCCTCGGCCTCTCCACCTGAGGATTTCTCTTTTGGGGAAACCTTACATGAGATGAGGGAACATTTTCATTGGGAAGGACAGGAGTATTCTGCTTCCAAGAAGAGGCTTAGAGAATTTCTTCTTCTTCCTCAACATAGGCCTGTAGCTATCCCTCCTGTTTTGGACATTGTAGATGATGCTTTTTCTGAGGCTAATTTGAATCCTGATTCCATGCCTCCTGCTCCTTCTAAGCCTGATAGATTTTATAGGGTTCCTGACTCTCATTTATTTTTATTTAAAAACCCTTCTGCGGATCCTGAAACTATTTCTCAGGGCTCTAAGGCTGCTAAGGTGGCTACTTCTAAAAATCCTATTCCCTCTGAGAAGGATTCTCGTGCTTTAGACAGGTGGGGAAAAAAGGTGTATACTTCTGCTACCCTGTCTGTAAGGGCTTTAAATTGCCAGTTTCATATGTTTAAGTATCAGCAATTTCTTTTGTCTGTTTTAAAGCAAAAGCTTGCTTCCCTTCCTGCTTGTGCAGAGGATAAGGAACTGCAGGATGTCCTGCATGCTACTGAACAAGTGAACAAGCATAGTTTACATTGTGGTTTTGATGCTTCTTGCAGGGCTGCAGCCTCTGGTACTGTTATCAGGAGACATGCCTGGCTTCGTGAACAAAGTTTACCTGAACAGGTTAAGGCTAAGTTATTAGATGCCCCTGTTCAACATGATATTCTTTTTGGATCCAAGGCTGAGGAAGTTATTAAAAAGATGGAAGAAAAGGCAAAGTCTATGCAGACTGTAAAAGATTTCTTGCAAGTTCAGCCTCCTAGATTTTCCAGGAATTGGCCCTCTAAAAATTGGTCCTTTCCCACGTCTGACAGGCCTCAAAGGGGAAGATATAGGCTCCAGAGGTCGTGGTCAAGGGCAGGCCTCTTACAGATCTAGACAATGGACTGCTTCTTCACCTAGAAGGGGAGAAGACAGATCCCAATCTCAAAGAAAGCAAACTCAATGACTCTCTTGGTTGGGCTACAGGACTCCTTCACCTGGATGCCCCTCTCGAGGAAAACTGTCTTTTTTACAGAAATTGGACTCATATTACCCAGGACAGATGGGTATTGGACGTGATTTTAAAAGGTTACAAATTCCACTTTCACACTTTGCCAAGGGCTCACGGTTGGCCAGATCTGCCAAAACATCAATGGTCAGAGGCCTTAACTCAAGTGGATGCTCTTCTGGCCATGAGAGCCATAGAGCCTGTTCCACTCTCGGAGATGGGAAAAGGTTTTTATTCAAGACTGTTTCTGGTCCCCAGAAAACAAAACTCATGGAGACCTATTCTGGACCTTTCTGTGTTAAACACCATTTTGGAAATTCCAAAATTCAAGATGCTTACTCTGCAGCAACTAATTCCAATGCTTTCTCAGGACGCCTGGATGGTGACACTGGACTTAAAGGAAGCCTATTTACATATTCCCATCAGGCAAGAACGCAGGAAATTCCTCTGGTTCAAGGCAGGTTCGAGGCACTTTCAATTCTCTGTACTGCCCTTTGGTTTATCTACTGCGCCCAGAGTTTTTATCAAGTGCCTGGCACCAGTAGTGGCTTACTGCAGACTTCAGGGGATCCAGATTTACCCCTACTTGGACGACTGCCTTGTTCAGGCAGACAGCAAAGATCTTCTGCTTCATCATTTGGACTTTGTTCAACGTCTTCTCCTCCTACTGGGATTCTCAGTGAACACAAAAAAGTCACATTTGATCCCTTCTCAACAAATGGTATTCTTGGGAGCCCTCTTAAATACAACCGTACAAAGGGCCTTCCTCACTCCAGAAAAACAAACTCAGCTGGCTTCTACTTTCAACACCTTAGCAACTCTATCTCAGCTCACTGCAAGGAAATTCCTGCAGGCTCTGGGCTACATGGCTTCCTGCATTCTGTTGATTCCAAACGCAAGGCTTCACATGAGAAAGCTTCAATGGTATCTGAAAAGCGTATGGTCACAGCATTATCACGATCTGGATATTCTGGTTCCTCTGATCCCCTGCCTTCAGAGGGAGTTCCTCTGGTGGTCCAGGGTATGCACTTTAAACGAAGGAAAGCCTTTTCGTCTTCCTCAACCTACTCAAATCCTAACCACGGCCTCGGATTATGCTTGGGGAGCACACTTTCTAGACAATTGCCAGCAGGGAACCTGGACAAAGGACCATCTTCACTGGCACATCAATCTGAAGGAAATGTTGGCAGTTCAAAATGCCCTTCTAGCCTTCAAGAACCTTTTGCAACCAGGGCCTCTGCTAATTCGTACAGACAACACCACGGTCATGTGGTACATCAACAAGCAGGGGGGTTCTCATTCTTACCCCCTTTGCAGACTAGCTATGACTTTATGGGACACAGCTCTAAATTTGAATCTACATCTCCAGGCTCAATTCATTCCAGGGAAACAGAATCTCTTAGCAGACAGCCTGAGCAGAAACATTTCAGATCCTCACGAATGGATGCTAGACACCAACTTATTCAACAGGATTACTGCAGTTTGGGGATGTCCCCAGATAGATCTGTTTGCATCCCATCTCAATCATCAGCTGCCTCGCTTTTGCACCAGGGCCTTCCACAAAACTGCTTGGAGAGTGGATGCCCTGTCCTTCAGCTGGAGAAGTCTTTCAGGATATGCCTTCCCTCCTCTTCCTCTACTACCTCGGGTATTACTGAAGATAAAACAGGACAAGCCCAAGTTCCTCATCCTGATTGCTCCAAATTGGCCTTGACAGTTTTGGTATCCAACTTTAAAGCATCTGTTCTTGGGGCCTCCTTGGATTCTCCCTCTGAACCCTTTGCTTCTGTCCCAGCATCAGGGTCAGTTACTACATCCCAATCTCAAGACCCTTTGCCTGGCAGCTTGGCTCTTCAAAGGAATTTGATTTCCTCTAGTCTTCCCAAACAAGTTTTGGATGTTCTTCTGGAAGCTTAGACGGCCTAGCACTAGGAAATCCTATGCCTCTAAATGGAAGAGGTTTTGTATTTGGATGCAAGACCGAGGTTCGGATCCTCTGGTTCCTGATCTCTCTTCTATTTTGCTTTACCTTTCGAACTTTTATCTAAAGGACTTTCCTTTTCTTCCATTAAGATTCATGCTTCTGCTATTTCTGCATTTCAGTTCTGATCCTCCTGTTTTTCTCATCCTTTGGTGAAGCAATTCTTGAGAGGGGCTAAAAATTTGCGGCCTCCCAGGACCCCTCCTGTCCCTGCCTGGGATCTTAATTATGTTTTAGAAAAAGTTACTTTGCCTCCTTTTGAGCCTGCTGCATCTTCAGATATTAAGTTTTTATCTTGGAAGACTGTTCTTTTATTAGCATTGACCTCTGCCAGAAGGGTCTCAGAGTTGCAAGCTCTCATGGCTGTGGAACCATACCTTATTTTCCATCAGGACAGAGTATCCTTGAGGACCAATCCTACTTTCATGCCTAAGGTGATTTTGAAAGTGGCTTTAAATCAGACAATTCACCTTCCTACTTTCCTTCCAAATCCTCAAAATAAAGGGGAAAGGATTTTGCATTCATTAGATGTCCACAGACAGTTACGATTTTACCTGGACAAGACTAAAGAGTTCAGAAAGTCCAATCAATTGTTTGTTTCTTTTGCTTCCAGTTCTCTTGGAAAACCTATTTCTAAACAAACTATTTCCAAATGGATTGCTTATGGAATCCGATTTTGTTACACTCATCATGGGAAACAGTTTCCAGGTACCATTAGAAGTCATTCTACTAGAGCAGCTGCCACTTCTACACCTTTCCTCAGAGGAGTCCCTACCAAGGATATCTTGGAAGCTGCCACTTGGAGTTCTGTGCATACTTTTTCCAAGCACTACAATCTCCTTCTGTTTTCTAAGACCAGGGCAGGCTTTGCCTCTGCTGTTTTGCAGGGTATTCTTGCCTCCCCTTCTATCTAAAGCCTCCTCCCCTTTTACACTGCTTTGGAATTCCACCCTACAGTTATGACTGCAACAGTGAAACACGAAGAACATAGTACAGTTGTGTACACCTACCATAAATGTAGATGTTCGAGTGTCTTCACTGTTGCAGTCGGGGTTTCCCTCCCTGCTATCTCCTCTTTTTTCTCCCTTTTCCTTTTTTGTGGTGTATTTGTGTTTCCTTGTTGGATTCATTTTTGTTTTATTGGGGACTTCTGACATCTAGGGCAAGAAAGGCTGGAGAAGATGGCGTCGGCTGAGGGCTATGTACCAAAGCGTACTGATGTCAGGGTACTAGCTTGTACAGCCGACGCCGGACCCAGACTTTGGGATTCTGGATGACCTCAGGCTGCCTGCCGGCAGGAGCACCCTACAGTTATGACTGCAACAGTGAAGACACTCGAACATCTACATTTATGGTAGGTGTACACAACTGTACTTTTTGTACCTACCATAAATGTAGATGTCCGATAGGCATGCATCTGCAGTCAGGATTACCCACCCTCCTTCCCCTCTGTGGTACTCCTAGGGTATTTGCCCATCTTGTAGCTAGCTGGGGGAATCTATTATGGTGTATTTGTTTGTATATATGTACATACATGCTTATTTTTTGTTTGCTCTCTACTATTTGGAACCATTTGCATTTATCCAAATTTAGCCTTCCTAGAGGGCACCTGGCATCTGGGGCAAGAAACACTGAGGAAAATGGCGTCGGCTGATGCCTTTATACCAGAAGAACTGCAGCTGTGACGTCGGGTGAAGTGCGACACCAGCCGAGGCCAGACCCAGACTTTGGAATCCGGCCGACCGAAGGGCTGCCTGACGACAGGACAACCCATTTGTAAGGACTGCAGATGCATGCCTATCAGACATCTACATTTATGGTAGGTACAAAACTGTACTTTATGTGGTACATCAACAAGCAGGGGGAAACCCACTCTTACCCACTGTGCAGGTTAGCCATGGCCCTGTGGAACACAGCCTTGGACATGCAAGTCCATCTGCAAGCTCAATTCCTGCCAGGCAGACAAAACGCACTGGCAGATGACTTAAGCAGAAATCTCCTAAACACACACGAGTGGCAATTATTGCCCAGCCCCTTCAACCTTCTGATTCAGAAATGGGGGACCCCAGAGGTGGATCTCTCTTTGCTTCCCCGTGCAACCACCAGCTCAGCAAATTCTGCACAAGGGATCCTCACAGCAGGGCCTGGAAAG
>NC_056743.1:1133808089-1134005676 GCF_019279795.1 Protopterus annectens
TAGAGGACTGTACTTTCTGCCCTTCAGTGGACCTCCTCTGGAAACAAAAGAGGTGGTAAGAAGATGTGGTTCTAAAAATTTCGGGGACCTTTCAGGGATTTGTACAGGGATAATTCCTCCAGAGGCAGAGGAAGAAATTTTAATGGAACACGTCTCCCTAGAGGCAGAGTGGGCCCGAAGAACCAAGGCTTCGGAGTTCCTTTTTCCAATAGGCCCCATCAGCGCTCTTGAAGTGCTGCCCAGTTGTCCTACTCTGGATGCAGTTGGGGGTTGTTTCTCTTTGCACCTAGATGCTTGGACAGATATCACAAAATATTCATGGGTGCTAAGAATAATATCCAGAGGTTGCTGTGTACCATTTTCCCTTCTTCTTTCTCCTCCTCCTCAAAAGAAGAAACTTCCTGATGTTCCACTCCGTGAGAGGAAGGATACAGCAAGCGATATAAAAGCTGCTTACAGAAGAGTCATCCAAAAGGTCCCACCCAACCAGATAAGATTCAGAACTTACTTGTGCCTCTTTTTAGTGCCAAAGAAAACAGGGGACCTAAGACCCCATTTTGGATCTAAGCAGTTTGAACCAGTATGTAAAAAAGGCGAAGTTCCACATGGTTACAATTCAGTCCATCCTGCCTCTTCTGCACAAGGATGATTGGATGTGCTCTGTAGATCTCCACGATGCGTGCCATCACATAAACCATCACATAAAAACAGACAGGAGATCCAGGAGTCATCTACTCTTTCAGCTTGGATCCAATCATTACCAATTCAGAGCACTGCCCTTTGGACTCACCACAGTCCCCTGGATGTTTACCAAATGCTTGGCTGTTGTGGCAGCTCACTTGAAATGCATGGGATTCCGGGTGCTTCCATATATTGACAATTAACTCCTCACTGCCCCATCCAAGCATCAACTTTTACAAGGCAGGGACTATTTGCTCTAGGTTTACAACACTTTAGGCATCTCAAGAAACCATGCAAGTCTAGCTTAATTCCCGACACAGACCCTGGAATTCATAAGGACTCTGTGTTGGGTATTGCAGCTCGGGTGGAGTGCTTACCTCTCCATCACATCACATCTTTGACACATCAGGTTCGGTCTGTATGGTCTCATCTGTCTCCTCCAGCAAGATTACTGCTGTCAGTGTCAGCTGCCATACTTCTAGTCCTTCTAGCATGATTCTTTGAGAATCCTTCAATGGACCTTGGCAGTACAGTGGTCAATGCTTTTTCAGCCCCTATCATTTCCCTTAAGACTTGCTCCAATCTGTACATGTCATATTTGTTGGTGGATTCAGTCTAGCGACCTATTTCTGGGCAGACCGTCCACTCTTCTGCCCCCAGTTGCCACAGTGACCATGGACACTTTGCAGCTGGGGTGGGGGGCACTTCTTGGAAAAGTCAAGGCATGTGGTTCCCTCTGGAGACCAAGTTGGATGTCAACATTCTAGAGATGAGTTTAGCTTTGCAAGCATTTCAAGACGTTCTGTATTTTGGAACTATTGTAGTTCAACCAGACAACGTCAGTAGTCTGGTACATCAACAAGCAAGGAGGAACCTGATGTTTTCCGCTGTGCAAAGAGACCATGAGGGTTTGAGAATAGGTGATCACTTAAGACCGCTTTCTCATTGCAGTGCACATCCTGGGGAAAACCAACGCACTAGCAGACAGGCTCAGCAGATCCATTCTGATGCCTCATGAGTAGTCTGTAAATCAGTTGGTAACTAATATGATATTCAGCCACTGGGGCCAGCTTTGCTGCGACCCGTTTGTCTCATCCCTCAACGACAAGTACAGCAAGTGCTTCACTCTGATCCCCCTTCCAGGGGAGTCACCAAGAGATGCTGTGATTCACAATTAGCTTCCGGGGTCTCCTGTATCTTACTGTGGTCCTTCAGGGATTAACTCAGAAACCCTTTGAACCCACAGACAAATGAGATATGAAGTTTCTTTCTTAGAAAATGATGATCTTGGTAGCTATCACTTCAGCAGAAATAATTTCTAAGCTCCAAGCCCTGTCAGCTAAGCCTTCCTACATTATTTTTCATAAGGACAGGTGCCTCTACAGACCAACCCTTCCTTTCTTCCTAAAGAGCCAACAGAAGGTAACATTAACCAGTCCACTAGTGTTCCAGCCTTTGATTGTAACATTTTCCATCCTCGTACTGAATTACCTTCCAATAACACAGAAGTAAGGACCATGAAAAACATTTCCACTAGCCTCATAATGCCCTTCTCCATTGATATAGGAGAAATAAGGAATATCATATTTAAAAATTGGACTATTCTCTTAGAAGACCCTAGTATAAGATTGAAGGTTGGTGAAACACCCACAATAATTTTTAAAAGGGGTTGAACAATAAAGAACCTTCTTGAACATCCCTTGACACTGTCTGCATATACTATAGGGATGAAAAAATGTGGCTGTTGTGCATATTGTACATTTATTAAGACCGGAGACACATTTGTAATATGAGGCGTCTCTTTTAAGATCAAAGGCAACTTTAATTGTAATTCCTTTGGAGTGGTGTATTTGGCCCAGTGCCAGCAATGTTTGTCTTTCGATATAGGTAGGATGGAAAGACAAATGAAACAACGCATATATGAGCATCAATATAGTATTAAAAAGAATGTAAACAACGCCTTTTCTAACCATACTGAAGAAAATCCTGACCACATTTTTAAATATACGGTCATTGACCAGGTTAACAAAAATATTGGGGGGGGGGGGGTCATGGGCTTTGGACTTAGAAATAAGAGAGTTACTATGGCAGTTAAAATTAAATGCCTTTGTATTTCGTGGTCTAAATGAAAACTGTTCCCTGTCCTGTTTTCTTAAATATAAATCACTTCTAAAATGAACAATATTGGTTTAAAAAATATATATACTTTTTAAATATGTTTTTGGTATAAAAGACAAGAATGTAGACTTGCTACTTTAAAAAGTGCTTATTTCAAGTGAATAATTGCTTGGTTGTTTTTATTTAATTGAAACTGGTTACGCCTTTAAGACCAAGTATGTGATGTTAATCTGTTGTCTGAGGAAGTTCAAAGTTATTGTGTTTGAACAAAAGCGCTTACGAATATTATTGTTTGTAGTAAATACGTTTTTGGGATTTTATCGACTGGAGCCTTCTTTTCTATTACCTTGGGTTCCCACTCCATAAAGTTATCAGTCTTCTTCCTAAAATGTATGCATAAGGGAGAATGCATGCTTCATCTCCTTGATGTGCACAGACAGATGTTCATCGTGTTACCCTGCTGCAGTCATCATACTTGGGTTATCCTGCCGTCAGGCGGTCCCGCAGTCGGCCCGAATTCCAAAGTCTTGGTCCGGCGTCGGTTGCTGTCACTTCTTCCCTGACGCCAGTGCAACAGGGATATATAAGAGGCATCCGACGCCATTTTCTTCAGTCTTTCTTGCCGCACGGTGCCCAAAGCAGAAGCAGTTCGCAAGTGCCGGTCGGCCGACACCTGAGATTTTCAAATCGAGTTTCAGTCCGAAGTCTTCAAAGCTAAGTACCCCATTGTGGAACCTTTTCTTGCCTCAGTCTGATGTCAGAAAAAGTTAATAATTGCATTTCTTGTGGGAAGCAAATACCTCATAAGGACTTTCATTCTTATTGTATACCTTGCCTAGGCCCAGACCACGACGTCACTGGTTGTCGGTTTTGTGCTAGGTTCAATAAGCGAACTATAAAGCGACGCTTCTTTCGCACGACACTGCTTCGGTAGGATATTTAATTACACTATGCCGTCAGAGCAACAGACTACCGGCGTGCATAAAAAATGCAAAGATAAAGACAGGCAGCCTAGATCCAAGCCAGACTCCGAGGCCTCGGCTGGGCCGGTCGCCAGTTCTCTCCGGTTTTCAGTGAGGCGCCTACTCAGCCCCTGGCTACCGCAGAATTGGAACCCCAGACCGCTTCGGAATCTCTAGCAGAGAGTTCTATGCCGACGCAGCCATTTTCTTTAGGCCCTGCCGACGTCATTGCGGAAGGAGAAGCCGGTGCTGTAGACACACCTTCGGTTTCAGAAGGTGTCTTCAGACCGACTACTCTCACCATAAAATCCTATGCTAAGCTTAAGACTCCTCTAAAACCAAAAAAGTCTGTACTTCAGTCTCCAGTTCAAGGCCCCATGCCTAAGAAACTGATGCTTAAAATGGTTGAAGATTTGATTCCTTTAATCAGGGGTTCCCAACCCCCCCCCCCGACAAAAGGTCTAGACAAGAGGAGGATTGATCAAGTGTCTATTTCCTCAGGCTCCTCTGAGGAACAGGATTACTCCTTTCCCCCTTATGAAGATTCTGATGCTGAAGATTCCTTTCCCTCAGCTTCTCCCCCTGAAGACTATTCCTTTGGGGAAACCTTACATACCATGAGGGAACATTTCCACTGGGAAGGTCAGGACTACTCTGACTCAAAGAAAAGGCTCCGAGAGTTTTTTACTCCCGCAGCACAGACCACTTGCTGTCCCCCCAGTTTTAGACATTGTGGATGATGTTTACTTAGAACCTAGTCTAAATCCAGATTCTCTGCCTCCTGCTCCAGCCAAACCAGATAGATACTATAGAGTGCCTGACTCACACAAACTCCTTTACAAAAGCCCTGCTGCTGATCCAAAGACCATCTCCCAGGGTCCCAAAGGGGCTAAGGCTTCTATGGCTAAAAATCTTGTACCTTCTGAAAGGGACTCCAGAGCACTAAATAGGTGGGGGAAGAAGGTTTACACCTCCGCTACTCTAGCTATGACAGCACTAAATTGTCAATTTCACATGCTTAAATGCCAGCAATTCTTAATGTCTGAAATGAAACAAAAGATGAGCGCGCGTACTCAACAGTCTGAATTCAAGGAAATGCAGGATCTGTTGCATGCAGCTGAACAGGTGGGTAAGCATACTTTACAATGTGGATTTGATTCCTTGGAAACTTCCTGTAGAGCAGCAGTTACTGGGTCTGTTATATGTAGGCATGCTTGGTTAAAGGAACAAACTCTGCCTGAACATGTTAAAGCAAAGCTACTAGATGCACCCTTACAGCAGGATGTCTTATTTGGGTTTAAAGCAGAAGAGGTTTTAAAGAAAATGGAGGACAAGGCAAAATCTATGCAGACGGTCAAAGATTTCTTACAGGTACAGCCCCCATGCTTCAGCAGAAATTGGCCAACAAAGAATTGGTCCTTTTCAGCTTCTGACAGACCACAGAGGGGTAAATACAGGCACCCAAGGGGCAGAGGTCAAGCACTAATCCCTTATAAACCTCATCAATGGGGCACTGCAACACAGAAGGGAGGAGAAGACAGGTCCCAAACTAATAGAAGGCAAACACAATGACTTGCACCTCAAACTGCCAAGCAAAACTCTCCTGGCAGCTCCCTTGGGAGGAAAATTAGCACTTTTTGCAGACAACTGGCGCATCGTCACAAAGGACAAATGGGTCCTAGACATTATCTCACAAGGATACAGATTCCATTTCCACACCTTGCCAAGGATAAAAGGAATGCACAACCTGCCACAAAATCAATGGGCAGAGGCACAAAAACAAATCACAGCTCTCATGGACATGAGAGCCATTCAACTGGTACCTACACAGGAACAAGGCCAAGAATTTTACTCAAGGCTCTTTCTAGTCCCCAGAAAGGACCATGCTTGGAGACCCATTCTGGACCTTTCAATTCTAAACACCTTCTTGCAAGTACCCAAATTCAAGTTGCTAACACTACAGCAGCTTCTTCCCATGTTGGGCAAGAAAGCTTGGCTAGTAACGTTGGACCTCAAGGAGGCATACCTACATGTCCCTATCAGACAAAATTGCAGAAGATACCTCCGTTTCGTTGCAGGTTCAACCCATTACCAATTCTCTGCACTGCTCTTTGGCTTATCTACTGCGCCCAGAGTCTTCACAAAATGTCTGGCACCAGTAATTGCATACTGCAGACAAAGAGGAATTCAAATATATCCATACCTGGACGACTGCCTCATCCAAGCAGAAAGCAAGGACATTCTCTTACAACATCTGGCTTTTGTAAAACACCTTCTAAGTTGCCTAGGGTACACAGTAAACGAAAAGAAATCAAAACTAGTGCCCTCACAAAATATGACATTCCTAGGTGCCAGCTTGAATACAACGGCCCAGATGGCTTACCTGACGCCAGACAAACTACATCTAACTCAATACTTCAAAACAATGTCAACAAAGACCCAACTCCCTGTAAGAAAAATTCTGCAGGCTTTGGGCTTCATGGCATCTTGCATACTGCTAATACCATTTGCAAAACTGCATATGAGGAAATTACAATGGTACCTAAAAAGCGTATGGACTCAACACAGCCACAGCTTGGAAAAAATGATACCTCTCATTCCCTAGGAGTTTCTATGGTGGTCACAGGCATGTCACCTCAACAAGGGTCAGCCTTTCACCTTACCCCCAGCCAGGCAAACTATCACAACAGATGCATCGGACTATGCCTGGGGGGCACACATGGCAAAACGGTGCGTTCAAGGCATATGGACTGCAGATCAAAGGAATTTGCACATCAATCAAAAAGAAATGCTGGCTGTACAGAATGCCCTGACAGCCTTCAAGGACCTATTACTTCAAGGACAGCTTACAATAAGGACAGACAACACCACAGTAATGTGGTACATAAACAAACAAGGGGGTACACACTCCTACCCTCTATGCAGGCAAGCAATGACCTTGTGGAACACAGCACTGGCTTACCAAGTTCAATTACAAGCTCAATTCCTGCCAAGAAAAAAGAACACATTGGCAGACGACCTAAGCAGAAACATCATGGATCCCCACGAGTGGAAACTGGATCCACAAGTATTTGCAATGATAACTCAAAAATGGGGGCACCCAGACATAGACCTGTTTGCCAGCCCCCAAAACTATTGGCTAACAAAATTTTGCACAAGGATGTTTCACCATCAAGCGTGGAAAGTGGACGCATTCTCATTCAGTTGGAAAATGCTGACAGTATATGCCTTCCCTCCACTGCCCCTTTTCACAAAGGTGCTGCTGAAAGTCAGGATGGAGAGACCCCGAATGATTCTCATTGCCCCAGACTGGCCACGCCAGCACTGGTACCCACTATTAAGGAATATGGCCCAGGGCCCACCATGGATTTTACCACAGATTGCGCATCTGCTCACACAACAAGACAGTCAGATCCTACACAGCTAGCTCAAAACCTTAAATTTGGCTGCATGGCAAATCACCTAAGCAACCAGCCAGCTCCTCTTTCTCAAGCTGTTATGGAGGTTATTCTGGAAGCCAGGAGGCCCAGCACCAGGAAAGCCTACTCAGACAAATGGAAAAGATTTTGCGCCTGGAATCAAGCTAAAGGCCAAAATACCCTTCAGCCGGACATATCTCAGATTCTACAATATTTAACTGAGATGTTACACAAAGGCCTTTCGTTTTCATCTATTAAAATCCACGCCTCAGCTATTTCAGCTCACTACAACTCTGATCCCCCCTTATTTTCACATCCACTTCTAAGGCAGTTTCTCAGAGGGGCCAAAAACATTAGGCCTCCCAGGAGAGCACCAACACCAACTTGGGACCTCAATTTTGTTCTGGAAAAACTTACACTACCTCCTTTTGAACCAGCCTTCTCAGCTGACTTAAAGTTTATATCATGGAAGACTGCCTTGCTTCTAGCAATTACTTCAGCCAGAAGAGTCTCAGAGCTTCAGGCACTAATGGCAGTAGAGCCTTTCCTCATTTTCCATCAAGACAGAGTTTCT
Source organism: Protopterus annectens (assembly GCF_019279795.1). Lineage (NCBI taxonomy): Eukaryota > Metazoa > Chordata > Ceratodontiformes > Protopteridae > Protopterus > Protopterus annectens. The sequence continues at coordinate 1,133,815,844 of NC_056743.1, forward strand.
CTACGAACTAACCCCTCTTTTATGCCTAAGGTGGTATCCACTGTGGCTCTAAATCAAACCATCCATTTACCCACCTTCTTTCCAAATCCACAGAACAAAGGAGAAAGACTCCTGCATTCCTTGGACATTCACAGGCAGCTGCGTTACTACTTGGATCAAACTAAGGTTTACAGAAAATCTGACCAGCTTTTTGTATCCTATGCTACAGCATCTCAAGGAAAGGCGATCTCAAAACAGACCATTTCTAAATGGATAGGACATTGCATATGTTTTTGCTACACCCACCATGGAAAACCAGTTCCTGCTAGCATAAAGCCCCACTCTACCAGGGCAGCAGCTACTTCTACAGCCTTCCTCAGGGGGTCCCAACCAAGGATATTCTGGAAGCTGCAACTTGGAGTTCAGTACACACCTTCACCAAACACGATCACTTACCACTTTACTCTAAGACTAGAGCTGGCTTCGCCACTGCAGTTTTGCAGGGCCTTCTAGCCTCCACTAACCCGGTTTAACTCCACCTCCCATCCTTAGCTTTGGGATTCTACCAAGTGTGATGACTGCAGCAGGGTAACACGATGAACATAGTACAGTTTTGTACCTACCAAACTGTACCTACCATAAATGTAGATGTTCGAGTGTATACCCTGCTGCAGTCCAGGTCACCCTCCCTCCATCCCGTCTGACCTAACTAAAACCTTTCAATACCTTAAAATCTGATACAACCTTTGTGGTGTATTTGCTTATAGCTGGAGGGATGTTTTGGTTGTGATAAACTTTTATTATTGGTACTATCTACTGACCACTTTTTTGGGGGGGCACCTGACATCTGGGGCAAGAAAAACTGAAGAAAATGGCGTTGGATGCCTCTTGTATACCCCTGTCGCACTGACATCAGGGAAGAAGCGTCAGCAACCGACGCCGGACCAAGACTTTGGAATTCGGGCCGACTGCGGGACCACCTGACAGCAGGATAACCCAAGTGTGATGACTGCAGTAGGTTATACACTCGAACATCTACATTTATGGTAGGTACAAAACTGTACTTTACATTTTTATCTTCACAGGAGAAAGTTGAGAAAGTTCAGGAAGTCCAAACAGCTATTTATATCCTTTTCCCCTAACCCCTTGTATTAGGCAGTATAAAAAATTACACTAGCCAAATGGATTACTGATTGCATTTCATTGGTTTGTTCTCAAAAACAACTAGATTTGCCACAACCCCCTAGAGCTCACTCCACTAGGTCTATGGCTACTTCATCTGCTTTTTGGTCAAGGACTTCCATTGATGATATTTGTGCTGCAGCCACTTGGTCAAAGACTCATACATATGTTACACATTACAAATTAGACATTGTCTCCAGCTTTTGGTTCAATAGTGCTCTAGCATGTCCTCCCATGAGGGTCTCCTGAGGGCTACATAACTGGGGATTCTGTCCCATTGCGGAAGAAGAATGAAAAGGACAACATCAAGTTTCTAAGTTATATACTTACCATAACTTGGCATCTGTGTTATCTATTTTCCTTCTTCCTTACCTTCCATCCCATCCATCTCCCATCCTTGTCACTCCTAGAAGTATCTGTTGGACTGTATTGTAACCATTCATTTCCAGGTTTGAGCTCTGACTTCTCTTATGTCTATATCTAGCTGTATTATAAAGTGGGAGATTAGGCAGCAAACTCTATCTGAGGTGTTGGGGATAGAATAGAGTATTATGGGTAGAGGGAGGCGCTCTAGAGCTGGATCCAAAGTCTTGTGTACGTGGCCATGTTGGATCTGAGGATCGGATCCAAACCTATTGGTGAGGAAGAATAACAAAGGACAACACAGATGCCAAGTTATGGTAAGTACATAACTTATAATTTGAGCTGGAACCTAGAGTGACATAAACATATCTGCCCTCCCATGAATATTAATGCTGTAAACACGGCTCACTTCATTTTTTTCTTCTGTGTGTGGAAGCAATCTTTAAAACTTTGTTTTTAAAGGCTGCAAAATGCACTTTTCTTTTCACACAGAAAAGTGTTTGCATGCATAAACAGTTTGAAAAGAAAAGTGTGTTTCACACCTTTAAACATGGTCTTTAAAAAGAGTCCATGAACTAATTCACCTACCCAGTCAGCAAAGAGGAGAAAAAGTCCTACTGATACCCATTTTTGACCCAGGAAATGTTAGTGTTCTGCTAAATCTAGCAAAGACAGAATTGAGAATGTCGTCTTTGAATGTAGATTACTTGACCCAGAAAATAAGGTCCCTAATACACTCCAGCCTAACATCCCTTAGGCTGACAGTTTAGGTGATGCAGCACTCACTCCTTCCATGCACATGTTTTTATAAGATAGGTTAAATAATATGGAGGAGGCTGAGGAACCAAACACATGGAAATCATGCCTAGTAAAATGGAAAAGATTCTGCATTTGGTACCTATCCTGACTCCAATACCTGAGTGGAGCACGAATGACACCAGTGAATTACCTGTCAGACCTTTGAAAAATAGGCCTGTCTTAAAAGTTCATGTTTCTGCTTTCTCAGCCTTTCTACCTCAGAATCCTCCTTTGTATTCTCAGCTACCAGTTTCCAAAAGCGGCACTCCATCTTAGACCACCCAGAAGGGGCATTTCCACACCATCTCTGTTTTAGATAAGCTAACCCTTTATCCTCTCCCCATATATTTTTCTTGAAAGATGATATTCTTGATGGCTTTGCTGGGAGGATCTCAGAACTGCAAGCACTGAAATGTTAGTGAACCATTTTTGATTTTTCAGGAGGACAGGGTGTCCCTCATCTGTGCCAAAGATAGTAAATGAGTTTCTGAAAACTTAATAGCATGGGTTTTGCAACTAGGAGCAAGGCAGGGTTTGCTTCTTCTATCCTACAGTATCTGCTTTCCTAAAGAGTCCAGTCAGGGCTGCTACGAGCTGGTCTAATACTCTGGGAATCATCCATTGATGTTAGCTGTAACAGTGTTATAGTACAGTTGTCCTAAAAACTTATTACAGTTGTAGATGTTCAGGTACATTTACTCCTGCAGTCCATTTTTCCCCCTCCTCTTTCTCTGTGTTATCCTTCTTGGGTTTCTTGGGATTGAGGTTTGTACCCTAATTTAGCTGTTTCACCTCCCTCTGTGTCCTCTCCCTACCAGGCCCTCCTCATTTGGGATTGCATTAGTCCCATAGAAGAAAATTTGTGCTTTGTGGTTGGTCCTTGTCAGGTGGATATCCCACCACTTAAGCACTAGTATCTGGTTAGGCTCCTTATTCGGTCATGACAAAAAAAAAAAAAAATGGATTACTCCAGTCATCTTCCCCATTATACCAGCTATATTTTTATGTCTTAAATGCCAGTGAGTTGGGTGAAGCCACCAGGGGAAGGCACAGCTCTGGAAGTTAGAATGGCTGTTGGGCCACCTTATGACAGGATATCCTTTTGCTGATGACTGTAATAGTAATTGTATTCAAAACAGCTACCATAGGTTCATAGGTTCATACTAGGCTATCTGCCCGAGGGCATTTACAAGCCTAGCCCATAGTTTTGTGGCTTACGCCACCCCTTTAGTATGGGGAACTATACCCATTATTTTGCTGTGCCTCTGTTGAGCAGTGACACTGAGGTAATCCCTGGGGTATATCTGCGATCTCCCATCCATTGGTCAAGATTTCTCTTGAACAAGGCCAGCGAGGTGCTCTGCCTCACATATACCGGGATTTTATTCCACAGCATAGGGAGTCTTTGGGTGATGAATCTATCCCTCCAGCGCGTCCTATTAATAGCCGTGTCGAGGTTTAAGTCTCCCCCTTGTGGCTCTGACGGATCTAGATTTTTGAGGTGAAGCATATTCATCAAATCTGGGTTTGACATGGCCTTGTATGTTAGGCAAAGGTCACCTCTGAGCAAGCGGTGGCGACTGAATAGAGCTGGAGTTCTTTCAGTCGGGCAGCATAGGACAGATGTTTGAGACCCTTTATCCTTTTGGTGAGGAACTTTTGTGGCCTCTCCAGCTGCTGCAAGTGTCGGGTCAGATACATTCGAATGGGGCATTGTACTCAATCATTGGTCTGATGAGTGATGAGTATAGGGAGACTATGACCTCCCTTGATCTAGATGAGAATCCCTTCATGATAAGGTGGGCAATGTAGAAGGTCTTCCTAACTACTTTAGCTACATGGGTGTCGAATGACAGACTACTATCAACCTGGGTCCCCAGGTCCCTGATAACTTCTTCTATGCTCAGTGGATTGCCACCTATTTGGTAGCTAGGGGTAACCTTGTTTTTCCGAAGGGTATGACTATGCATTTTGGCATTTAACTTTAGGCCATGGCTCTGGCACCAGTTATCCGTTTCTGTGAGACCCTTCTGAAGGATATCTGTGTCAGATGTGTTTTCCACTATGGCCCAGTTTGCAGTCATCTGCAAACTTTGTCAGCCATAACCCTCCTGTGTTTGCTTGTACTGAAAAGTAGATGCCAAACAAGAGTGGGCCCAGGACTGAGCCCTGTGGTACACCACTTGTGACAGGCTTTGAGTCTGACATGGCGCCAGCAACTCTGACCCTGTGGGTTCTGTCACTCAGCCAGTTTGCAACCCATCTTGTGATGTATGGGTTAACATTTAAGCTGATGAGTTTTCAATGATACCCGAGTGGGGTATTGTATCGAAGGCCTTTGCCAGATCGAGGTAGGCTGTATGGACTGCCTTTCCTCATCAATGGCTTTGGTGACTGTTTCAAAAAGTCAACCAAGTTTAGAAGGCATGATCTGCCTTTGACAAAGCCAAACTGGGATGGATCCAAAGTCTGCAAATTCCTATGTCTTTATTTATGAGGTCCATTATGATCCTCTCCATGGCTTTGCAGATAAGGCTTGTCAAGCTAATGGGCGGTAATTTCCAGGGTCGGTGGAGGCACCGCCTTTGTGAAGTGGGACCACAGTTGCAGTGCGCCACTCCTGGAGTGCACGTATCCAGAGGTAAGACTATGATTAAACAGCTGTCCTAGCTGTGGGTTTAATTCCTCGTTGAGTTAAGTGGAGCACACAGCCGGGGACACCATCAGGTCCCATGGATGCTGTGTTTTTGCTTTGGAGAGAGCAGTTCTCACTTGGGCGTTGGAGATGTTTGGGGCTGCAATCGCTTGGTATAGATATCTCTTCTTTTGGCGTGGAGCGAGGGGAGAAGTTTGCACTGAACCTGTCAGCCAGTATGTTGGCAATGTCTGTAGGATCAGTAATCTTCACATCATTTTGAACTAGTTCTGAGCATATCTGGGAGGTTCCTCCCAGGTTTCTAAATATAGCTAAAGAAGGCCTTATGATTGTCTTTTGAGTCTTTAGCTATTTTTCTCTCAAAATTTGCTTTGGATGATTTTATGAGAGCTCTTAGTTTTTTACTTATAGTGATCAAGGGTGTCTTACCTTTTAAGGATTTTGCTCTATCTTGTAGTAGCTTCCTCCTTTCGTTGTAGAGTTTGTTTATGGCTGGGGTCCACCAGACTGGACGCTTGCCTTTGGTACAAAGAGTCTTTGTTTTGCTTGGGATTGCCTTATCCATGCAGTCCTGCAGGTGCTGGTAGAAGGCATTTGTAAGTGATTCAGCGGCTTGAGTACTGTTTTCCGACTCGGGGCCTTAAAGGAGACCACACTAGTCTTTAGAAGTGTGAAGTCGGCTTTGAGAAGTTCTTTACTGTGGTCTTTTTATTTCAGGTGGGGTGGGATGAGGAGCTCCAGCGAGATTAGTTTGTGATCTGATCTCACCAGTGAGGGGTATACTTCCGGTGTTGAACATTGTGCTCCCATGTTCGTGATGATGAGATCAAGTATGTTTTCTCCTCTTGTGGGGATGGTGACTAGTTGTTCCATGGCATTTGAGTTTATGAATTCCAGGAACTTTTGGGCTAGGGTGTTTGGGCTTGAGTAGTGTTCCCAGTCTATATTAGGGTAATTGAAGTCACCTAGTATGATGGTGTTTGGTGATACATTTATCCCTCTAGTGTTTTCAGGAAGGCCATGTGAGGTTCCTGGGTTTGTGAGGGTGGCCTGTAACATGCTACAATTTGCAGAGCAGTCTTGCCTATGGTTAATTGCACCTGGATGGTCTCCGATGCATCGTGCGTTGCCACCAGTCTTGAGGTGTGGGTGTCTTTGATGAATATGGATACCCCCTCCTTTCTTGGTATTGTCCGATTTTGGGGCGGAACGCATGATAAGAGGTAAAACCTGATAGTGCTGGGGTGCTCTCAGGAGCCTTGAACCAGGTTTCTGTCACTGCACAGACATCGATGTTCTCCATACTGAGAAGGGCCTCGAGTGCATTTTGAGATTTAGACTTCTGGCATTGAGCAGCATTACCCTTAGTTTTTTCCTTTTTGTGTTCTAGGGTGGTAGGTTTAGAATTTGAGCCTTGCCTAAAAAGGCACTATGGGGTGGCAAGAGCCTTTGCCAATATCCGGAATCCCAGGGGTGACAGGTGCAAGCCGTCTTTTGCGAAGCAGCGTGGCTTGTCCAGCATGTCATCCCAGGCAGACAGACATTGGATCCCCTTTGAATGACACCAGAGTTTAAGCCAATTGTTAAAGCTGATCATCTTATCTCTGTATTGTGGCATCATTCTTGGTGAAGGTAGGATACTGCTCAAGGTCAGGGTCATACCTGCCTGGGCTACATAATCAGAGAGCTCCTCAATGTCTCTTTTCATGTAGTCCAAGGAGGTACGTCTCAGGTCGTTTACACCAGCGTGGACAATGACTGAGTCGTATTTGTACCTGCTGTTGAGAGACCTGAGTGCTTGCGTTATGTGGCGGATTCTAGCACCCGACAGGCAGCTTACTGTGACCTTCTCCTTACTCAGTCTGGTGAGCGGGACGTCAGTGTGTCTGACTATGGAGTCACCAATGACTAGTGTGTCTGGCATTGTGTTTGGCCTTAAGGGCTGTGACTGTTTGACACTCTGACTGTGAGGTCTATGTGTTGCAGGTGTTGTGTTCTGAGGTGGTGGTTGTTTGGGTGTCTGCTTTGGTGGCCTCTGCTGTTTTGGTAGATTTTGATCAGAGCCGCCGAGTATGTCTTTGTGTGATTATGTGTATGATTTGAGGTTGTGATGGTACTATGTGAGACTGGGTCTATAGTGTGTGTGGTAACCTTCTCCTCCTGACTGGTCTTGCCAGTCCTATGTTGAGAGAGCTCAGCCTCCACTTTGGCCGTATAGTTGCATCTCTCGCATGTATTTGTGTTTTGTGGGAGGAGGAGAGGGTTGTCTGTGTACATGAGGCAATTGTAACATTGCCCCAATATCCCCAGGTTCACCAGCTGAGCAGGAGAGGACACTAGCAACTGATCCCTCGACATGCTAGAAGGACTAGACAAAAAAACTTTAAAAGAGATTCGGGATGTGGGTGACCGAGAAATGGGGTTTTGCCTTTTGGGGTGCTATCTATAAGAGTGCCGTATCAAGGTAATAAGTACTGTAGGAGCAAGTGCTAGGTTTAACAGATAGAGAAAAGTCTACTTGGAGTCAAGTAGAGATGATCTTTTTAGGTATTAGAGAAAGTGCTAGTAACAGGGATGCTTAAAGGTAAGATTGAAAAGAATGCACTCTGCAGTGTGCACTAGAGAAGTTAGATATGAAAGTAGGTAACTTGAGTTTTACCTGTTTAAAAAGTTAAGGTTTAGTGGAGAGTTACTATTTTTAAAACAGCAAGATGGACTGAAAGGGGTGGTTATTTTGGTACTATGAAATACTGTAGGATGGCCAATAAATTTAAATAATTGAAGTAGTACCTACTATAACTGTACATAAAAAGCAGAGTTAAGAGGAAGTCTGTGATTTGGTACAAAGCAGAATGCTGACATGATACAAAGTTAATACATGATATTCTAGTAAGATATTCTGGTCTTTTGCTGGTTCAGTATCAAAACAGCAAACCTATTTGTTTGAATTTCCAGGAGATGATGCTGAAAATTTCCTGCTAATAGTCTGGTTCTGTGTATGAGGGCAAGGTGTCCCAGTGACTTGGATTAAGGGATGGTGCAGCAGCCTAGGTGATGAAGGGTAAGACAACAAGAGAGAGCAATGTGAAGCTGATTGCTGACCTGTGTGTTTTCCTGGAGAATGCTGGGATAGTAAGTGTTCCAGCAGTTCCCTCCAAGTGGAGAGGTGGGCAGGCCCAGCAACCATGCCAACGAGCAAGTGCTTGTTGTAAGGGGAGTTAGGCCATTGTGCGTGTCCAAACACCCCCTAGCTATTTGGGAATAGCGAACCTGCAAATGGTCTGTGGAGTTCTGAAAAATAAATATTAAACAATAGGCCAGGTATCTTTTAGGCCAAGGTTGGACGAGTTGACCCTACAGTCCTTATCTAAATCATTGCTAACTCTTAATACTCTTGTGATTCCATCCCTACAGTGGTGCATTTAATAGCCTTTATAACAAAGAATTATGCATTTGATAGCCTGTGTGTTACAGAGAATGATTTCTGTACCCATAGAATGGTGGTATAATTATTTTGCACTCCATCACATTACAATTTGTTTACTGTTGCCATAATTTGTCTTCAGTGGAAGTGTGTTTGTTGGTAGTATTAGCTTTTTTCTTAGCATGTCTGTGTAAAAAGTGGCTATTTCAGATCAGAAATGAAGTCTTCACATTAATTGGCATTGTGTTCTAGTGAGGGAAAACTTAAATGTGTATTAGGGTAGGCAAGTAGAGAAGTATGGTTAATTTGCTCCAGCAGAGAATGTTCTTTACGGCAGGATGTATGAGACTTAATAATGAAATTATTTACAATTGAAGTAAATTGTAATTTATGGAGATGTGGAGTTTGATATTACATTTGTTGGATGTGTAAAACTTTGGAATGGTGCAAGTTGTCCTTTCAAATGGAGGTGATGATGAAGGAAAAGGATCTGGTTTGAGAAAGCACAGCCTTTGTAAGTACAGAGGAGTAATGTTGGATTAATAGTTATAGTCTTTCTGTATGGACTAATGTCATTATTGGTAACACACACACATACTAATGAATTTAATTTCATTTTCTGAATGGAATTTGAATGCTGTACACATTAAGGATGTCTATGTACTGCTCACACTATCCAGAGCATGAATACAAAGTCTCTCTTTATTCTTTCAGAGTACAGCAGAAGCTTTCCTAGCTGGCGAGGTGCCATTAGAGTCCTTTTTGGAAGACTTTCCACACAAACGTAGACTGGCCCACCTACAACGGATCCAACTGGAAAAACTGGAGGAACTCATGTCTCGAATGTCAAATGGCACTGGCAACCCTGCAGACCAGATCACACATCCACAAAGCACTACAACTCAGACAACTGCTAGTGTTCCCTCATTGAAGCCGGCATTCCCTTTACCTTACAGTTCTGCTCCCGGCTCATCTGACCAGAAGCCAATGACCGATCAAAGTCCTTATAGACAGTTGCCTTCTGCTTCATACCCCCAGTTGCCCAGTGCAGCCCCATTACCTTACCAAGTGCCTTACTGTGCTTCTCCAAGCTTACCCACAGTATCTGTGCCTTATGGTATGCCTCAACAGCAGCCTTCTTTCATGCCTTCGGGAAACCAGCCTCCATATCCTTTTCCAAGCCAACCTCAGTTTCCCAGTAGTAGGCTTCCTGGGCAGCCTCCATATCCTGTTCAGCCACAAGTTTCAGGAGGAATTGGTCTATCTCAGCCTCCCTACCCGGCCTACCCTATGGGACCTTATTTTACACCTTTTCAGCCTACCCCAAACCAACCCCCTGCAGCCATGTACAGACCAGGCTATAATATGCCCAGACCATACTCTTGAAATATAAAGCTAATTTATCACATGAAGGAGGTTGGCATTCTTGTTTTGCTTTGCCCTAAAGACAGGCTGGCTATTTGTAAGATAATAGCTAGTAGCTACATGATATCAGCTGCAACACCATGAATCCTAATGAGAAAGAGTGACAATTTTTACCACATATTAGGTTCCACAGTTTTATCTAGTGTTTCACAAGAAGTGTTAAAATTGCCCATCTGTTACTGTGATAAGTTAACTGACTTTTGGTAATCTACTGCACGTTTCAGTAACTAGTTTCTCCCATGATACCTCATTTGTAAGCTGGACCCTGGCATGGTATTATGTACTTTATTTTGAATGCACAGATTCCATGTATCCCATGAAAACAGTTTTTAATATTACTTGACAGTATCTGTTGGGAATAAAAGGTCTTCTGCACCTTAATGTAAACATCAAAAGTCACACAGCTCCATCTGTTTGATTTGCTCTTTTTGTTCTCGCTATAAAGGCTTTTTGCTCTGGTCTTGTCTTTTATATTAGTTCCCATCATGGGGTAAAATGCTGGATATTTCACCATTTTCTATTTACAGCAGGATTACTGCTGAGAAACTCCTTCCCTGCGATGCAGAGGCCAGCAAAGTTCCAAGTTCACTTTGATCCTTCTTCATCCAAAGATCCCATGTGTGAAACTTAAATTTTTTTTTTAATAAGCGGATGATTTTCAACTTCTGGTCTTTTGTGTAAGAGGAACAGCCTCATGTGAGGGATGCACTCTGCATGCTGCTTGCAATTTGGAAGATGTTAGAGCCTCTTCATTATGGATGCTGTCTCAGTTCTCTATTGTGAATAATCTAAGAACAGCCTCTCCCAGTTGTTTATTACCCACAACTGCATATTAGCCCAGTGGAAACTGGTTCTTCCTTTTCATGTGATTGAGCCCAGTAATTTTGCATGTGGCTACAGTAACAAATTGCAACTGCTGATAAGTTTGCAAACTTGGTCTGTTTAACTGTTCTTTGAAAACCATCTGAAAATTGACCTGTGCTGTCATCACTTTGCATTATGCTACCTGCTTTTTCATGTGCAGTGTTATAGCATTAAGTGAGCAGTGATTTTGCACTGCATAGCAGAGTACTGATAGAGCGGTGTTGCTGTCTGTCATGCAAGCTGAATTTTTTTTTCTTCGGTTCTTAGGCCTTGACATCTGTGCCAGGTATCAGCAGTCATGTTTCTTTCACTTGTTGTGCTTGCTTGGACTAGTCAACACTTACAAGTAATGTTACACTTCCGATTTTGGGGATGACATTCTCTTTTAAGTGGAGCTATTTGGAAAATTACAGGAGAGAGTGACATGACATATGACCTATATATGCAGTATGTGCCAGGTTTCTTTTGTAGTGATTTATTGCAGTCTTGCATAGCATTCCCACTCAAAACGCATAATGGATACTTCTAAATGGGCAGGTTGTATAAAGTTCTTTAAATTAAGCTACTGCATTTATAAGTGTCTGCATCTGAAAGTGTAAATGACTTGGTCTGTCCCACTGTAGTACTCCATTACACAATTTAGGGACCTTTCAAGGCCCCTAGCTGACGTCAGTGAATTACATTGCAATTTGGCACAACTTCATCATTAATGACTTGCCTTAGTTCTTCAGATGGCAACAGTGTGCAAACCATGTGCGTCCACATTGTCATTAGTGTTTTAGCCATAGTGTTAACTGGTTGTGAGCGCCATGCATCTTATAACCTTATATTTCTTGCCTCTTTCAGATTATTTTGTAATGTTCCCCTTTAATCCTATTGCCCTGCAGTATCCTTGAGTTGGTATCCGTGTTTCAGTGAAGTACCTCCCAGGAAGGAGTACATATGCAGCTTTATTGACAAGTGTAAACTTGTATGCCAATATAACCATGTTAGAATGCTGTACAATTATTGTAATATAAAATTATGTATATTATAGCTATGTAAATTATCTTCAGACTGGTATAAATGTAAGAAAATACTGTATTTTTTCTTGTAAAGATTTTTCTGTTAAGCAGAGAAAGGTGCACTGTACCAGCAGAGTGGCAGAGTTTCTTCATAGCATTAAACATTTCATTTCAAGACGAGGCACACAAAGGATCGCTGCTTTATTCCATTGTGTACCTGAGTATGAATTCATCTTTTTTTCGTGTGTGTGTGTGTGTGTGTGTGTGTGTGTGTGTGTGTGTGTGTGTGTTTAGCTTTACGTAGCTCATTTATTCTGACTTCAGAAGATACTGTGCCATTGGAATCTGCAACACCAGTTTGTTATATACTGTATGTTAACGTATAGAAACGTGACCACTTTCCTGCTGTAGTTTGCCTGCCAGTTGTGTTTGCCAGGGAAATGGAAAAGTTAGACATCAAATTTCCAACATTCGTGACTATAAGGAACAGAACCTAAATCCCAGTAAATGGTAAAGTATTGGGGTAATGCAAGGTGTTGTACATGATTTTTTGAGGAGTGTACTTTTTCAGGACTGCCAGGAAAGTGTAAATCTGTCAACCAGTAACACAAAGATGGCAGTCTGCATTTCAATTACACTCATTCTGTGTCCTGTTTTTGTTTTTTTTTTTAAATCCTTGTTTCACGGCCTGAACAGTAATTGAAAAAAGTCCAGTTCTCCTGCAGTTTATAAAGGTATACAGGATAACAGTCTGATGATGTTCATCGTGCATACAGCTGCAGTCATAACAGATGGGTTCTCCTGCCATCAGGAGGGTCCTCGGTCGGCCGAATTCCAAAGTCTATGTCCGGCGTCAGTTGTCGTCGCTTCTTCCCTGACATCAGTGCGACAGGGGTATAAAGGAACCAGCCGACGCCATTTTCTTCAGTCTTTCTTGCCACGTGGTGCCCGAAGCAGAAGCATTTTGCAAGTGCCGGTCGGCCAGCTCCTGAGATTACGAAAATTTGGAAACCGAAGTCTTCATAAAAGCTAAGTACCCCATTGAGGAAACTTTTCTTGCCTCAGACCGATGTCAGACAAAGTTAATAATTGTATTTCTTGTGGGAAGCAAATACCGCATAAGGATTTCCATTCCCTCTGTATACCTTGTTTAGGCCCAGACCACGATGTCTCAGTCTGTCGCTTTTTTGCTACATTCAACAAACGCACTATTAAGCGTTGGGCGGAGTTCGCCCAGCATTATTTTGGGAAAGCATTTAACTATACTATGTCGTCGGATACTCCGACTCCGGTTTTGTCTAAAAAACGCAAAGACAAGGACCGACACACGAGGTCCGCGGCCTCCGACACCATGCCAAAGCCGACTACACGTGGTCCAGTTCTCAACGAGGCGCCTACACAGCTCCTAACTACTGACGACACTTCTTTGACGGTGTCTCCTGTGCCCGAGTCGCAGGCTCCTCGGCCCACACCCCGACTACAGATACCGAAGCCACTCTTGGTGTTGAATCTCAGAAGGTGGACAGGTCCACCTCCACTCAAGGTGTCTTCAGACCTTCCTCTTCTTTCTCCATCAAGGCTTTCACAAAGTCTAAAGCAACCATGCACTCTAAGAGACCAGCTACACAGGGCCCATCTCCAGGCCCCATGCCTAAGAAACAGATGCTTAAAATGGCTGAGGATTTAATTACTCTTATCAGAGGTTCTCAGCCCCCACCGGACAAAAGGCCCAGAGTGGAGGAAGATTCCCTCCTCTGATCAGGGCTCCATTATTTCAGAGCATTCTGATGATCAGGAACATTCTTACTCCCCTTTTGAAGACTCTGATGCGGAGGAGTCCATCCCTTCTGTCTCCCCCCAGAGGATTACTCATTTGGGGAAACTTTGCATACCTTAAGGGAACATTTCCACTGGGAAGGCCAAGATTATTCTGATTCCAAGAAAAGGCTCAGGGAATTTCTCTTGCTACCTCAGCACAGGCCTCTGGCTATACCTCCTGTCTTGGACATCCTAGATGATGTTTACTCGGAGGCTTGCCTTAACCGGACTCTCTACCTCCAACTCCAGTTAAGCCTGACAGGTACTACAGGGTTCCTGACTCACACCAATTTCTATACAAAAGCCATGCTGCTGACCCAGAAACCATATCACAGGGCCCCAAGGGAGTTAAGGCCTCCATTGCTAAAAATCCATTACCTTCCGAGAGAGACTCCAGATCCTTAGAAAGATGGGGGAAAAAAGGTATATACCTCGGCTACCTTATCCATGAGGGCCTTGAACTGTCAGTTTCATATGCTAAAATACCAACAGTTTTTGTTATCACAATTGAAAAGTAAAATGTCACAACCTGAACATCTAGATTTGAAGGAGTTGCAGGATTTGATGCATAGTGCAGAACAAGTGGGTAAGCATACCTTACAGTGTGGTTTTGATGCTCTAGAGGCTTCATGTAGAGCTGCTGTTACAGGATCAGTCATACGTAGGCATGCCTGGCTCAAGGAACAAGCCTTGCCTGATCATGTCAAAGCTAAATTACTAGACGCCCCTCTTCAAAAGGATGTACTATTTGGTGCTAATGCTGAGGAGGTGTTAAGGAAAATGGAGGAAAAGGCTAAATCAATGCAAACTGTGAAAGAATTTCTACAGGTACAACCCCCACGTTTTAGTAGAAATTGGCCTTCTAAAAACTGGTCCTTTCCTGCCACGGACAGACCCCAAAGAGGCAGATACAGGTGCCCGAGGGGCAGAGGACAATCCCAAGGATCGTTTAGAGGCAGACAATGGCAAGCTCCTACACAAAGAGGTGGTGAGGATAACTCGCAATCTTTCAGAAGGCAAACCCAATGACTTTCCCCTTTGCATGCCAACCAAGTCTCAAATGGCAGCCCCCTTAGGAGGAAAGCTGGCATTATTTTCAAAAAATTGGCATATTGTCACAAAGGACAAATGGATCCTGGACATTATAAACAAAGGCTACAAATTCCATTTTCACACCCTTCCAAAAATGAGAGGCATGCCAAACCTGTCACACAATCAAAGGGCAGAGGCACAAAGGCAAATTACAGATCTCATAAACATGAAAGCTATTCAAGAGGTACCTACGCACGAACAAGGTCAAGGTTTTTATTCCAGGCTATTTCTGGTGCCGAGGAAGGGAAAAGATTGGAGACCTATTTTGGACCTATCCATCCTAAACACATTTCTACTCGTACCAATATTCAAGATGCTCACTCTACAGCAACTTCTTCCCATACTGGGCAAGGATTCTTGGCTGGTAACATTGGACCTCAAGGAGGCATACCTGCATGTACCAATTCGACAAAATTGCAGAAGGTACCTCAGGTTTCTTGCAGGTTCAACCCATTATCAATTCTCTGCATTGCCCTTTGGCTTATCTACTGCTCCCAGAGTATTCACGAAATGCCTGGCATCAGTAATTGCCTACTGCAGACTTCAAGGGATACAAATATACCCCTATTTGGACGACTGCCTGATCCATGCGGACAGCGAGCACATTCTTCTGAAACATCTGGCTTATGTAATAATGTTGTTGAACTCTCTGGGATACACAGTCAACAAAAAGAAATCAAGGCTAATACCTTCTCGGAAGATAATTTTCCTGGGTGCCAATTTGGACACAAACACCCAGATGGCCTACCTCACGCCAGAGTAGCAAGGGCAACTAATTCAATACTTCAGAACACTAGCAAATTGCACCAGGCTGACTGCAAGGAAAATCCTGCCGGCTCTGGGATTCATGGCATCTTGCATCTTACTAATCCCATGTGCAAAGCTGCATATGAGGAAACTACAATGGTACCTGAAAAACATATGGTCTCAACACAGCCACAGTTTGGAAACAATAATACCACTAATTCCATGTCTGCAAAAGGAATTTCTGTGGTGGGCTCAAGCATGTCAAACAAACACAGGTCTTCCATTCAGCAAGCCTCAAGCAAATCAAGTCATCACAACAGACGCCTCGGACTACGCCTGGGGGGCGCACATGACAGATCGGTGCATTCAGGGCAAATGGTCCCAAAAAGAAAAGCACCTCCACATCAATCAAAAAGAAATGCTAGCAGTAATAAATGCTATTATAGCTTTCAAGGACCTTCTACAACCAGGTCAACTATTGATAAGAATGGACAACACCACAGTTATGTGGTACATAAACAAACAGGGAGGAACACATTCTTACCCCCTATGCAGACTGGCCATGTCACTTTGGAACATGGCCATGGACTTACAAATGTAACTACAAGCACAGTACTTGTCAGGCAAGGAAAACACCGCTGGCAGACAACCTAAGCAGGAATATGACAGATCCACACAAATGGAAATTGCATCCAAAAGTTTTTACAGAGATAATCCAAGAATGGGGAAGGCCAGACATAGATCTCTTTGCCTCCTACAAAAATCATCAATTGACAAAATTCTGCTCAAGGATCTTCCATCCAAAGGCCTGGAGAGTGGACGCTCTCTCTTTCAGTTGGACATCAATGACAGTTTATGCCTTCCCACCTCTTCCTCTGCTGCCCAAAGTTCTATTGAAAAACCAGAGCAGACAGACCAAAGATGATTCTCATTGCTCCGGACTGGCCAAGGCAACACTGGTACCCACTCCTGAGGAGCCTGACACATTTGCCACCATGGACCCTGCCTCTAATGCCTCTTCTTCTGACTCAGCACAGCTTCAAAACTCTTCACAGCCAGCTAAAAACACTCAATCTAGCCGCATGGAAGATTCCTTAGCATCACAACAGGCCCTACTCTCCAAGGAGGTGCAGGATGTCATTTTGGAGGCCAGAAGGCCATCAACTAGAAAAGCTTACTCTGCAAAATGGAAACGTTTTTGTGTCTGGAATGAGAAAAAGGGCCAGGATCCTGGAAAACTGAATTTACCTCAAATACTACAATATTTGGCTGAACTGCTAAGCAGTGGACTTTCCTTCTCCTCCATCAAAATCCATGCCTCAGCCATTTCTGCAGAATACAACACTGATCCACCTTTATTCTCTCACCCTCTCATAAGACAGTTCCTCAGAGGGGCTAAGAATTTAAGACCCCCAAGGAAACAACCAATACCTGCTTGGGATCTTAATTTCATTCTGGAAAAATTGACCTTGCCTCCCTTTGAGCCAGCAGCCTCATCAGATTTGCAATATTTGTCCTGGAAAACAGCTTTCCTTCTGGCTATCACCTCAGCTCGTAGAGTTTCAGGACTGCAGGCTCTCATGGCTGTCCAGCCTTGTATCATCTTCCATCAGGACAGAGTTTCCTTACGAACCAACCTGTCCTTTATGCCTAAAGTGGTATCCAGGGTAGCTTTAAATCAGGCCATACATTTACCTACTTTTTATCCTAATCCTCAAAACAAAGGGGAGAGATTACTACATTCCTTGGACATCCACAGACAACTGCGTTATTCTTTGGACAGAACAAAGCCTTTCAGAAAATCAGAACAGCTCTTTGTGGCCTGTGCGGTAGGAGCTCAAGGAAAGCCAATTTCCAAACAGACAATCTCAAAATGGATAGCCCACTGCATACGCTTTTGCTATTCCTTTCATGGCAAAACTGTACCTACAGGCATTAGAACTCATTCCACCAGGGCCACAGCCACCTCTGCAGCTTTCCTCAGAGGAGTTCCTACCAAGGATATTTTGGAAGCAGCCACTTGGAGTTCTGTGCATACCTTCTCCAAGCACTACAACCTACCATTATACTCCAAATCTAGAGCAGGCTTTGCCACTGCAGTCTTGCAGGGCATTTTGGCTCCTCCTAGTTCCACCTAGTGCCTACCACCCATTTCTTAGCTTTGGGATTCTACCCATCTGTTATGACTGCAGCTGTATGCACGATGAACATAGTACAGTTTTGTACCTACCATAAATGTAGATGTTCAAGTGCTAATACAGCTGCAGTCCAGGTTTCCCTCCCTCCTTCCCCTCTTGGGACAGGCCTATAGGCCAACACATCCTCATACAACCTGATTGGGCTATTCATTTATGTTGTATTTGCTTGCAATTACTGTATTTTGATTATATTACACTGCATTATTACACAAATGTATGTATTGCCTTCCTTCTGGGGGCACCTGACATCTGGGGCAAGAAAAACTGAAGAAAATGGCGTCGGCTGGTTCCTTTATACCCCTGTCGCACTGACGTCAGGGAAGAAGCGACGACAACCAATGCCGGACCTAGACTTTGGAATTCGGCCGACCGAGGGACCCGCCTGACGGCAGCAGAACCCATCTGTTATGACTGCAGCTGTATTAGCACTCGAACATCTACATTTATGGTAGGTACAAAACTGTACTTTCTACATTTTGAGTTTGATGTAAAAAAAAAAAAAAAAAAGTAAGTTTTGCAAGTGTCTTAGCAGTGTGTTTGGGACTACTGAATGAGTACTTTGAGAATGAGTATTTTTTTCTGACGAAAAACAACACTATACCTCTATTTATTAAAAAAAAATGTTACATATGAAATTGGAATTAAAATATGTTTGAGAAGACAAATGCTTTCTTGATTTTAAACATGGAGTAAATACTTGACAGTCTTTTGGGCAAGTTAGCTGAGGTCCTTTTGACTTGGGAAGTTTTAATGTATGGTGGTGTAACTACTCTGCATGAGTCTAAATTGATGACTCTTGTTAAAGGAATTAATAGAGAACCCAATGGTACAACAGATAATGCTCATTTCTAAACAGGTGGTGTGTCCAGCATCTATAAATGTCTGGTAGACTTATTCAGGAGTAACAAAACATGACTCTCCATGCCCTCAGTACCTTCTTGAATGCAAGTATCCTATTCATTCAGTACTTTCAAGCAAACCTATGGGTCTTCGGAGCTGTTCATCTGATCATATCCAGCAACATCAGCACTCCAACCTCTAGCCCTTTCAACTTTAGCATTCACATAATGCACCATTCCCCTAAGCTAACCTCAGGTTTCATTCTCCGTTTTCATGAACAGATGCAGATCTTGGCAGCTAAGTGCTTCACCTTACTTATTTTTAGTCCTTTAGGGATACATTAAGTAATAGTTGTTATAGTTCTTTAGTTTTCTCTTTTTTAAACACCTTTATTGAATTATCACTTGTGACATTGGCAAACTTAACATGTATATAAAAATAATCAAACTATAGTAACAAGTTCACATTCACAAGCATTATACATCAAATTATATTGTTATATATCCTATAATCTAGGAAACATTACTTAAATTATTAAATTTTTGCCTTCTCTTAAACCTCATTCCTCTTCCAAAACATTTTCTGTATGTATTGTTCCCACAATTTCCATGTTTTCTTTGTAAATTATTCCTACCCTTTTCTAGAGATCCTACCTCCTATCTGTTACAATATTCACTTCTTCAGGTATACTTTGCTTAGATTTTGATTTCCATTTTGTAAAAATTGATTTTTTGGTGGACACCAGAATTCACTTAACAAGGCTTTATTATGTCTAGGCAATGCAAATCCTGTATCCCAGTTCAAAAATAATTTCCTTAGTTGCACTTATTTGCTGACCCAGTATTCCTGACAGAGTATTCTGTAGGGAAATCATTACACTCCCAAAACATATATTCCCAGTTTTTATCCATCACCCCCCCAACATTTGCCATCTACCTGAGAAAAACTTATTTGGCGTCTGCATGGGATATAAAAGTATATATGCAAACATTTCCAGGCAAAAATCCTAACTCTTCCAGACCTTGCATATTTAGGAGCCATGCGTATGTCCTTCCATTGTTTCTTTGTGAGTGGCATATCTAATCTCTATTCCCAATCCTTTCTGACCTCTTCTGATTGATTCCTATAGTTATAGTTGCAGTATTTTATATTTTTATGCCCTACTAGTTATCCCTTTAACAGCAGTTTCTGTTATAGTTCAGTTAAAAACTCCCTTTCACTTTCTGTATTCTGATATCACTCCCTGATAGGGAAGACGGTCACTAGCCTGCAATCCATATGTCATCTTGATGCCGTCCCATTTTATTTCCTTTCTTTCTCTAATTGTTCATTCTCAATACATTGGTTCCTTTGCTAAATTCCAGACCCTCTTGTCTATTCTCTATACCTGCAATTGCAGTCATCCCTGTCAGCAGAATCTTCTTACTTTTCTCTCCATTTAAACTTTCTCATGATAATTAGCCCTTGGGGTGACCTTTTCTTAGCATATCTCTAAGTACTTGTTGCGAGACCCTTATGTCAGGGTGTTTGCCACCAGTACTCTTACAGTTCAGTAATATTAAAATTAGGTACAGATAGGCATTTTTCCTGTTATATCCCTCTTTGTTTCTATTAGTTTGTAGTAGATATCTTTGTATTTAGAAATTAGACAAACTTATAATGCATTGTTAACAAGAGATTTAGATACTTAATATCATGCTGTAAATGTCTGAGTTTTAATATTTCTGTATGTGACTGTACCTCTTATAATTGTCATGGCGAACTTGACTTTTAGAGGACAAGAATAAACAGCCCATCTTAAAATTTTTATCAGCAGAAGATCCCACCACAGGATTTACAGAGATCGGTTTGTGGTCTTTCTTGGGGCAGCCTGTATAATGGTGGACTGTGAAGTTTGTAAAACTTTTGTACCTAGAGCTCTCTGCAGTCAAAGGATTATCTAATTTTGAAAGGGTTGCTCCCACGGAATCCAGAAACTTCAAAAGCTAAAAACACTGAAAACCACAGAAGGTCTTGAGAGTATAATCCAAAGTAAAGATCAGCAGATCCATTGTTCCCACTTTCGGCTCTGAAACAGTTGAGACTGGAAGACACCTTGGCAAGGACATCATCAGATGCTCCTCCATTAGATCCGACCCCCTTGAATCCATTTTGTTTGGAGACAATTCTTTTGTTAGACTCTTCCAGGAAAGAGGCTGTCCAGTAGAAGCTGGATCAGTGCCCCTTCTATACATTAATCTGCACTTTCAGCATATTTCTTTAGGTTTTACATCAATACCTCAGAAGCTAATTTGGACCATTTGCTGCAGAAGTTCCTGAAGATACAAATGGAATTGAGGGTCATTCCAACACCTCCTTCCCTGAAGACTGTCTAATCTGTCCATTTTACCCAGATCTCTGCACCTTCTCTGGTCTGCTTTTTCATTCCAGCACCTTTGGATATATTCTTTTTCCTGGGGCTGTTGTTCTTCCATCGGACTTCTCAGTTAGCTTCAACTTTGACACAAGTAAACAACTGGAAACTGCAATTTCTACTACATAGGTTCATAGGTAATTACTAGACTAGCTGCCTTTGCAGGCCATTTTAAGCCTAGCCGATATCCATTTTTGTTTAAAAAAAATCCCATTTGGTTATAGACTGGCCTTACCCATTCCATGCTCAATAATTGTTACCCCAATGAGAATGACTGGAATCATACCATAGATAATTTGAGGGGACCCATGCTTGAGATAAAGCATTTAGGAGCTACACCTGTCCATTAGTAGTATGGGGGCATTTCTGGGAAGTGTTCTGTTTGAAGCAAACCAGAAATGGCCAGCATACAAAAAGCAGTGCAACATTCTTCTTCTGTGGCTTCTGTTGCTTCTAATAACTGTTGTTTCTAGATGTACTGAATTTATGTAAATTCAGAATAGTTTAGAAATGATCAAGGAATATCAGTTTAGGCATTTCCGCCTTCACTGATGAAGCAATTGCCAATCACAAGAATAAGCTAATTCTGAAAGGTCTACTTTCTATGATATTCTTAGAGTCACTGACCAGGGTTCAATCTCCCAAGCATGACAAAAAAGTGCACAGGAAAAGGCAGTCATATCCTTCTGGGTCGTAAAGCTCAGTAAACGTGCAATTTATTCCATTTGCAATGGAATAAACTGCATATTTACTGAGCTTTACATGTTTCTGAATGTTTTTTGTTGTTTCCTTATTGATTTACTTGATACCACTGGATTCATTTTTATTTTGACTGTTTTTGCTGTTTTACTTGTGATCCTTCTGGGTCTTCTACTCAATCCTCGGATCCAATAATGGAGCCTGCTTGAAAATTATCAAAAAAAGTCTGATCCTTTGTCTAAATCTTTGGATCAGTCAGTGTTGGATGTTCAATTTGGCTTCTTTGGATCCAGTAGCATTGGATCTGAAACACTTACCCCGAAAAAAGTATGCGTCATCATTGGATCCTGTACCTTTCAGAGTGCCATCCCCTTTTTTGGAGAGACATGGATATTCCAGGTCCCCATCAGTAGCCTCATACTGTTCTTCCAGGAGCCTGACAGAAGCTGACATGGATAGCATGATGAGGAAGTTTTTCTCAGCACAGATTCAGATGGGAGATCTTCTGGCTCCTACCCCTCAGAGAGAGGAGGCCTTTGAGTCTTACACTGCCCATTTCAGCTCCTTCTCTGATCCAACCCATGGTTGCAGAGTCCTTGGATCCAAGTCTTACAGGACCATCTGTGATAGATTATGGTATCTTCAGTTCCGATACTTTCTTTGCACCAGCTCTGAGTGTATCTGAGCTAGATAAATCTCTGAGCTAAAGCGCCATTCTCAGATCTGCGGTGTTAGTCAACTTCGAAGTTGTCAGAGCCATGTCTGCTGCTCTGAGCTTTGGCATTTGACAGCTCAGCTCTGACTTCTGCCTTGGCTGGACTGCCTTCGGGTCAGAGGGAGCTGGTGGTCCAGAAGCATGTCTTCTCTGCTCCATTGGCATACTTTTCCAGGGAGTGTTCTGCCTTTGAGGTGATGATGTTCTTTGCTTCTGGGGGGTGGACTTTTCCACCCCTCTCAGTTCTCCCTTCTGGATCCCATATGTCTCTGTGCCTTGAACTTCTTCATTTTACTCCACAAGGACAGCCAGCCCAAAGTCACCAGGCTGCCCGGCAGAGTATTCTTATTTCTTCCGAGACTCCTCAAAGAGTTGGTCACTAAAGTTACTGATTCTGATGATGGGGAGAGGTCCCCAAGGTCACCACCTGATGACACCTCCTTTGGAGACGTTCTAGAGATGTTCAAACAAACAAAGGGGTAGTTGGTCTACCGATAGCCCTTTCCAAAAGGAATTGGGAGCCTTTGGGTCTGGTCCATCTACCTCATGTGTGACTCTCCTCGCTGACTAGCTCATTGATTTGATCTGTAGGTGGGCGTGGAAGGAACCAAACACTGTTGAGCTAATCCCCGAGAGACCAGAAAGGATCCTGGCACCACCAAAAGGAAGAGAGTTTTGGAGTAAGGGAGTACCAGTAGCTGCCATGGTTGTGGCACTGGCCATGAAGAAAGAACTTGCTGAACAGAGTTCATCTGTCCATCCCCCTAACAGGAAATCCAGGGTGTTGGACGGATTTTGGAAGCGTGTATATGCTTCAGTGATATTTGCAGGTAGGTTGCTGAATTATTTAGCACAGTTCACCAGATTGCAGAGGGATTAGGTTAAGGAACTTTTCAAATCCCTCTTTGGGACCAGTGCTTCTGAGGCACAGAGCTCTATTGCCACACAGTTGGCTACCCTACAATTGATCACAAATTCATCCATGAGGCTCATTTCACATGCAGCTGAAGGTACCTCAAGGGTGGTGGGTTCAGGCATTTCCATTAGGAGGCATGCCTGGATGCTTTTATGTGATTTTGCAGAGCCCCTCAAGTCAATTCACCCTTTGACAGCAGTTCAGTGTTTGGCCCCAAGGTAAAGGACACTCTCCAGGTGTGAACAAGATAGCCTGTCTGCAGTGGGCATATGATGGTCATCGTGTTACCCTGCTGCAGTCATCCCACTTGGGTTATCCTGCCGTCAGGCGGTCCCACAGTCTGCCCGAATTCCAAAGTCTTGGTCCGGCGTCGGTTGCTGTCGCTTCCTCCCTGACGTCAGTGCGCCAGGGGTATATAAGAGGCATCTGATGCCATTTTCTTCAGTCTTTCTAGCCGCGCGGTGCCCGAAGCAGAAGCAGTTCGCAAGTGCCGGTCGGCCGACACCTGAGATTTTCGATTTGAATTTCAGTCCGAAGTCTTCAATAAAGCTAAGTACCCCGTTGGGGAACATTTTCTTGCCTCAGTCCGATGTCAGAAAAAGTTAACAATTGCATTTCTTGTGGGAAGCAAATACCTCATAAGGACTTCCATTCCTATTGTATTCCTTGCCTAGGCCCAGACCACGACGTCACAGGTTGTCGGTTTTGCGCTAGGTTTAATAAACTAACTATCAAACGCCGTTTTGACTTTGCACGGCATTACTTTGGTAGGAAATTTAATTATATCATGCCGTCGGAGCAGCTGACGATCGCCATTCATAAAAAGTGCAAGGATAAGGACAGGCAGCCTAGGAATAAGCCAGACACCAAGGCCTCAGCTGGGCCTGTTGCTGGTTCTCCGGTTTTCAGTGAGGCGCCTACGCAGCCCCTGACTACCGCAGAACTGGAACCCCAGCCAGCTGCGGAGTCTACTAGGCCGACGCAGCCATCTACCGGCACCAGAGCAGAACTAGACACCGGTGCAACGGAAACACCTTCGGTTGCAGAAGGTGTCTTCAGACAGACTACACTCAAAATTAAATCTTATGCTAAACTTAAAACTCCTTTAAAACCAAAGAAAACTGTACATCAGTCTACAGTTCAAGGCCCCATGCCTAAGAAACAGATGCTTAAGATGGCTGAAAATTTGATTATCCTTATCGGGGGCTGTTCATCGTGTTACCCTGCTGCAGTCATCACACTTGGGTTATCCTGTCATCAGGCGGTCCCGCAGTCGGCCAGAATTCCGAAGTCTTGGTCCGGCGTCGGTTGCTGTCGCCTCTTTCCTGACGTCAGTGCGCCAGGGGTATATATAATGCAACCAGTGCCATTTTCTTCAGTCTTTCTTGCCTCGCGGTGCCCGAAGCAGAAGCAGTTCACAAGTGCCGGTGGGCCGACTCCTGAGATTTTCGAATTCAAATTTCAGGCCGAAGTCTTCTATAAAGCTAAGTACCCTGTTGGGGAAACTTTTCTTGCCTCAGACCGATGTCAGAAAAAGTTAACAATTGTATTTCTTGTGGGAAGCAAATACCTCATAAGGATTTTCATTCTTATTGCGTACCTTGCCTAGGCCCAGACCACAACGTCACTACTTGTCGGTTTTGTGCTAGGTTTAATAAGCGTACTATTAAAAGACTCTTTGATTTCACACGACACTGCTTCGGTAGGAAATTTAACTACACCATGCCGTCAGAGCAACCGACTACCGGCGTGCACAAAAAACGCAGGGAGAAGGACGGACAACCCAGGCCTAAGCCAGATTCCGAGGCCTCTGCTGATCTGGTCTCCGGCCCTCAGTGAGGCTCCAACGCAGCCCCTGACTACCGCAGATCTGGAACCCGAGACCGCTACGGAAATTTTGACGGAATGTACCAGGCCGACGCAGCCTTTTACTTCTGGCCCTTCCGACGACTTTGCTACAAAAGACGGTGCTACAGAAACGCCATCGGTTTCTGAAGGCGTTTTCAGACCGACCACTCTCACCATTAAAACGTTTTCTAAGTCGAAGACTCCTAAATCTAAAAGGACGGCACTTCAATCTCCTGTTCAAGGCCCCATGCCTAAGAAACAGATGCTCAAAATGGCTGAAGATTTGATTTCTTTAATTAGGGGTTCCCAGCCCCCTCCTGACAAAAGGCCTAGACAAGAGGAAGATTATGCATCCTCTGAGCAAATGTCCATTTCTTCAGACTCCTCTGAGGACCAAGACTACTCCTTCTCTCCTTATGAAGATTCTGATGCTGAGGACGCTGTTCCCTCAGCTTCTCCTCCTGAAGAATACCCCTTTGGGGAAACTTTACACACTATGAGGGAACATTTTCGCTGGGAAGGTCAGGACTACTCTGATTCAAAGAAAAGGCTCAGAGTTTCTTTTACTCCCCCAACACAGACCATTTGCCATCCCACCAGTTTTGGACATTGTGGATGATGTCTATTTAGAATCCAGTTTCAACCCAGACTCTCTACCTCCTGCTCCGGCTAAGCCTGTCAGATACTATAGAGTGCCTGATTCCCACAAATTTCTTTATAAAAGCCCTGTAGCCGACCCAGAGACTATCTCCCAGGGTCCCAAGGGGGCTAAGGCTTCTATGGCTAAAAACCCAGTACCTTCTGAGAGGGATTCCAGAGCACTAGACAGGTGAGGGAAAAAGGTTTACACCTCAGCCACACTAGCTATGAGGGCACTGAATTGTCAATTTCACATGCTTAAGTATCAGCAAATTCTAATCTCTCAGTTAAAGCAAAGAATAACCACTCTCCCTCAACAATCTGAATTGAAAGAAGTACAGGATCTGTTGCACGCCACTGAGCAGGTGGGCAAACATACCTTACAATGTGGGTTTGATTCTTTGGAGGCCTCCTGCAGAGCAGCTGTCAGTGGGTCTGTTATACGTAGACATGCTTGGTTAAAGGAACAAACTCTGCCTGATCATGTTAAAGCAAAACTACTAGATGCCCCCTTACAGCAGGATGTTCTTTTTGGAGTTAAAGCAGAAGAAGTTTTAAAGAAAATGGAAGATAAGGCAAAATCTATGCAGACAGTCAAAGATTTCCTACAAGTACAACCCCCTCGCTTCAGCAGAAACTGGCCAACAAAAAATTGGTCCTTTCCAGCCACTGACAGACCACAGAGGAGTAAATACAGATGCCCAAGGGGCAGAGGACAACCACAAGCCCAGTATAAACCTCGTCAATGGGGCACTGCAACACAGAAAGGAGGAAAAGACAGGTCTCAATCCACCAGAAGGCAAACTCATTGACTTGCACCTCATCTGGCCAAGCAATACTCTCTTGGCAGCCCCCTTGGGGGGAAAACTCGCATTTTTTGCAGACAACTGGCACATTGTCACAAAGGACAAATGGGTCCTTGACATAATTTTACGAGGATACAGATTCCACTTTCACACCTTGCCAATGAAAAGAGGAATGCCAAACCTGCCACATAATCAATGGGCAGAGGCACAAAAGCAAATTACAGCTCTCATGGACATGAGAGCCATTCAACTGGTACCTACTCGAGAGCAAGGCCAAGGATTTTACTCGACTCTTTCTAGTGCCCAGAAAGGACAATGCCTGGAGACCAGTTCTGGACCTTTCAATTCTAAACACTTACAAGTACCCAAATTCAAGATGCTAACGCTACTGCAGCTACTTCCCATGTTGGGCAAGGAAGCATGGCTAGTAACGTTGGACCTCAAGGAGGCATACCTGCATGTCCCTATCAGACAAAGTTGCAGAAGATACCTCCGTTTCATTGCAGGTTCAACCCATTACCAATTCTCTGCACTGCCCTTTGGCTTATCTACTGCACCCAGAGTTTTCACAAAATGCCTGGCACCAGTAATTGCATACTGCAGACAAAGAGGAATTCAAATATATCCATACCTGGACAACTGCCTCATCCAAGCGGAAAGCAAAGACATTCTCTTACATCATCTGGCCTTTGTAAAGCATCTACTAAACTGCCTGGGGTACACAGTAAACGAAAAGAAGTCGAAACTAGTACCCTCACAAAAAATGACATTCCTGGGTGCCAGCTAGAATATAACGGCCCAGAAGGCTTATCTTACGCCAGACAAGCAACTACAACTGACTCAATATTTCAAGACAATGACCACAAAGACCCAATTAACTGCAAGAAAAATTCTGCAGGCTTTGGGCTTCATGGCATCTTGCATACTAATACCATTTGCAAAGCTGCATATGAGGAAATTACAGTGGTACCTAAAAAGCATATGGTCTCAACACAGCCACAGCTTGGACACAATATCTCTCATTCCCTGCCTACAACAGGAATTTCTATGGTGGTCACAGACATGTCACCTCAACAAGGGTCAGCCTTTCACCTTGCCCCCAGCAAGGCAAACTATCACAACAGATGCTTCAGACTACGCCTGGGGGGCACACATGGCAGGACAATGCATTCAAGGCCTATGGACTGCAGATCAAAGAAGTCTGCACATAAATCAAAAAGAGATGCTAGCTGTACAGAAAGCTCTGACAGCTTTCAAGGATCTATTACATCCAGGGCAACTTGCAATAAAGACTGACAACACCACAGTAATGTGGTACATAAACAAGGGGGTACACATTCCTACCCTCTATGCAGGCAAGCAATGATCTTATGGAACACAGCTCTGGCCTACCAAGTCCAGTTACAAGCTCAATTCCTGCCAGGACAGAAGAACACATTGGCAGGCGACCTCAGCAGAAACATCAAGGATCCCCACGAGTGGAAACTAGATCCACAAATATTTATATTTATATTTATATTTACAGTGATAACTCAAAAATGGGGCCTTCCAAACATAGACCTGTTTGCCAGTCCTCAAAACTATCAACTGACAAAATTTTGTACAAGGATATTTCACCATCAAGCTTGGAAAGTGGACGCTCTCTCTTTCATTTGGAAAAACCTGACAGTATATGCCTTCCCTCCATTGCCTCTCCTCACAAAGGTTCTTTTGAAAGTCAAAAAGGAGAAACCATGACTGATTGTCATAGCCCCAGACTGGCCACGCCAGCACTGGTATCCGCTATTGAAAAATATGGCCCACAGCCCACCATGGATATTGCCTCAAATCCCCCATTTGCTCACACAACAAAACAATCAGATTCTTCACAGCCAGCTCAAAACTTTAAATCTGGCTGCATGGCAAATCAACTAAACATTCAACCAGCTCCTCTTTCACAAACAGTTCTGGATGTTATTCTGGAAGCCAGGAGGCCAAGCACCAGGAAGGCTTATTCAGACAAATGGAAAAGGTTTTGTGCCTGGAACCAAGCTAAAGGCCAAGACACAATTCAGCCTCACATGCTTCACATTCTACAGTATTTAGCTGAGATGTTGCACAAAGAACTTTCCTTTTCCTCAATTAAAATCCATGCTTCAGCTATTTCAGCCCACTACAACACGGATCCACCTTTATTTTCACATACTCTTCTAAGGCAGTTCCTCAGAGGGGTGAAAAACATTAGACCACCCAGGAGAGCTCCTACACCAATATGGGACCTCAGTTTTCTTCTGGAAAAACTAATGCTACCTCCCTTTGAACCAGCTTTCTCTGCATATCTTTAGTTCCTATCATGGAAGACTGCCCTGCTCCTAGCAATAACTTTAGCTAGAAGAGTCTCAGAGCTACAGGCACTAATGGCAGTGGAACCTTTCCTCATTTTTCAAGACAGTTTCTCTACGAACTAATCCTTCCTTTTTGCCTAAGGTGGTTTCCAGTGTAGCTTTAAATCAAACCATCCACTTACCCACCTTCTTCCCCAATCCACAGAACAAAGGTGAGAGACTCCTGCATTCCTTGGACATTCACAGGCAGCTTCGTTACTACTTGGACAAAACTAAGGCTTTCAGAAAATCTGACCAGCTCTTTGTATCCTATGCTACAGCTTCTCAAGGGAAGGCTATATCAAAGCAAACCATTTCTGAATGGATAGGTCATTGCATACATTTCTGCTATACCCATCATGGGAAACCAGTTCCTGCTACCATTAGATCCCACTCTACCAGGGCAACAGCTACCTCTACAGCCTTTCTCAGGGGGGGTTCCAACCAAGGAAATTTTAGAAGCTGCAACTTGGAGTTCAGTACACACCTTTACCAAACACTATCACTTATCTCTTTACTTTGAGTCCAGGGCAGGTTTCGCCACTGCAGTTCTGCAGGGCCTTATTGCCTCCACTAACCCTCTATGATACCTCCCCCCTACCTTAGCTTTGGGTTTCAACCCAAGTGTGATGACTGCAGCAGGGTAACACGATGAACATAGTACAGTTTTGTACCTACCATAAATGCAGATGTTCGAGTGTTCACCCTGCTGCAGTCCAGGTTACCCCCTCTCCATCCCCTCTGATCTACTGGCTAAATCTCGTCAATGCCTTACTGATGCATTTGCTTATAGTTGAAGGGATTTTGTGTTTGTGCAGTGGTTACTCCATTTGGTACTAATTTCTGACCACCTTTTTGGGGGCACCTGACATCTGGGGCAAGAAAAACTGAAGAAAATGGCATTGGTTGCATTATATATACCCCTGGTGCACTGACATCAGGGAAGAGGCGACAGCAACCGATGCCGGACCAAGACTTTGGAATTCCGGCCGACTGCAGGACCGCCTGACGACAGGATAACCCAAGTGTGATGACTGCAGCAGGGTGAACACTCGAACATCTACATTTATGGTAGGTACAAAACTGTACTTTCCCATCCGCGTCCTGATAAAAGACCAAGACAAGAGGAGGATTATGCATCCTCTGACCAGGTTTCTCTCCCCTTAGATTCTTCTGAGGAACAGGATTACACTTTTCCACCTTATGAAGATTCTGATGCTGAAGACTGTATTCCCTCAGCATTTCCCCATGAAGACTACTCCTTTGGGGAAACTTTAAATACCATGAGGGAACATTTCCACTGGGAAGGTCAGGATAAGAAAAGGCTCCGAGAGTTCCTTTTACTACCCCAGCACAGACCTCTTGCTATCCCTCCTGTTCTAGATGTTGTGGATGATGTTTACTTGGAGTCTAGTTTAAATCCAGACTCTCTTCCTCCTGCTCCAGCCAAACCAGACAGATACTACAGAGTACCTGACTCTCACAAATTCCTTTATAAAAGCCCTATAGCTGACCCAGAAACAATTTCCCAGGGTCCTAAGGGAGCAAAAGCTTCTGTGGCTAAAAAATCCTGTGCCCTCTGAAAGGGATTCCAGAGCCTTAGATAGATGGGGAAAGAAAATATGCACCTCAGCTACTCTGGCTATGAGAGCATTAAATTGCCAGTTTCACATGTTGAAATATCAACAATTCCTAATGTCTCAGTTAAAACAAAAAATGAGCACACATTCAGAACTGCCTGAATTCAAGGAAATGCAGGATCTGTTGCATGCAGCTGAACAGGTGGGCAAACATACTTTACAATGCGGATTTGATTAAATGGAAGCTTCTTGTAGAGCAGCTGTTACTGGCTCTGTCATACGTGTAGACATGCTTGGTTAAAAGAACAAACCCTCCCTGACCATGTTAAAGCAAAATGATTGGATGCACCGTTACAGCAGGATGTATTATTTGGTGTCAAAGCAGAAGAGGTTTTAAAGAAAATGGAGGATAAGGCAAAGTCTATGCAAATGGTCAAGGATTTTTTTGCAGATACAACCCCCTCATTTCAGCAGAAATTGGCCAACAAAAAACTGGTCCTTTCCAGCTTCAGACAGATCACAGAGGGGCAAATACAGACGCCCAAGGGGCAGAGGTCAGTCACAGGGCCCTTACAAACCTCGCCAATGGGGTTCTGCTACCCAGAAAGGAGGAGAAGACAGGCCACAAGCTAGCAGAAGACAAACACAATGACTCTGTCCTCAAACTACCAAGCAAATCTCTCCTGGCAACTCCCTTGGGAGGAAAACTAGCATTTTTTGCAGACAACTCGCACATTATCACAAAAGACAAATGGGTTCTAAACATTGTCTCTCAAGGATACAGATTCCACTTTCATACCTTACCAAAGATCAAAGGAATGCCAAACCTGCCACCAAATCAATGGGCAGAAGCACAAAAACAAATTACAGCTCTCATGAGCATGAGAGCCATTCAACAGGTACCTACTCAGGAGCAAGGACAAGGATTTTACTCGACTCTTCCTAGTCCCAAGAAAGGGCAAAGCATGGAGACCCATTCTGGATCTTTCAATTCTGAACACCTATCCGCAAGTACCAAAATTCAAGATGCTAACACTACAGCAGCTTCTTCCCATGCTGGGCAAGAATGTTTGGCTAGTCACTTTGGACCTCAAGGAGGCATACCTGCATGTCCCTATCAGACAAAATTGCAGAAGATACCTCCGCTTCATTGCAGGTTCAACGCATTATCAATTCTCTGCACTGCCCTTTGGCTTATCTACTGCACCCATGGTCTTCACAAAATGCCTGGCACCAGTAATTGCATACTGCAGACAAAGAGGAATTCAAATATACCCATACCTGGATGACTGCCTTATTCAAGCAGAAAGCAAGGACATACTTTTAAAGCATCTGGCATTTGTCAAACACCTTCTAAGTTGCCTAGGATACACAGTAAATGAAAATAAATCAAAACTAGTGCCCTCAAAAAACATAATATTCCTGGGTGGCAGCTTGAATACAACGGCCCAGATGGCTTATCTCACGCCAGACCAGCAACGACAGCTGTTTCAATATTTCAAAATAATGGCAACAAAGACCCAACTCCCTGCAAGAAAAATTCTGCAGGCCTTGGGATTCATGGCATCTTGCATACTACTAATACCATTTGCAAAACTGCATATGAGGAAATTACAATGGTACCTGAAAAGTGTATGGACTCAGCACAGCCACAGCTTGGAAACAATGATACCACTCATTCCCTGCCTTCAACAGGAGTTTCTATGGTGGGCACAGGCATGTCACCTCAACAAGGCTCAGCCGTTCACTTTACCCACAGCTAGGCAAACTATGACAACAGATGCATCGGGCTATGCCTGGGGAGCACACATGGCAGGGCAGTGCATTCAGGGCAGATGGACTACAGATCAGAGGCATCTGAATATCAATCAAAAAGAAATGCTAGCAGTACAGAATGCCCTAACAGCTTTCAAGGACCTTCTACACCCAGGACAACAAATAGACAGACAATACCACAGTCATGTGGTACATAAACAAGCAAGGGGGCACACATTCCTGCCAGGAAAAACACATTGGCAGACGATCTAAGCAGAAACATCATGGATCCACACGAATGGAAACTAGATCCACAAGTATTTGCAATGATAGCTCAAAAATGGGGACGCCCAGACATAGATCTGTTTGCAAGCTCCCACAACCACCAACTTCAAAAATTTTGCACAAGGACCTTCCATCCACTAGCTTGGAAAGTGGACGCCCTCTCATTCAGTTGGAAAACATTAACAGTGTATGCCTTCCCTCCACTACCTCTTCTAGCAAAGGTACTGCTGAAAGTCAGATTAGAGAGGCGACAAATGATACTCGTTGCACCAGACCAGCCACGCCAGCATTGGTACCCAATTTTAAGGAACATGGCCCACGGCCCACCATGGATTTTGCCACAAATTCATCACCTGCTCACCCAGCGAGACCATCAGATTCTACACAGCCAGCTCAAGACTTTAAACCTGGCTGCATGGCAAATTACCTAAACAACCAGCCAACACCTTTATCCAAAGCTGTTATGGATGTCATTCAGGAGGCCCAGCACCAGGAAAACCTATTCAGACAAATGGAAAAGATTTTGCACCTGGAACCAGGCTAAAGACCTAAACCCCCTTGATCCAAACATCCCTCAGATTCTACAATATTTAACTGAGATGTTACACAAAGGACTTTCCTTTTCATCTATCAAGATCCACGCCTCAGCAATTTCAGCTCATTACAGCATGGATCCTCCTTTATTCTCACATCCACTCCTAAGACAGTTCCTCAGAGACCGCCAAGGAGAGCTCCAACATCTACTTGGGATCTCAACTTTGTTCTGGAAAAGCTTACACTGCCACCCTTTGAACCAGCTTTTTCAGCTGACTTAAAATTTCTTTCATGGAAAACTGCCCTACTACTAGCAATAACCTCAGCTAGAAGAGTCTCAGAGCTACAGGCACTAATGGCAGTGGAACCTTTCATCATTTTTCATCAAGACAGAGTCTCTCTATGAACTAATCCTTCCTTTATGCCAAAGGTGGTATCCAGTGTGGCCCTAAACCAAACCATTCACTTGCCCACCTTCTTCCCAAATCCCCAGAACAAAGGAGAAAGACTCCTGCACTCTTTGGACATTCACAGGCAATTACATTACTACTTGGATAAAACTAAGGCTTTCAGAAAAACTGACCAGCTTTTTGTAGCCTATTCTACAGGATCGCAAGGAAAAGCTATCTCAAAACAGACCATTTCAAAATGGATAAGGCATTGCATATGTTTTTTCTACATACATCATGGGAAACCAGTACCTGCTAACATTAAGTCCCACTCCACCAGGGCTACAGCTACGTCAGCAGCCTTTCTCAGGGGAGTGCCAACCAAGGATATTCTGGAAGCTGCTACTTGGAGTTCAGTGCACACCTTCACCAAACACTACCACTTACCTCTGTACTCTAAGATTAGAGCTGGTTTTGCCACTGCAGTTTTGCAGGGCTTACTAGCTTCTTATAACACTGTCTGACTCCACCTCTCATCCTTAGCTTTGGGATTCAACCCAAGTGTGATGACTGCAGCAGGGTAACACGATGAACATAGTACAGTTTTATACCTACCATAAATGTAGATGTTCGAGTGTTCACCCTGCTGCAGTCCAGGTTACCCTCCCTCCATCCCCTCTGAACTAGCTGAACTTATCTCTACCACTCTATCCTATACTACCTCTGTGATGTATTTGCTTGTGCCTAAGGGTTTTGTTTTATTTTTATATAGATATATATATATATGTATATATATATATATATATATATGTAATGTATATATATAATTTTGCCTACCTATTGGGGGCACCTGACATCTGGGGCAAGAAAAACTGAAGAAAATGGTGTTGGATGCCTCTTATATACCCCTGGCACACTGACGTCAGGGAAGAAGCGACAGCAACCGACGACGGACCAAGACTTTGGAATTTGGGCCGACTGCGGGACCGCCTGATGGCAGGATAACCCAAGTGTGATGACTGCAGCAGGGTGAACACGGTAACATCTACATTTATGGTATATACAAAACTGTACTTTTTTCAACCCCTCAAAGAACCTTCTCTAGGAATCAACAACTTGGCCAAAAAACATAGTTCAGAAAGTCTCTGAGTAATTTCCAATATCCACATGGAAATATTTCCCCCGGGAGCAGAGGAGGCAAATCAAATGGAAGATGCCGCTTGTGTGGCAGAGGAGCCCTACAGAACCAGGGGTCAGAGATTCTTTTTCTGATAGACCCTATCAATGCTTCTAAAAGGAGACCCAATTGTCCATCTCTGGTGGCAGTCAAAGGTCACCTGTCCCTGCACCAGAGAGCCTGGTTAGATATTACAAAAGTTTCAAGAGTACAGAGGATTATTTCCAGAGATTTTATAATTCCCTTTTCCCTACCCCCTCCCTCACCAGTAAACAAAATTCCCAATGTTCCACCCAGTCAGAGGAAAGCAGCAGCTCAAGGAGAAAAAAAAAAAAAGCTGCTAGAAAAATAGTCATCCAGGAGGTCCCCAGACCAGAAAGACTCGAACTTACTCAAGATTTTTTTAGTGCCAAAGAAAACGGCACTGGAGACCAATTTTGATATTCAGCAATCTGAACAAATTGGTTCAGTATACAAAGTTCCGGATGGTCACGGTTCACTCCATTTTGCCTGTCCTGCACAAGGACATCTGGATGTGCTCCATAGATCTTTAGGATGTGTACTATGATATAAAAATGAACAGGTGATCCAGAAAGTATCTACACTTCCAGCTGGGAGCCAGTCATTAAGAGTTCTGAGCACTGCCCTTTGGTCTCACCACTGCCCCCAGGGTGTTCAAATGCATGGCAGTAGTAGCAGCTCACTTGTGGCTGCAGTGATTCAGGGTGTTTCAGTATTTGGGCGACTTGCTTATAACCGCTACGACTAGGCATCTTCTGATAAAATCACAAGACTATGTACTTCAGATTGTTCTCATCTAGGAATTACCATCAGTCAGAACAAATCTCAGCTCGAACCAACTCAGACATTAGAATTCATAGGGGCCTTGTTCAATACAATATCAGGAAACCACTCTCCCTCTAGCACTCCAGAACATAGATTGCACTAAATCAATCCCAGCAAAATGGGGGGGGGGCTTGCTTCCACTCCCCCTAATTGTATATACCAACTCGGAGATCGCACTACAGTGGAAAAAAAGTGGTTCTTAACCCTGGGAAAAATTCTGTGCTTTGCTGTCATAAATTTTGCTGTTCAGCCATTGATGAATATGTATTTGAAAATGTATTTAGATGAATTAATATAGGAATGAAAAGAATGAGAGAGAGAGAGAAGGTTTGATGCTGGTGGGGATAGTGAATCAAGAAGTGCAACGAATTAGCAAGGAATAAGTAAGAATGCTGTGAAGAGGATGAAGAATGGAAAGGCTGTTGGTCCAGATGACATTCCGGTGGAAGCATGAAGTTGTTTAGGAGAGATGGCAGTGGAGTTTATGTCCTTCAAGGATGCATCTGCAGTCATCACATATGGGTTGTCCTGCCTCAGGCAGCCCTTCGGTCGGCCGGATTCCAAAGTCCGGGTCTGGCTTCGGCTGATGTCGCACTTTCCCCGACGTCAGAGCGTCTGGGGTATAAAAGCATCAGCTGATGCCATCTTCCCTAGTCTTTCTTGCCACGTGGTGCCTGAAGCAGAAGCAGTTCGTAAGTGCCGGTCGGCCAGCTCCTGTGATTCAGCTACCGAAGACTTTGAAAAAGCTAAGTACCCCGTTGGGGACTCTTTCTTGCCTCAGCCGATGTCAGATAAAGTTAATAATTGTTTAACTTATGGGAAACAAATACCTCATAAGGATTTCCACTCTTACTGCCTCCCCTGCCTAGGCCCAGACCACGACGTCTCTGCCTGTTCAGCCTGTGCTTCCTTCAACCGACGAACTCTTAGACGTCGGTCGGAGTTTGCAGAGGAATTTTTGGGGGCTAGTTTTGCTTATAAGATGCCGTCGGAGACTCTGACTTCGCATTTAGTTAAAAAACGGAAGGACAAGGACCGACGCACGTGGACCGCGGTTTCGGCTGAAACCGCGGTCAGGCCTACCGCGAGTGTCTCGGTCTCGGCTGAAACAGAGTCCTTGGTACTTCCTATTACCGAAGCCACACAACCGACTACCTCGGCCCCGGCCGAGTCGGTTATTGAATTACCTACTGAAACCGGTGTCCAGGAACCTTCTGACACCATTCCTTTAGATAAGTCTACTCCTGCACGTGGTGCAGCCAGACCCCCTGCTTCCATGTCCATTAAGGCTTTCTCTAGGGCTAAAGCTGCTAAACTTACTAAAGCTTTGCCTCCCAAGGTTTCCTCTCAGAGACCTTCTACTGGCTCTCAGATTCTTAGCCTAGCAGAGGATCTGATTTCTTTAACTAGAGGTTCCCAACCTCATCCGGACAGGGGCTCTCAACCACCTCCAGACAAAAGGCCCAGGGTTGAGCCCTCTGACCCCCAGTCCTCAGATGAGTCCACTGATGGCTCTGCTCTGTCAGACCACCAGGAGGAGGCTTATTCCTCTGAGGATTCTGATGCTGAAGAATCTATTCCCTCGGCCTCCCCTCCTGAAGAGTTTTCCTTTGGAGAGACATTACACTCTATGAGAGAACATTTTCAATGGCAGGGTCAGGATTTCTCTGATTCCAGAAAGAGATTAAAGACCTTTTTACATTTACCTCAGCATAGGCCTTTAGCTATACCTCCTGTTTTGAATGTCATTGATGATGTGTACTCTGATGCCAGTACTGCCCCTGACTCTCTCCCTCCGGCTCCTGCCAAACCTGATAGATACTACAGGGTCCCGGACTCACATCTACACCTGTACAAGGCCCACTCTGCTGATCCAGAAACTATTTCCCAGGGCCCAAAAGGGGTTGCAGCTGCCACTGCTAAAAACCCTCTACCCTCTGAAAGGGAGTCCAGAGCATTAGAGAGATGGGGTAAGAAAATGTATACTTCTTTCCATGAGGGCATTAAATTGTCAATTTCATATGATACAGTACCAAGAGTATTTGTTAGATGAATTGCATAAGAAACTGTCCTCTTCTGAACCCTTGATCAAATCCCTTCAGGATCTGGTGCATAACTCCCAGCAGGTTAGTAACCATTTCTTGCAGTGTGGTTATGATGCATTGGAAGCTTCATGTAGGTCAGCTATGACAGGTGCAGTTATACGTAGGCATGCCTGGCTGAAGGAACAATCTCTGCCAGACCATGTTAAAGCTAAGCTTTTGGATGCTTCTATGGAAAAGCAAAAATTATTTGGTTCCACGGCTCGAAGTTTTAAAGAAATTTGAAGAAAAGGCAAAATCTGTGCAAACAGTCAAAGACTTTCTGCAAGTCCAACCACCGAGATTCAGCAGAAATTGGCCTACTAAGAATTTGTCCTTTCCGGACTCAGACAGATCTCAGAGAGGCAGGAATGGGCGTGCCAGAGGTAGAGGGCAAGCTAGAGGCTCCTACAGAGGCAGTCAGTGGCAGCCTCCCAACCAGAGAGGTAGTGCAGGAACTACAACTGCTACATCAGGACAGACTCAATGACTTTATTTTGACTCCGCCGACCAGGGCTCAATTAGAAGCACCTTTGGGCGGAAAGCTTTCTTTATTCTCAAAAAATTGGCACAGCATTACAAGGGACACATGGACACTGCACATAATAGACAAAGGATACAGGTTCCATTTCCACTCATTGCCAAAAAGGAGAGGCATGCCAGACCTGCCCACCAAATCAGAGGGCAGAGGCTTTGAAGCAAATTACCAACTTAATGCAAATGAAAGCCATAGAAAAGGTACCTCTTTCAGAACAAGGCCAGGGATTTTACTCCAGATTATTCCTTGTTCCAAGAAAAGAAAATCAATGGAGGCCTATTCTCGACTTGTCCGCATTGAATACTTACCTCATTGTGCCAAAATTCAAAATGCTGACTCTACAGCAACTCCTTCCCATGCTGGGCAAGGGGTCTTGGCTGGTGACTCTAGACCTCAAGGAGGCATACCTGCATGTCCCTATTCGACAGAGCTGCAGAAGACACCTCAGATTTCTTGCAGGGTCAGAGCATTATCAATTCTCAGCATTACCCTTTGGCTTATCTACTGCGCCCAGAGTATTCACGAAATGCCTGGCATCAGTAATTGCACACTGCAGACTTCAGGGGATTCAAATCTACCCATATCTGGACGACTGCCTTATACAAGCGGACAGCAAGCAAACTTTGTTAAAGGACTTGGACTATGCCATCCACCTGCTACAGGCCTTGGGATATACAGTCAACATCCACAAATCAAGACTGGTTCCATCCCAAAGAATAACCTTTCTGGGTGCGGATCTAGACACAACCACCCAAATGGCCTTTCTCACAGAAGAAAAACAAAAACAACTACCAGATTACTTCAAGAATCTGACAAGACAAACTCAGCTGACTGCAAGGAAAATCCTGCAGGCCCTGGGTTACATGGCATCTTGCATTCTTCTGATTCCGCAAGCAAGACTGCATATGAGAAAATTACAATGGTACCTAAGAAGTTTATGGACACCGCGCAGTCACAGCTTAGAAACTCTGATCCCACTCATACCTTGCCTACAAAAGGAATTTCTGTGGTGGGCTCAAGCCTGCCAGTCGAACAGCGGGTTGCCCTTCAGCAAGCCAAGAGCCAACCAAACCATCACCACGGACGCTTCAGACCAAGGTTGGGGAGCACACATGGAGGGCAGATGTATCCAAGGGCTATGGTCACAAAGAGAGCTGCGCATGCACATAAACCAAAAGGAAATGCTGGCAGTGATACACACAATCGAGGCCTTCAAACCTTTCCTTCAGCAAGGCCACCTGCTCATAAGGACAGACAACACCACAGTTATGTGGTACATAAACAAGCAAGGAGGCACCCATTCCTACCCTCTTTGCAGACTGACAATGAATCTATGGGAACTTGCTTTGAAACTCAACATACAGCTACAGTCCCAGTTCATGCCAGGGAAAGACAATATACTGGCAGACAGCTTAAGCAGAACTACCATGGATGCATATGAATGGATGCTGCACCCAGACATCATCTTACTCATCACACAATCATGGGGAAGCCCGGAAATAGATCTGTACGCTTCCCCCCACAATCATCAACTGAGGAAATTCTGCTCAAGGACATACCACCCACAAGCATGGAAAGTGGACGCTCTCTCTTTCAGCTGGAAAGCTCTAACAGTGTATGCTTTCCCACCTCTCCCATTAATGACCAAGGTCCTACTGAAGATCAGGACAGAGCAGCCCAGAGTGATTCTGATAGCTCCAGACTGGCCAAGACAGCACTGGTACTAACTGTTAAAGAGCATGTCACAGACGAAACCATGGCCTCTCCCCCTATGGCCACTTCTACTGACGCAGCACAATTTCAGGACTCTGCACCCCAACCTGAAAACCTTGCAGCTAACTGCCTGGAGAATACCATGACTACTCCTCAGGATAACCTATGCCAGAGAGTGAAGGATATTATTATGGAAGCTTGCCGGCCTTCCACAAGGAAGGCATATTCAGCAAAATGGAAAAGATTTCACACCTGGAACACAACAAAGGGCCTAGATGTGACAGTGATGAACATGGCACATATACTGGAATATTTGGCAGAATTGTTCCACAATGGCCTGTCTTACTCTTCCATTAAGATACATGCCTCAGCAATCTCAGCAGAATACAATGTTCATCCACCTGTCTTCTCTCACCCTCTCCTAAGACAGTTTCTAAGAGGAACCAAAAACATCAAACCTCCAAGGAAACCACCTCTACCTACTTGGGACCTTAATTTCGTGTTGGAAAAGCTAACACTTCCTCCCTTTGAACCAGCAGCATCAGCAGATCTACAGTTTTTGTCTTGGAAAACTGCCTTCCTTCTGGCCATAACCTCAGCAAGAAGAGTACCTGAGTTACAAGCTTTAATGGCAGTGCAGCCATTTCTTATCTTTCATCAGGACGGAGTTTCTTTGAGGACCAATCCTACATTTATACCAAAGGTGGTATCCAGGGTATCTTTGAACCAAGCTATTCACTTGCCTACATTCTTCCCACAACCACAAAATAAAGGGGAGAGACTTCTGCACACCCTGGACATACACAGACAATTGCGCTACTACTTGGACAGAACTAAGAGTTGCAGAAAGACTGACCAGTTGTTTGTAGCATATGCGACAATTTCAAAATGGATAGGGAATTGCATTCGTTTTTGTTACTCCTTTCATGGAAAAACTGTGCCAGCTAACATTAGACCTCATTCCACGAGAGCCACAGCCACCACCACAGCCTTCCTAAGAGGGGTGGCTACCAAGGACATCTTAGAAACTGCTACATGGAGCTCCGTGCATACATTTGCCAAGCATTACAATTTACCTTTATACTCCAGATCCAGAGCAGGTTTTGCTATGGCAGTCCTGCAGGGTATCTTAACTACACCATCCTTTACTTAGTACCACCACCCCCAGATTGGCTGTGGTATTCTACCCATATGTGATGACTGCAGATGCATCCTTGAAGGACATAGTAAAGTTTTGTACCTACCATAAATGTAGATGTCCGATAGGTGTGCATCTGCAGTCAGGTTTACCCTCTCTCCTTCCCCTCTGTGGTATTCCTAGGGTGCTTACCCCTCTATTAGCTAGTTGGGGGAATCTATTATGGTGTATTTGTTTGTATATACATGTATATATATTTTTTTTGCAAATGTTTGGAATTTTATTGCATTCCTCCAAATTTAGCCTTCCTAGAGGGCACCTGGCATCTGGGGCAAGAAAAACTGAGGAAGATGGCGTTGGCTGATGCTTTTATACCCCAGACGCTCTGACGTCAGGGAAAGTGCGACATCAGCCGAAGCCAGACCCAGACTTTGGAATCTGGCCGACCGAAGGGCTGCCTGAGGCAGGACAACCCATATGTGATGACTGCAGATGCATACCTATCGGACATCTACACTTATGGTAGGTACAAAACTGTACTTTAACCAGATTGTTTTACAAAATCTTGGAAAATGAGAGGGTGCCTGAGGAGTGGAGAAAGTGTTTTGGTACTGATTTTTAAGAATACGGGTGATGCACAGAACTTGTAGTAACTACCGGGGATAAAATTGATCAGTCATAGCATGAAGTTATGGGAAAGAGTAGTGGAAGCTAGGTTAAGAAGGGAGGTGATGATTAGTGATCAGCAGTATGGTTACATGCCAGGAAAGAACACTACAGATGCAATGTTTGCTCTGAGTGTTGAAGGGAAAGTATAGAGAAAGTCCGAAGGAGTTGCATTGTGTCTTTGAGAACTTAGAGAAAGCATATGACAGGGTGCCTAAAGAGGAGTTGTGGTATCATATGAGGAGGTCAGGAGTGGTAGAGAAGTATGTAGGAGTGATGCACTGGATACGTACGAGGGTAGTGTGACAGTGGTGAGATCTGCTGTGGGAGTGATGGATGCATTTAAGGTGGAGGTGGGATTACATCAAGGATCAGCTCTAAGCCCTTTCTTATATGCAGTGGTGATGGACAGGTTGGCAAACGAGATCAGACAGGAGTCCCCATGGACTATGATGTTTGCAGATGACATTGTGATCTGTAGTGAGAATGGGGAACAGGTTGAGGACACCCTGGAGAGGTAAAGATATGCTCTAGAGAGGAGAGGAATGAAGGTCAGCAGGACTAAGACCGAATGTATGTCTATGAATGAGAGGGGGGATAGAGGAATGGTGAGGATGCAGGGAGTAGAGTTGGCAAAGGTGGATGAGTTTAAATACTTGGGATCAACAGTTGAGTAATGGTGAGTGTAGAAGAGAGGTGAAGAAGAAAGTACAGGCAGGATGGAATGGGTCGAGAAGGGTGTCAAGAGTGATTTGTGACAGACTGGTACCAGTATGAGTGAAAGGAAAGGTTTATAAGAGGGTAGTGAGACCAGCTATGTTATATGGGTTGGAGATGGTGACATTGACAAAAAGGAGTCCAAGCTGGACATGGCAGAGGTAAAGATGGTAAAATTTGCAATGGCTGTGACAAGGATGGACAGAATTAGGAATAAGTATGTCAGATGGTTAGCTCAGGTTGTATGGTTTGGAAATATAGCCAGAGAGGCGAGATGGCATTGGTTTGGAAATGTGCTGGTGGGGTGCTGGGTATTTTGGAAAGGATGCTAAGGATGGTGCTGCCAGGTAAGAGGAAAAGAGGAAGGCTTAAGATAAGGTTTATGGATGTGAGAGAGGACATGCAGATGGATGGTGTGACAGAGCAAGATGCAGAGGACAGGAAGAAATTGAAACAGATTATCTGCTGTGGCGACCCTTAATGGAAACAGCCAAAAGAAAAAAAAAGAACATAGACCCCCTAAAACCTACATGCAAGACTATGTACATCTTCAAATACAGTTATACCCGCCTAATAGAAACAAAAGTCCCAAACTGACAGTCACACACAGACTTGAGTTATCCTAAAAGAAAGGTTAAACATGCTAAGACTCATGGTGCAGCATGTGCTTGTACTAAGTGCTAATTGGTTTTGTCTTTTCTTTATAGCTCTCCCAGCTGGGAAAACCCCTGAATGCTTTCATTCTAGCCAGTTTCTCTTCTCAGTTTTTTTTTTCAGCCAATCATGGTTTACCAGTCTGTAGCCAGTTTCTGTTTGTAAGATTATCTCCATGGAGACATGAGGACCAGGCAGACAATTTCTTCTTATCAGATTGTTCCCATTGAAACATGAAGACCAGCTGCAGAGCTGCTACTGAGCATACATGTTTTTGCTAGAAAAACGACTCATAATATTCAGTATTCTTTTTCATTTACTTGCTTACTTTTAAACCTTGTTACTAAATCAGTCTAAGGTCCTTAATCCAGTCATTTCCCCATACAAGAATGAGAAACAGCAGATTAATTTTTCATCATGTTCTTTTAACAAGGCTTTTTCTTTTAATTTCATTGCCTACATTTCTTAAAACTGAACAAGAAGAGAGAAGGGCGAAAGAAAGAAAAAAGCAGCAGCACCCATTTACAAACCCCATTACACCAAAATAACAGAGAAACCTTTATAGCATGCAAAGAAAACCATAAACTACAAAAATAGTGCTAGTAAGAAAAAATAAAATTCACTTAGTCAATTTTCTCCCTCGTCTGCCCCTCCCCAAAGAATTTTTTTGAGCCTCCTTATTTAATTTTCAATAGAGATAGGGGGTAGCACTATGACACAATCCTTCTTTTTCCCTAAGGTGTTTTTAGAATCCAGCATAATTCAGTCCATTAATCTTCCAGTTTTCTTACCAGATTTCACAAAGAGGAATACGTGTTACATTTGTTGGACATTCGCACACAGTTGCGTTTGTTTGCATGGAATAAAGAATTTCAGGGGAAAAAAAACAAATCAGTTTATTTTGTGGAATCTAAATTAGGCAAGTCAGTGGCAAAAGTAACTTTAGCCAGATGGCTGACTGATTAGATATTTTTTCACTATAACAAATTGGGCTGGTCTTTGCCTAAACCTTCGAGAATCTCTTCAACTAGGTCCATGGCAACATCATCAGTATTTTTATCCAGGTCTTCCATGGCCAATATCTGTGCAGCTGCAACTTGGGCTAATCCACATATCTTTATCACTCTTTACAAATTGTATCTAGTCTCGATGGAAGAGCTGCCTTCCTTCGCCTCAACAGTGCTCAGGCATATCCTTCCTTAGAGTCCTCCTGGGAATTCAGGTAGGTGGAGACTCTGTCCGATTTGGTTGGGGAATGAATGAAAATTGACAGCATCAGATAAAGAATTTAATGTACTCACCATAACATTCCATCTATATTGTCCATTTTCATTCTTCCCAAACTCTCTTCCCACTAACCCCCTACCTTTTAGCTAATCACTTTTGGCAGAATGAGAAGGGTATAAAGGACCAATGTTCCTTCAGTTAAGCTCCAAGTATTTGTTTCTGTTACCAGTGTGCTGATTTTTCCTCTGAAACTATAAGCCAGCAAACAAGATCTGAGGTATGTTAGGGGATAGAGATTTATGGGTAAGGGAGAAGCTCAAGAGTTCTGGTGGCCACGAGCTGTAAAAAAAATAAAACTGCCAAGTCTGATCCAAGGATCAGATCAGAACTCAGTTGTTGAGGAAGAATGAAAATAGACAACACAGATGGAACATTATGATGACTATTCTTTTTCTTTTTTCCTGAAGAGATTCAAGATTCTGAATCTGGACAGGAAGGTGGAGGGACAGATGCAGGGTTTTCTCCTCCAATTTCTGATTCACACTACGAGGAGAGCACAGTGTGAGTGGATGTTCATCATGCATACAGCTGCAGTCATAACAGATGGGTTCTCCTGCCGTCAGGTGGGTCCTCGGTCGGCCGAATTCCAAAGTCTTGGTCCGGCGTCAGTTGTCTTCGCTT
Organism: Protopterus annectens; assembly: GCF_019279795.1. NCBI lineage: Eukaryota > Metazoa > Chordata > Ceratodontiformes > Protopteridae > Protopterus > Protopterus annectens. Next base: position 1,133,860,614 of record NC_056743.1, read on the forward strand.
CTTCCCTGACGTCAGTGCGACAGGGGGTATAAAGGAACCAGCCGACGCCATTTTCTTCAGTCTATCTTGCCACGCGGTGCCCGAAGCAGAAGCAGTTCGCAAGTGCCGGTCGGCCAGCTCCTGAATTTACGAAAAATTTTGCATCCGAAGTCTTCTTGAAAGCTAAGTACCCCGTTGGGGAAACTTTTCTTGCCTCAGACCGATGTCAGACAAAGTTAATAATTGTATTTCATGTGGGAAGCAAATACCGCATAAGGATTTCCATTCCCTCTGTATACCTTGTTTAGGCCCAGACCACGACGTCTCGGCCTGTCGCTTTTGTGCTACATTCAATAAACGCACTATCAAGCGTCGGGCAGAGCTTGCCCAGCATTATTTTGGAAAAGCATTTAACTATATTATGTCGTCGGATACTCCAGTTTTGTCTAAAAAACGCAAAGATAAGGACCAACACATGAGGTCCGCGGCCTCTACCGACACCACGCCAAAGCCGACTCCACGTGGTCCGGTACTCAGCGAGGCGCCTACGCCGCCTCTGACTACCGACGACTCTTCTTTGGCAGTGTCTCCTGTGCTCGAGGTCGCAGGCTCCTCGGCCCACACCCCGACTACCGATACTGAAGCCAGTCTTGGCGTTCAACCGCTCAACGTGGACAGGTCTACCTCCACTCAAGGTGTCTTCAGACCTTCCTCTTCTTTTTCCATCAAGGCTTTCACCAAGTCTAAAACAGCCATGCACTCTAAGAGACAAGCTACACAGGGCCCATCTTCAGGCCCCATCCCTAAAAAACAGATGCTTAAAATGGCTGAGGATTTAATTACTCTTATCAGGGTTTCTCAACCCCCACCAGACAAAAGGCCCAGAGTGGAGGAAGAATCCCCCTCCTCTGATCAGGGCTCCATTATTTCAGAGCACTCTGATGATCAGGAACATTCCTACTCCCCCTTTGAAGACTCTGATGCAGAGGAGTCCATTCCTTCTGTATCCCCCCCCCCCCCCACAGAATTTCTCATTCGGGGAAACTCTACATACCTTAAGGGAACACTTCCACTGGGAAGGCCAAGATTATTCAGATTCCAAGAAGAGGCTTAGGGAATTTCTCTTGCTACCTCAGCACAGGCCTCTGGCTATACCTCCTGTCTTGGACATCCTAGATGATGTTTACTCGAAGGCCTGCCTTAACCCAGATTCTCTGCCTCCAGCCCCAGTCAAACCTGACTGGTACTACAGGGTTCCTGACTCACACCAATTTCTTTACAAGAGCCATGCTGCTGACCCAGAAACCATATCACAGGGCCCCAAGGGAATTAAGGCCTCCACTGCAAAAAATCCATTACCTTCCAAGAGAAATTCTAGATCCTTAGAAAGGTGGGGTAAAATACCTCGGCTACCTTAACCATGAGGGCCTTAAACTGTCAGTTCCATATGCTAAATTACCAACAGTTTTTGTTATCACAATTGAAAAGTAAAATTTCACAACCTGAACAACCAGACTTGAAGGAGTTACAGGATTTGATGTATAGTGCAGAACAAGTGGGTAAGCATACCTTACAATGTGGTTTTGAAGCTCTAGAGGCCTCATGTAGAGCTGCTGTTACAGGATCAGTCATACGTAGACATGCCTGGCTCAAGGAACAAACCTTGCCTGATCATGTCAAAGCTAAATTACTAGATGCCCCTCTACAAAAGGATGTGTTATTTGGTACTAAAGCTGAGGAGGTATTAAGGAAAATGGAGGAAAAAGCTAAATCAATGCAAACTGTGAAGGATTTTCTACAGGTACAACCCCCACGTTTCAGTAGAAATTGGCCTTCCAAAAATTGGTCCTTCCCAGCCACGGACAGACCCCAAAGGGGTAGATACAGGCGCCTGAGGGGCAGAGGACAATCCCAAGGATCGTTTAGAGGTAGACAATGGCAAGCTCCTGCACAAAGAGGTGGTGAGGATAACTCGCAACCATTCAGAAAGCAAACCCAATGACTTTCTCCTTTGCATGCCAAGCAAGACTCAAATGGCAGCCCCCTTAGGAGGAAAACTGGCATTATTTTCAAAAAATTGGCATATTATCACAAAAGACAAATGGATCCTGGACATTATAAACAAAGGTTACAGATTCCATTTTCACACCCTTCCAAAAATGAGAGGCATGCCGAACCTGCCACACAATCAAAGGGCAGAGGCACAAAAGCAAATTACAGATCTCATAGACATGAAAGCAATTCAAGAGGTACCTATGCACAAACAAGGTCAAGGTTTTTATTCCAGACTATTCCTGGTACCAAGGAAGGGAAAAGATTGGAGACCTATTTTGGACCTATCCATCCTAAACACATTTCTACTCGTACCAAAATTCAAGATGCTCACTCTACAGCAGCTTCTTCCCATGCTGGGCAAGGAGTCTTGGCCGGTAACACTGGACCTCAAGGAGGCATACCTGCATGTCCCAATCAGACAAGATTGCAGAAGATACCTCAGATTTCTTGCAGGTTCAACCCATTATCAATTCTCTGCATTGCCCTTTGGCTTATCTACTGCGCCCAGAGTATTCACAAAATGCCTGGCATCAGTGATTGCCTACTGCAGACTTCAAGGGATACAAATATACCCTTGTTTGGACGACTGCCTGATCCAAGTGGACAGCAAGGACATTCTCCTGAAACATCTGGCTTATGTGATAATGTTGTTGAACTCTCTGGGATACACAGTCAACAAAAAGAAATCAAAGCTAATACCTTCTCGGAAGATTATTTTCCTGGGTGCCAACTTGGACACAAACACCCAGATGGCCTACCTTACGCCAGAGAAGCAGGGGCAACTAACTCAATACTTCAGAGCACTAGCAAATTGCACCAGGCTGACTGCAAGGAAAATCCTGCAGGCTCTGGGATTCATGGCATCTTGCATCTTACTAATCCCATGTGCAAAGCTGCATATGAGGAAACTTCAATGGTACCTAAAAAATATATGGTCTCAACACAGCCACAGTTTGGAAACAATAATACCACTAATTCCATTTCTTCAAAATGAATTTCTGTGGTGGGCTCAAGCATGCCAAACAAATACAGGACTTCCATTCAGCAAGCCTCAAGCAAATCAAGTCATCACAACAGACGCCTCGGAGTATGCCTGGGGGGGGGGGGGCGCACATGACAGAGCGGTGCATTCAGGGCAAATGGTCCCAAAAAGAAAAGCACCTTCACATCAATCAAAAGGAAATGCTAGCAGTAATAAATGCTATTGTAGCTTTCAAAGACCTTCTGCAACCAGGTCAACTATTGATAAGAACGGACAACACCACAGTTATATGGTACATAAACAAGCAGGGATGAACACATTCATACCCCCTATGCAGACTGGCCATGTCACTTTGGTACAGGGCCATGGACTTGCAAATCGAGCTACAAGCACAGTACCTGCCAGGCAAGGAGAACATGCTGGCAGACAACCTAAGCAGAAATATGATAGATCCATACAAATGGAAGTTGCATCCAAAAGTTTTTACAGAGATAATCCAAGCATGGGGAAGGCCAGACATAGATCTCTTTGCCTCCCACAAAAATCATCAATTGGCAAAATTCTGCTCAAGGAATTTTCATCCAAAGGCCTGGAAAGTGGACGCTCTCTCTTTCAGCTGGTCATCAATGACAGTTTATGCCTTCCCGCCTCTTCCTCTGCTGCCCAAAGTTCTACTGAAAACCAAAGCAAACAGACCAAAGATGATTCTCATTGCTCCAGACTGGCCAAGACAACACTGGTACCCCCTCCTAAGGAGCCTGACGCATTTCCCACCATGGACCCTGCCTCTAATGCCTCTTCTGACTCAGCACAGCTTCAAAACTCTTCACAGCCAGCTAAAAACACTCAATCTAGCCGCATGGAAGATTCCTTAGCATCACAGCAGACCCTACTCTCCAAGGAGGTGCAGGATGTCATTTTGGAGGCCAGAAGACAGTCAACTAAAAAAGCTTACTCCGCAAAATGGAAACGGTTTTGTGTCTGGAATGAGAAAAAGGGCCAGGATCCAGGAAAACTGAATTTACCTCAAATACTACAATATCTAGCTGAGCTGCTAAGCAGTGGACTTTCATTCTCCTCCATCAAAATCCATGCCTCAGCCATTTCTGCAGAATACAACACTGATCCACCCTTATTCTCTCACCCTCTCTTAAGACAGTTCCTCAGAGGGGCTAAGAATCTAAGACCCCCAAGGAAACAACCAATACCTGCTTGGGATCTCAATTTCATTCTGGAGAAACTGACCTTGCCTCCTTTTGAGCCAGCTGCCTCATCAGATTTGCAATATTTGTCCTGGAAAGCAGCTTTCCTTCTGGCTATTACCTCAGCTCGTAGAGTTTCAGAACTTCAAGCTCTCATGGCTGTGCAGCCTTTTATCATCTTCCATCAGGACAGAGTCTCCTTACGAACCGACCCGTCTTTTATGCCCAAAGTGGTATCCAGGGTAGCTTTGAATCAGGCCATACACTTACCCACCTTTTATCCTAATCCTCAAAACAAAGGGGAAAGATTACTACATTCCTTGGACGTCTATAGACAACTTTGTTATTATTTGGACAGAACAAAGCCTTTCAGAAAATCTGAACAGCTCTTTGTGTCCTATGCTGTAGGATCTCAAGGTAAGCCAATTTCCAAACAAACAATCTCAAAATGGATAGCCCACTGCATACGTTTTTGCTATTCCTTTCATGGCAAAACGCTACCTGCAGGCATCAGATCTCACTCCACAAGGGCCACAGCTACCTCTGCAGCTTTCCTCAGAGGAGTCCCTACCAAAGATATTTTGGAAGCTGCCACTTGGAGTTCTGTGCATACCTTCTTCAAGCAATACCACCTACCATTATACTCCAAAACCAGAGCAGGCTTTGCCACTGCAGTCTTGCAGGGCATCCTGGCTCCTCCTAACTCCACCTAGTGCCTACCACCCCTTTCTTAGCTTTGGGATTCTACCCATCTGTTATGACTGCAGCTGTATGCACGATGAACATAGTACAGATGTTATGTGATCCTATCTCGCCTACATTCTGTACTGATGGGTTCGGAGCCGATCCTCGGCTCCGACTCGGCACGCTATACTATAGAGCGAAGTCTCTTATTGGCTGAGCTATTCTATATCCCAGGATGCACCACCACCAATTCCCCAGATCTCGTTTGCCGCTTTACAAGCTAAGACGTGGTCTCGAACTTGGCTGAGCTAAGTGTTTTTTCTGAGAATTTTCTGTCAGAAATTTTCTTAAATTTAAACCAAAAGCTGTTTTAACGGCTGTCGTTGTGTATGATTGAGTTTTTGCTGATTTTTTTGTGGTAAATTTCAGGGTAATGTTTCCGTTTAAGTTAGAGGGGCCTTCTCCTCGCACGTGAGTGAATTTTCTTGTGTGAGTGTCGTTAGGTGGGCAAGTTCCTGTTTTTAGTTAGAGGGTTCTTGGCCCTCCTGTTATGTGATTTATTGTTGGATTTCTTGCCTAACTTTAAAGTGAGAGTTCTTGAGACCCATTGTGCTGGGTTAGATATATATTTTGTTCCTGTGACTATTGACTGAGGCATTATGTCTAAAGAGCACAGACCCTCTGGGTTTAAAAAATGTACTAGATGCGCCTACAAGATGTCCATAATGGACGATCACTCCCTATGCGTGTACTGTTTAGGTCCCAAACACCTTCAGGAGTCTTGTAGCATGTGTCACGCTTTTTCCTCTTAAGTCCTCCAAGAGAGGAAAAACAAATTGATACTAAAAGGGCTTATCAAACCTACCTTTGAAGAGACTTTATCTTCCTCTTCCTCAAAGAAAAAGAAATTGTCGGCTCCGACCAGTCCGTCGGAACCGACCATCAAGAAATCTTGGCAGGCTTCTCCATCGGCTCCACGGACTTCGGAGCCGAGGGCGGAACAGTCTGCCTCGATGCCTCCAGTCTCGACTCCTCTGGCTTCGGAGCCGATGGCTGGAGCTTCGAGAGGCGGGTCATTTCATCAGCTCCGCTGATTTCGGAGCCGATGAGAGTTGCCCGCTCAGACTCTTCCCCCTCGGCGCCGAAGACCTCTTCGGCACCGAGGGAAATTACAATGGAGTCTCCGTCGGCACCGATTTTGATTGAGACAATTCGGAGCCGGTCCCCCAGTCCTTCGGAGTCAGTGGAGAACTCTTCTCGGACCCGTTCGATCTCCTCCCGGTCTTCCAAAGATGTCTGATTCGGACATTGACAGGGTGCTCCAAAGGCTGTTTCAGTCTCCAGTCTTCAAAAAGTTAGTTTCGGCTCCAGCCCAGTCGGCATCGGAGCCGATGGTCCACCCTTTAGCCTTGGTTCCTCCTCCAACAGCCTCGGCACCGTTGGAGTCGGTGCTGGTGGAGCCGATGGAGGTTTCCGGGTCGGCTCCGACCCTTACTCCTACCCCGGCCTTGGTCAGCCCCGGGGGTGACGCTTCGGGACCGATGTTCTCTGTTCCGAGCCTCTCTCGGTGCGTCTGCTGTGGGAGTGCCGTCTGCTGTTATGGCTTTGGGAGCCGGACCTGCCCAGGAGTCTGGGGGTCTGGCCTTTAGAGCCACGAGGAGTGCTTTGGCCAAATCTTCCTTGGCTACCTCCACCGTCTCCCTGGCACCTTCCCTAGGCACGGAGACTGGTTCCTTTGTAGTCCCCCTGTCTCAAGACAGCGGAGCCCTGGGGCCTGAGGTCACCCCCTTTGGGGGTCCCCCTCTTCCTGGAGGTCCCTCTGAAGAGTCTTCGGAGGAACCCCCAAGAAAGAAACAGTGCAAGAGGAAGCACGTCGACTCCCCTGACGAGTCTCCCACCTCGGACACCGATCTTGATGATGCGGAAGGGTCCCCCAAGTCGTCCTCGGATGATGTCTCCTTTGTGGACATCCTGGAAATCCTCAAACAACGAGGCGGCTGGCAGACCAAACCCCCTTCCTCTGACCGAGTCGGTGTTCCTCAAGGCCTTCGGGGCTCAGCCTTCCGCCTCCTGGGTGTCTCCGCCCTGCGATGAGCTCCTAGATTTGATTTCTCGAAGGGCGTAGGAACATCCAGATTCTGTGGAACCGGTGCCTGCTCGCCCTAACAAATTTTTGTCAGCGCCCCTGGAAAAGGAATTTCTCACCAAGGGTGTGGCTGTAGATGCTATGGTGGTGGCATCTGCTACCCAGCAAGATGAGGCAGAGGCTTCGACATCCGTCCATCCTCCTAATAAGGAGTCTAGGAGCGTGGACCGGTATGGGAAGCGCACCCTTACTTCAGCGGCCTTCACCTTAAGGTCTCTGAATTACCTGACACACTTCACTAGACTTCAGAGGGATCTGATCAAGGAACTCTCAGATACCCTCTCGGGTAATCTACCTGAGCAGTTGGCCCAGATGGTTAGCTCTCAGTTGGCTACTCTATCACCGATATCGAACTCGTCCATGAGGCTCATTTCGTATGCGGCCGAGGGGGCGAGTAGAGCGGCGGGTATGGGTGTTGCTCTACGGAGACAAGCCTGGCTCCGCCTGTGTCATTTTGCGGAGGCCTTCAAGTCTTCCTTTGCCGATGCTCCCTTTGATGGGTCCTCTTTGTTTGGACCCAAGGTAAAGGACACCTTGACCCGCTGTGAACAAGAGGGTAAGACTTTGACTGCCGTAGGAGCACGGTTTTCCTCTCCCTTTCGGCCTTATCCCAAGGCTAAAAGAGGAGGGAAAATGTGGTTCCGTAAATCTCAGAAGGCTTACCCCTCAGCAGGACGATCCCCCTTCTAGAGGCAGAGGAGGGGGAAATGTTTCAGGGAGACGCCGTCCAAGAGGCGGCAGAGGCCCCTGCAACACTGGAGACCGCGAGTCCTTTCGTGGCTCTTCAACCTTTCAGCATCCCTGAAGGATTGCCCGACTGTGCAGCTCCGGAGCCAGTCGGGGGTCATTTTTGGGTTTCCCAAGGACGCCCTAGTCCAAACTTGGCCCACCGGCTTATTGTACGCCTTTCCTCTGGTTTCCCTTCTTCCCAGGGTGATCCAGAAAGCGATTCACTTGCAGTGCAAGATGATTTTAGTTTCCCCATACTGGCCTCGTCAAGTCTGGCTACCATTTCTTCGGAAATACACACTGGACGGTCCATGGTTCCTGGACCAGGTTCCAGATCTCTTGATCCACCAGTCGGGGCAGCTTCACCCGTCCCTTCACTCTCTGAAGTTAGCAGCTTGGCTCCTCCACTTCCGACTATAGTCAGGAACCAGGTTTTAGATTCAGAAGTTATACATATTTTGTCCTCCGCCCACAAGAATTCTACTAAGAAAATGTATAATAGTAAATGGAAGAGATTCGCTATTTGGGCCCAACTTCGGGGATTAGATCCCATTACTACCCCGGTGGCTGAAGTTTTAAAATTTTTAGCTTCCTTATTCAATCAAGGCGCTTCGGTCTCCACCATTAAGGTTCAATTAGCAGCTATTTCTAATTTTCATGAAAGTATACACCCACCTTTGATGAGCAATAAGTTGTGTAAAGCCTTCATGAAAGGTGCTGGGCTGCTACGTCCTCCAGTTTCTCATCCTGCGCCACCATGGGATCTTAATTTCGTATTAGGTGCTTTGACCTCTTCCCCCTTCGAACCGGCAGCAACATCCGACTTGGAATTTCTTTCCTGGAAGACTGCCTTTTTGGTGGCAATTACATCAGCCAGAAGAGTCTCGGAACTTCAAGCCCTATGTGTCAAACCGCCGTACCTGGTTTTTCACAAGGATAGAGTATCCCTTAGGCCTAATCCATCTTTTGTTCCCAAAGTTTGTTCTAGTTTCTGTCTTCAACAGTCTTTGGAACTTCCAGTTTTCTTCCCCAACTACTCAGACAGAGCAGAATATATCTTCCACTCATTGGATGTGCACAGACAATTGCGTTTCTACTTAGATAGGATGCAACAAACACGGAAAACAGATCAGTTGTTTGTGTCCTTTTCAGACAATAAATTGGGCAAAGCCGTCACGAAGGTCACTATTGCCAAATGGATCAGAGACTGTATCAGCCATATTTATTTTCTTTCTAATAAGACAGCTTACAACCACTGTGAAAGCTCATTCTACTAGGGCTATGGCTACTTCAACAGCCTTTCATTCCAAGCTTGCCATTAGTGACATTTGTACTGCGGCTACCTGGTCCTCTCCTCACACCTTTATTTCTCATTACAAATTGGATGTGGCATCCCGGGGGCGAGCTTCCTTCGGTTCCACAGTTCTCAGGAGTGTTTTCCAGTGAGCCACCCAGGAATCAGGTGCTAGGGACGCTGTCCCATCAGTACAGAATGTAGGCGAGATAGGAGCACATAACATCTTTTAGTTATGTACTTACCATAACTTTAGATGTTTGGGATCCATCTCGCCTACATTCCTAATACCCACCCTCCTTCCCCCTGCCTTGGAGATCAGAAGAGACCGGACGGTTCGAGTTTGAACATTTCTTTTTTAAACATCTGGCAATGTTATATCAGCAGTGCATGCATGTGTGCATGTATGCGGACAAACAAGATCTTGGGAATTGGTGGTGGTGGTGCATCCTGGGATATAGAATAGCTCAGCCAATAAGAGACTTCGCTCTATAGTATAGCGTGCCGAGTACAGAATGTAGGCGGGATGGATCCCAAACATCTAAAGTTATGGTAAGTACATAACTAAAAGTTTTGTACCTACCATAAATGTAGATGTTCGAGTGCTAATACAGCTGCAGTCCAGGTTTCCCTCCCTCCTTCCCCTCTTGGGACAGGCCTATTGGCTAACACCTCCTCATACAACCTGATAGGGGTTTTCTTTTATGGTGTATTTGCTGGCAACTACTGTATTTTGATTATATTACATTGCTTTATTGCACATATTTATGTATTGCCTTCTTTCTGGGGGCACCTGACATCTGGGGCAAGAAAAACTGAAGAAAATAGCGTTGGCTGGTCCTTTATACCCCTGTCGCACTGACATCAGGGAAGAAGCGACGACAACCGACGCCGGACCAAGACTTTGGAATTCGGCCGCCCGAGGACCCGCCTGACGGCAGGAGAACCCATCTGTTATGACTGCAGCTGTATTAGCACTCGAACATCTACATTTATGGTAGGTACAAAACTGTACTTTCTCTTTTGGTTTCTCTGAGACTTTTTCTATTATATTCCATTGTTTTCAATGGGAGAACACAGGTTTCTCAGTCCCTTAGAAAATACTCTGAGCTGTTACAAATAGAATTTCCAAAACTTTCTCCCATCCCTCCTGTGCTGCCAGAATTGGAAAATGTTTGTGTCACTGCTTGCAATTTCTCTGATAGTCTGCTTCCCCTAGAAAAGCAGATTGTGTAAAGTTCCTCTGTCTTTTTAAGTTTGTATTCACTCATCCCAGACCTGACCCTGCAGCTGTAGTTAGTCTGACCTCTAAACCTTTAGTTAATTCCAAGCCTTCCCTTTCAGACAAGGGTGGTAAAATGGTTGATGAGAATGGGAAAACTAAGCTTCTGCAACTTTGATTTTCAGAATTTTGAATTGTCAGACTAATAACGTTTGTGACGGCAACAGTGGTGCAGCGGTTAGTGTTGCCACATCACAAGAGGTTTTCCAGTTCAATTCTCTGCTGGGGTGCCTTCTGTGCGGAGTCTGTATGTCCTCCCTGTGGTCGCATGGGTTTCCTCCGGGTGCTCCCGTTTCCTCCCACATCCCAAAGACATATGCTGTAGGTGGAATTGGACACTCTAAACTGGCCTTGGACATGAGTGTGCCTTTTCTGCAAGGTTGGGCGCCAGGCTGGCAACTCGACACAATAAAACTCCACTGCCAGTCATGAGCGTACAGGTGATCTGCTGTGGCAACCCCTAACCGGGAAAGCCAGAAAAAGACCATTTTAAAATTCATTATGACTATTTGTGAAAGTGTGAGGAATGTTTTTTTCTGCAGTTCTTTCTTGTGAAGAGACATCTGCTTTAAGTGGTTTAGCTTCTTTCATTTCATAGGCTAGAATTCATTGTTTAATGTGTACCTATGATTCTGCAGTTACTTCTTCCAGGGTTATGGCCTCTGGTACTGTGTTGAGGAGGTATGCCTGGCTGCATTCTCAGAACTTCCCTGTAAGTGTAAAAAAAAAATAGATTTTAAATTCTCCATTGGAAGGAGTTTTTGGATCCTCTGCTGCAGAGTTTGTCAAAAAATGTGATGAGAGAGATAAACTAATCCAGGGAATCTTTTCTGCCCTCCTTTTCCAACTTTTCCAAGGGATTCTCTCTACCCCCTCATCCAGTTTTGGCCAGCAACACAATAAACAGTCTCAGCAAAATGCTGGTAAACAGACATTTAAAAAGCAATGTAAGGGGGTTCCAAAAAGGGTGCTGGTCTTCCCCAAAGCAAAGGGCAGACAAGTCAGAATGACTGTTTAAGGGACCATGTCTTCCCCTTCCACACTGGTAGTCCCTTACCATTCCGGAAACTAATATTCAGTTTCTCCCTTTGGCAACAGATAGTTTCAGAGAAGTAGATTCTAAAGATCATTCAACAGATGTCAGTGGAAGGAAATTCCTCTTTCTAGGAATTATTCCTCATCCATCTGACCAAACTCCTCTGTTTCGCCATCCTACAACACATGTATCTGGAAATATGAGCCAGTTCCTCCTCCCCAGTTGGGGAAAGGTTTTTATTCAAGGATGTTTCTGCTGCCAAAAAAAGAAAATGTCTGGAGACCAGTTGAGGATCTTTCTTCCTAAAACTTGTTTCTGCTAGTGGCCAAGTTAAAAATGCTATCACTTCACAAAGTGTTACCCCTTCTTTCCCAGCTCAGTTTTTGGTAACACTACATTTAAAAGATGCTTACCATTTAACTGTTTATCCAGGCTTCAGGATTTTCATTTGTCAGTTCAGCATGTCTGCCCATGGATCCCCCTCTTTCGATGCATTCTCATGTTAGAATGTTTTGGAAAGTGATTTTGTATAGGAGACCTCCAAAAAAAACATGCCTCCTCACTGGGATTTTAATTTTGTGTTGGAGAAATTAGCACTTGCTCCATTTGAACCAGCTCATCTGGCAGACTTCAGGTTCTTAACATGGAAGACCGTTTTCAAGCTCTTATGGTGGGTCAGTCTTATCTCATTTTTCACAGGGACATGATTTCTTTGATAATTAATACTTCTCTTATACTTAGTGATATCCAAGTTTATTTTAAACCAAACTGTCCATCTCCCTACTTTCTTCCCTGAACCCAAAGATGAGGTGAAGGGTTACTCAATACCTTGGATGTCCACTGACTACTTTGGTTCTATCATTACAGGATAAAACCTTTCAGATCTTCTGGTAATTTCATTTTATTTTCAAGGTATAAATATTGGACAGCATGCTTCAGAGCATATTGTTTCCATATGGTTGTCTCGGGCTATTTCCCACCACAACAAAATTATTTCGGGCAGAGTCAAGGCTCACTACTAGCGCCTTGGCTTCATCTATGGCTTTTTGGAGAGTGTTGGATTCCAGATGTATTCTAGAAGCAGCAACTTGATCCTCTGTTCATACTTCTACAAAACATTTGAAACTTGATTCCTTCTCTTGGTCTAGATCATGCTTTGCTAGGACCATTCTCCTTAGGTCCTGAATCTATCCCCTTCCACCTGCTAAAGTTTGGAAGTTAGGGTAATCTAACCATATAGCTTATGCTGCTGCAGCAATAATCAGTATGAATGAACATAGTACAAATGTGCAAGTAAACTTACTCTAGCAGTAGATGTTTGAGTTATCATTGCTGCAGTAGCTGCTGTCCCTCTACTACGCCATTATTCATGTCCCTTTACTCTTAGCTGTTTTGTCAAGGCACTGCCTCCCTCACTCACTTGGCATAAAAGCTTTGAAGGGCTTTGTGCCCAAATCGGTCTATTTGACAGCACAACTCATGCTGTCTAATGGTTTGGATGGATGAAAGGTACCCTGAGGCTTTAGAAGCTGGCTGTCTGTTATATCCTTAGCAGGATGTAGCCCATGTGTCTTAGGCTACTGTAGTGGTGATCCTTCAGACATCTATTGTTTTGGTAAGTTTACTTACACAGCTGTATTTTCTGAATACCCAGAGTGTTCCTAAGCTTTGATATCTAAATTAATTGACCTCTACTAAATGTCAGACATCAGATCTGAGGCAGCTTAGGGAAATGGTGCATTGTGGGAGTGAAGAAGTTGAAGGGGCTCAAGGTTGGAGCATTGACATTGTCCGATCAGAAACAATGACTGGTTCTGAAGACCCATAGGTCATATCAGATGGACATGAATGAAAGGACCTATGTTTATAATAAGCAAATAACTGTTCATTTTTGTTGTATTCCCTATACAATATAGCTGTGCTCCATTACTGTTTTTTTTTTAGCTCGTGTGTTTGCCTTCAGTGCCATTAGTACACGAGAAGTACTTGTTCGGATTGGTCTGGAAAATGTTCCTTACAGCAGTGAAGGAAAACTTGACACCCATCTAACTGGTTCATAGCTTACCAATAGACAGTAGCTCAGTTAAGCATCTTGAAGTCTGCCCCCTGCAGTCACACTTTTACACCCAGGTAGTTACTCCACATGTCTGTAAGGGACAGCATGGTTAATAAGCTTTAAGTAAATTTTTGGTTTCCTATCCATTCATTTAAGTTTGATTTGAAGATAGTGAAGGGCATAGTTTGCTTTGAGAAAGCAGGAGTTTTGTTCCAGAGGTTGGGGAATTCCTTGTGAGAGATCTGTCATATCAGCAAGTCTTATTTGTGTTGCAGTATCCTTGATCATGTATTTGTGTTAGTATCAGTCATACAGTTTTGTAGCAGGTAAATCAGGATTGAGTTGTTTACATTTTATAGAAGAAGCATAGCTCACACCATAGAAGTCTGTAGGAGAATTTACAAGCTCTGGGTAATATAGGAAGCTCATATGAGACTTGTTTGGAGAAGAATCACAAGGGCTTTACAAGTTAAGATAATATACATGTATTTGTATATTGTGCATTGTGTTCTATAGCAGGCCTTTTAAGGGACAGGTAGAAAAGAAATGATGTGTTTTGACCAACAGGTTATATTTTTAATAATCAGTTGGGCAATGTAAAAGGCGGTCTTTGGTGGATATGTCCTGGTCAAAGACAAATTCATTATCAACAAAGATGTTAAGGTATCTAATGACAGTTTGTTTTAAAGAGGATATCAGTTATGTGGTAGGTGCATGAGATTTCCTGTTAAGCTATATATATGTGTGTGTGTGCATGTATGTGCATATATATATATATATATATATATATATATGTATGTATATAATATGGGTCTGTATTACCAAATCGAAAAACCCGTTATGCAAATACCTAAACATCGACACCTATAACGCGAACCGCAAAAATCACAAACGCACTAAACAGTAAAAAATAAAATAACGAACTGTCATTAAGTTGGCCAACCCCACCACCTGCTACATACTACCTACCCAAACAAAATAAATAAACCACATACATACACTAACTAAACCCTACTTCTAACCTAAATTAAAGCACCAAAACCCTATTTCTAACCGTGCACTAAACCTCACATACACAACTAACCATGCACTATCCTTAACCCCTCCCTAACCCTAAGATCCGTAACTACCACACACTTCCCCTACAGACATACACCCAAAAACAATAAATACACATACATGGTTAAATAAATCCCTACTTCTAACACTACACTAAATCTTAAATACATTACCTATCTATTCACTTACCTTAACCCACATCCTAACCCTAAATTCCTATCTATCGCACACTTACCTTGTAGAGCTATACCACAGATGGACTAACCATTACACTTCGACATTTAAATTTTTGCTATTTCGATGTTCTGCGTTTCCGTCTTTCGCGCAATCCATGTTGCTCTTTTCGTATTCATGGTCTTTCGATCTGGTAATAGGAACCCATATATACATATCTATATATACATATCTATATATATATATATATATATATATATATATATATATATATATATATGGTTTCACTTTGGAATGTCGAAGTACCATATTCCTGAAAATCAAAATATCAAGACCAGAACACTGAAATTTCACAATGTTGAATGTTAGGATGTCGAATCGACTGTGTAAACACTGTTCATGATTAAATTAGTGCTGTGGCTTTAAGATGTGTTGTGTGTTAGTATAGTAAATAAGCAGGAGACATGGCTGAGGTTACTTGTCAAGCTCTGGTAAATATCGGAGAGATATATAGTAATGTACAGTCTGACAACAGTCAAGTAGTGTTCCTAAGAGAAGGTTCAGCAGAGTTTGTTGTAATGTAAACATGTAGCCATGCGGCGTGGAATGGTATGTTTACCGTTTTATTCAGTGTAGTGATATTCAACTTTACCAGAAAATATTAGCGCTTTCGTGTTACAATTAAGACTTTAGATATATGCAACAGAACAAGTACTCTGCTTAAAAAGACCAGTAAGTTCACATGATACAAAAAACATAATGAGCCAGTAAAAAGGAAAGGAGAGGCAAAGCAATTTAAAGTGACAGTAATTGCAAAAAAACTGCACAGAATACCTGCACAAACCATGAAAATGAGCTTTATTCGAGATTAATCAAAACTATTTCAAAATAGTGATGCTTTTGAAATATTTTTGATCTTAAATATTTTTTTTTTATAATTTTTTAAGAATTATTTAAAGTAATCTATTTTAATTTTGCTACAGTTTTGTGTTATGTTCCTGGTTTGTGCAGGTTTTCTGTGTAGTTTTTTCTGCAATTACTGCCTGTCACTTTAAATTGCATTGCCTCTCCTTCCTATTAGGTTATTGTATTTTTTTTGTATCGTGACTTTACTGGTCTTTTTAAACTGAGTACTTGTTCTGTTGCATGTATCTGAAGATGTCTTAATTGTAAGATGAAAGCGCTAATATTTGGTAAAGTTATGTCTATTTTAATAAATCTGCTGTTCTGTCATCCTGGTTGCTGTTGGTGAAGTGCAGTTTGTCTGGTTTTGTTTTTGTATCCTGCTGTGTAGTGAGATCTCAGACTTGATATATTTAAGTAGCAGGAGGTGTGGTGGGCCAGCCCCCCTGGTTAAAAGTGGAGAACTTAACATTGTTTGTTTTAGATTTGTTTTTGTATGTTTCTGTAATGGAGGATGGGAAGTGTAGTTTTGCTGCGTTTTTTTTCAATATTAAGGGAGTCTGTTTTCTGATGTCGGTATATTGCTGTTTCGGCATTTTGGCCTCGATATTTTGATGTTCGAGATTGTTGTACTTCAACAGTCCAACGTGAAACCATATATAGATATATATATAGATAGATGTATTTTGGTTGTTAGCTGTAGACTGTTATCCTGGCACTATGAGTTTGACTTAGTTATTCCCTCTTAGAGGATGAGAGCATGTCTAGGGGATTTGGTTCTCTTCTAAGCTGGCAGACAACCATTTTGAACTAGTTTGCTTTGACACAGGTTGAAATGAACTTGGTCATCCATAGGTCATTAATGGCAGATTTGACATCAGAGAGTAGTTGCAAAATAGAGGTGATTTCCAAGTAGAGCCCTGGGGTACATCACTGATGACCAGTCTCTTAGTTGGAAATTCAGTAGGTTACGTAGGGTTTTATGCAGAATGTAATGCTTCTTTTCATGTCTTTGTGTGGTATAGTGTTAAGAGTTAGCTAAATTGAAATAAGATGTATGAATGGATTTACTCTGATTTAGTGTTTCTTTGACTTTTTCAAAGAAGTCAACTAGGTTTAATAGGCATGATCTGTCATTTTCAAATACAAAGTGGTTTGGGACTAAGAATTTTGGGTTTCCTGTATCTCTGTTAGGAAGTCTGCTATGCATTTCATTGCCATGCAGATGATGCTAGCAATACTTGTAAGTCTGTAGTTGTCAGGGGTCCATGATTGGGCTTCCATCCATGTGGAGTCCGGGTTGAGAGGTCGTGGTTGAATAGTTTGAGGAGGTCTGATGAGGATACTTTATAACCTATACCTCGAAAAAGGGCATAGCAAAATTAATTTAAAATGGGTGGCGAAAGCCAAACACACTCTGGCTAGGCTTATAAATGCCCTAGGGCAGATAACCTAGTATGGACCTATGAACCTATACTGACCAGGAGGCAGCACAGTACGTCAAACTGATCCATAGAGCTAGTAAGTGTGGTCCTGGAGAATATTTGTGGCATGCATTCTGAAATTTCTGCAGATGATTCTAGAAGAGTCAAGGATAATTTAAAGTAGAGATAAAGAATACAGTTTAAAAAGTCAGAAGGACAGAGGATCTGTTACTTGTGTCCCTAACTCATAAACTGAATGATGCTTCAGGTATATCCCTTGGTCTGGAGAACAGTTTGGTGCTCATTGGGCATGTCATGACATCATAGAACGAGAAAATGTGTGTCTTTACTTATCTCCACAATACCTCTCTAACTGGTCTCTGCATAAGGAATGGTGCACATCACCAGCATCATATCTTGTTGACTCCACCTTCATTGTTCTGTAGGTGCATCAATGAACATCTCTGAAAATAAAAAAAGTAATGGTTAAATCTTGATGCTCAACATAATGATTACTGTTGCAGTAGCCAAAGCAAAATGGCTTGTATCCTGCCTAAGATATGACCACAGACCAGTTTTCAAAGCTTTAGGGCACTTTTCATACACACTAACTACAGGAAGGTTTGAAAAGAGCCATATAAAAGCAGCAGCTAGGGCACCAAAAGTTTCAGTTCTTTATTGCAACTGAAGTCTGTTCAAACTGTGAGCTTCAAGGAACTGACAGCATTCTTTCTGGCTGAGCAGATAAGTACCCTTTGGGGGAATAATAACTTCCATGCATTGGTTTTCTCTCGAAATTTTAGATCAGATGTCTGTTTTCATCTGATTCAACCTTTGGGTTATTGGATGAGATCTGATCCAACCTTGGCGCATTTTTATAAGGCATGGATCCAGGTCTCTGACACCTCCACTAACTGTAATTCCCTCTGTTCCCCTAAAGTAACTTCATTTGCCACATGATCAGAAGGACAGAGTGTACAGAGGCTCTGACATTTAATGAGATAAGTGCTTTTGCTAGTTATTTTGTATGTATGTATTTTATTTATTTATTTGTTTGAGCTGTTCTTGGCTGTATTGCCTTTTCTGTTTCCCTTTTCATAGCTGATTTTCCTCCCAAAAGTTTAAAGTAAGTTTTTCTACAGCTCTCTTCCTGCTATTGTGTTTATTATTACTGTTAGGTATTCCTGTTTTATTTATCACATTTATTATTGTCTTTATCTTAAACTAGTTTTTGAGCTTAATTGTAATCCCTTTTTCTGGATCCATGTCATATAATTTCCCTCCCGGCAATGGCAGGTAAGGTTCCTGGGTTCAAAAAACATACAGCCTACAGCTAAAGAATCCCAACACAGGGCCCTCTGTGTGTGTGTGTGTGTGTGTGTGTGTGTGTGTGTGTGTGTGTGTGTGTGTGTGTGTGTGTGTGTGTGTGTGTGTGTGTGTGTGTGTAATATATATATATATATATATATATATATATATATATATATATATATATATATATATATGCAGAGTCATAGGACAAATTAGTATTAAAGGGCTGCTTCTTACCCACGTGGTGGCTGGGCAAAGTCCTCATCTTCTCAATCTTCTCCAGTGAAATTGATTAAACCCAGGCCCACCAAACAAAAGGACAAGGATAAGCCTAAGCAGAAAGAATAAGACTGAGAAGGAGAAATCCAGAAAACAGTCTCCAGATCCAACAGAGTTTTTGGGTCTGGCACCAAAAGCACCTAGACAGTGAGTCCTAGGTTCCATTCCCCTTCTTCCAGGAGATTCATTACTTCTGAAGACCTTTGGCGATGTCTTCAAGTTTCTTCCATTTTGTGATGAGCTGTACTAAAGCGGACCTTTGGCGATATTCTAGAACTGATGAAACAGCAAGCGGAATGGACCACTGATGGGCCCTGTTTTGAGGAGCTGTGTTCCATAAGACATTTGGGGCTGACTGTTCTACCTCTTCGGTGGTGCAACCTAATCATAACCTCATAGATCTGGTGGCACAGCAAGCATGGCATGGGGGAGATGATGCCAGGAAAGCTGGCTTGGTCACCACAAGGAACAGAACACAATGGAACAAGGGTTCCCTAGCAGATGCCATGGCTGTGACATCAGCAAAAAAAAAAAAAGCAGGAAATTACATTTCTTCATCTCCCTAACACAGATTCCAGGGTGTTGGACAGGTTTCTGAAATGGATGTATGTATGTATGTGTCAGCAACTTTTGCACTTAGAGCATTGAACTACCTTGCCCGTATGACATGCTTCCAGAAGAACCTGACCAAGAAGCTTACCAAGCCCTTCTCAGGTAACTTACCTACAGTTATTCAGAAATCAGTGGAGTTCCAATTGTCTATCCTACAATCTATGTCAAACATATCTATGCATTTGCTAATACCATACCTCTCGACTATCCAGATTTTGACAAAATGTCTAGATTTTTGCCTCATATTTCTGGTGCTTTCTTCATAAAATTTGAGGTTTTCTAGCAAGTCATTTAATATTTAAGTTACTATATAATGACAGACATTTGAATGTCATGCTAGCACAAAATCTTTCATTCTGTCTACTTTCTAAGTTTATGAGAGCAATTTCTAAGATCTGTCCCTGTTTGGGGCCTTTGTCCCCCCATTATGTTTGGCTTTGCCCAGATTTCTTGTGCCAAAAATTTCAGAGGCATATTAGTGCAGCTAATGGTATGACTAGAGCAGGAGGCACTATCTCAGTTTTCTGCTAGCACACTTGGATGCGACTTTGTATAATGCATCAAGATGTCCTTCATTAATACTTTTTTTGATGGTTTGACTCTCTTCAGGGCAAAGGTTAGAGAGACTTGTGTGAAGTGAACAAGAAGGTAAGACACTGTCCCCCATTGGAATTCACTTCGCTCAAAGGACACTTTCTAGGAACCAGAAAGGGTGAGTGAAGATGTGGTTCTGGAACTTTCAGGGTTTTAACCAAGATGCTTCTGTGGGCAGACCCATTCAGGGCAGGGGGGGGGGAGAAATTTCAACAGCCATCATACTATGGGCAGAGAATGTAGAATCCAGGATTTTGTGGTCCTTTCACAAAGAAGTCCTGTCACTGCTCCTGAAGGTTTGCTCAACTGCTGTACTCTGGAGACAGCTTGCTGGATGCTTATCTCTGAATCCTCAAGTTTGGCAGGTTATCGCACAAGATACATAGGTACTGAGGATAATCATCAGAGACTATACCATTCCCTTTATTTCTCCTCAGATAAAGAAGAGGATTCCCAATGTACAACCCAGTCAGATGGAATATTCAGCAGCAGAAGTGAAAAAGATGCTACAAAAAAGTCATTCAGCACCACCACCACCACCACCCCCCAGACCAGTTGGGATCTGGAGTCTGTTCCACATTCTTTCTTTTTAGTTCCAAAGAAAAAAGGAAAAGCTTAGGACAGTTTTGGACCTGAACCATCTCAGTTTACTAGCAGATGTAGTTCCAGATGGTCATGGTTCAGTCCATTCTACCTCTTCTGAGAAATGACAATTGGATATGCTCCATAGATCTCCAGGTTGAGACATCTTGCCAGTATAGGCAATACAGGAGATTTCTCCATTTCCATCTGGGAGCCAATAATTTTCATTTCAAGGTACTGCCCCCAGGTGTTCACAAAATGCATGGCAGTGGTAGCAGCATATCTCAAACTGAAGGGTTTTCTCTGCTCCCATATTTATATGATTGGTTCTTGCCCACTCAAACCAGAATCTTTGGGACTTCTTGCTCCAGCTTGCCTCGCAATTGTGTATTACAGTTAACCAAATAGGCTGCTGACCCCTAAAAAATAATGTTCATTAGATGTCACCTGGATACAGTGAACTAAATACCCTGGACTCTGGGAGTGTGGTTGTCATCTCTGTATCAGGCAGCCTTTCAGGTGCTTTATCATCCCCCTCCTCCTGCAAGGCTCATTATCGGGCTGCTAGGCTTAGTGGCCACTATGATCACACTAGTTCTGCTGGCAAGATATTATGTAAGAGTTCTTTAATGTACCCTTTCTGTTCAGTGGCCCCTGATATTGCACCAACTGCATACTCAAATTTGTCTCATACCAGTTTGCAAGACTCTTATTGGGTATTGGTTGACCTTCCCAGTAGTGTTAAATGGTCAGTTGTTCTTCATACTTCCTCCAATGGCTACAGGAATAGACAGATGTTCATAGTGTTTCACTGTTGCAGTCATTACAGTTGGGTTATCCTGCTGGCAGGCTACCTGCAGTCAGCCTGAATTCCAAAATCTAGGTCTGGCGTCGGTTGCTGTTGCCTCCTCCCTGACATCAGTGCGCCAGGGGTATAAAAGATGCAGCCGATGCCATTTTCTTCAGTTTTTCTTCCCCAGATGTCAGGTGCCCCCAAAAGGGTAGGCTAAAAATATGTCAATAAAGCATGCATGCACCAAGTAAAAAGCTTCCTTCATCTACAAGCAAATACACCACATAGGTTGTATAGAATAAAGAAGTACAGATAAGGTCCAGCAAAGATAAGGGGGATGGTGGGCGGGTAACCTGGACTGCAACAGTGAATACACTCGAACATCTACATTTATGGTAGGTACACAACTGTACTAGGTTCGTGTTTCACTGTTGCATTCATTACAATTGGGTTGAATCCCAAAGCTAAGGTTGGGAGGCTGGAACTAAATAGAATTAGGAGCGGCTATGAGGCCCTGCAGAACTGCAGTGGCAAAGCCTGCCCTGGATTTGAGTGGTAAGTGGTAGTGCTTTGTAAAAGTGTGCACTGAACTCCAGGTTGCAGCCTCTAAAATGTCCTTGAGTGGCAATCCTCTGAGGAAGGCTGCTGCTCTGGTTGAATGTGGCCTAATGCCCTTAGGCACTGATTTGCCATGTTGTGAATAGCAAAAACGAATGCAGTGACCTACCATTTTGAAATAGTCTGCTTTGAGATCGCCTTTCCTTGTGATCCTGCAGCATATGCTACCAGCAATTGCTCGGTCTGTCTGAAAGCTTTGGTTCTGTCCAAGTAGAAGTGCAGCTGTCTGTGTATGTCCAAAGAATGCAGAGGTCTTTCACCCTTATTCTGTGGGTTTGGATAAAAGGTAGGCAAATGAATAGTTTGGTTGAGGGCCACACTGGACACTACCTTAGGCATAAATGTGGGGTTGTCCTTAGAGAAACCCTGTCTGGATGGAAAATGATAAAAGGTTCCACAGCCATGAGTGCCTGTAGCTCTGAGACTCATCTTGCAGAGGTTATTGCTACGAGCAGAGCTGTTTTCCATGATAAAAATTTTATATCAGCTGTAGCGGCTGGCTCAAAGGGAGGCAGAGTGAGTTTTTCCAAGACATAATTGAGGTCCCATGCAGGTATTGGTGATCTCCTTGGAGGCTGTAAGTTTTTGGCTCCTCTGAGGTACTGCCTTAATAAAGGATGAGAAAAAAATAGGTGCCTCTGTACTGTAATGAGCTGAAATGGCAGAGGCATGAATCTTAATTGATGAAAAGGATAGGCCTTTGTCCAGCATCTCTGGACTTGCAGTGTTCTAGTAGACAGGTTGAGCAAGTCCATTCTTCTACCTCATGAGTGATCCCGCAAGACAGTGGCAGTGCAAATCATAAGTTACTGGAGTAAACCTTGCAATAATCTTTTTCATACCTAAACAACAAATGCAGCAGTTACTTTGCACTGATCCCTCCTCAGGTTCAGTAACCGAAGAATGCTGTAGTCCACAATTTGCCCATGGGTCTTCTGTATGCTTTATCTCCTATACATTTGATAAGCAAATTCATAGGTAGGTACTAGACTATCAGCCCGAGGGCCAAAGTAAGCCTAGCCAACAGTGCCTTGGCTTTCGCCACCCATGTAGTGTTAAATTCTTGCCCCGCTTTCGAGCAGAGCCACAGATATGATCCCAGGGGTGAATTTCCTATTACCCATCCACTTATCAAGGTTTTTCTTGAAGAGTGCTAATGATGAGCTCTGCTTGATGTAGATGGGAATTTTGTTCCAAAGCATGGGAAGTCTCTGGGACAAGAATCTGTCCCTCCCGAATGTACTATTTATTGTTGCGGTGAGGTTTAGGTCGTTAGAGTGTGTAGCTCGGGAAGATTGGGATTTCTTTAAGTGGAGCATGTCCATCAATTCCAGGTTTGACATAGCTTTGTATGTCAGACAGAGGTCTCCTTGGTGTAAGCGGTATGCAGCCAAGTAGAGTTGGAGTTTCTTGAGGCACCCATCCAGGCAGCTTCACCTGGATCTAATGACACTGAAGCTAACTGTGTGGTTCTTCCAGTTCTAGCAGTGACCAGAGATGCTTGACTATCTGCTCTAGTGGTCCACATTTTATCTGCTTCAGAAAAGTCAAATACTTGGCAAGTGGAAAAGGTTTACTATTTAGGCATTCTCTAAGGGAACAGATCCTTTTTCTGTCTGACTTTTGGCAGATCTCTTTCAAAAAGGTTCTAGTTTTTCAACCATCAAAGTTCAGCTAGTAGCCATTTCTAATTTACACATTGGACATGATCAGACTTCCATTGCTTCAGTAAAGATCTCAAATACTTTTCTGAAGGGGAATTTCCTGTTGAGACCCCACAGTTCCTCTGTTGTGGGACATTACTATCATGTGTCAGGCCCAAACACAAAACCTGCAGCCATAGTAGATTTAAAATTTCTTTTCTCCAAACCTCTTTTCTGGTGGCTGTTACTGCCACAAGGAGAATTGCAAGCATTGTCCTGCAAACCTTCATATATGCCCTTCCGTAAAGACAGGGATGTTCTTCGTGTTTCACTGTTACAGTCATTACATTTAGGTAATTTGCTGGCAGGTTGACCTCAGTCGGCCTGATTAACAAAGTCTTGGGTCCTGTGTCGGTTGCTGTCTCTTCTTCCATGACGTCAGGTCGAAAGGGGTATAAAACATGCAGCAGATGCCATTACATCAGTCTTTCTTGCTGCGCAGTGCCCGAAACAGAAGCATTTCGCAAGTGCTGGTCGGCCAACTCCTGAAATTTTCGTTTTCAAGTTTCAGAACCGAAGTCTTCAACTAAAAAGCTAAGTACCCCATTGGGAAAACTTTTTCTTGCTCCTTACCAATGTCAGTAAAAGTTAATTGTATTACTTCTGGGAAGCAAATACATCATAAGGATTTTCATTTGTACTGTATTCCTTGCCTAGACCCTGACCATGATGTGCTTTGCTGTCGGTTCTGTGCTTTATTTAATCAACGCATTATCCGTCGTCGGTACATTTTTGCTTCTAAATATTGTGGCTCACGGTTTAATTATCCAGAAATGAAAATTAGCGATCCGACTACCAGAATATCTAAAAAAACGCAAAGAAAAAGACAGAGACAGGCCGTTAAGGTCCAAAACTGCTGACGACACTTTTCCTAAGCCAGTCGCCAGTTCGCTGGTACTCAGTGAGGTGCTTTCGCAGCCCCTGATACCCGCTACTTCTGATTCGCAGGCCTCTGCTGAGATCCATTTGGAGTCTGGTATGCCGGGAGATGCTTCAGTTATGGAACCCGCGGATGTCTCTACCTTGGATGTGCCCGGGGCCACTGTGCAGGTACCGGCTTCTGAAGGTGCATTCAGGCCTACAGATTTGTATATTAAACCGATGCCATCTTCAATATTGAGACCAAAATCTCGAACTATGTCTAAAAAAAGACGCCTAGGCCACATGTGCAGGCACCTATGCCTAAAAAACAAATTATCAAAATGGCTGAAGATTTAATTACTCTAATCAGGGGTAGCCAACCCCCCCCCACCCCAAAGAGGCCTAGGCAAGAAATTGACTCTGAATCTTGTGAACAGGATTCTGTTTCTTCTGTCTCTTCTAATGAACAGGATTTGTCTATACCTACTTATGAGGACTCTGATGCAGAGGATTCCATTCCTTCTGCTTCTCCCCCTGAGGATTTTTCTTTTGGGGAAACTTTACATACCTTAAGGGAACATTTCCACTGGGAAAGTCAGGATTTTTCTGAATCAAAAAAGAGGCTT
The DNA here is from genome assembly GCF_019279795.1 of Protopterus annectens. Taxonomy (NCBI): domain Eukaryota; kingdom Metazoa; phylum Chordata; order Ceratodontiformes; family Protopteridae; genus Protopterus; species Protopterus annectens. The sequence goes on from NC_056743.1 coordinate 1,133,885,598, forward strand.
AGGGATTTTCTTCTTCCACAGCATAGGCCTTTGGCTATACCTCCTGTTCTAGACATTGATGATGTGTTTTCAGAATCTAGTATGTCTCCTGATTCTCTGCCTCCGGCTCCTTGTAAGCCAGACAGATACTACAGGGTTCCTGACTCCCACAAATTCCTTTTCAAAAATCCTGTTGCGGATCCTGAGATCATTTCACAGGGCCCCAAGGGCATTAAGGCATGTTCATCGTGTTTCACTGTTGCAGTCATTACACTTGGGTTATCCTGCTGGCAGGCGACCCGCAGTCGGCCTGAGTTCCAAAGTCTTGGTCCGGCATCGGTTGCTGTCGCCCCTTCCCTGACGGCAGTGTGCCAGGGGTATAAAAGTTGCAACCGATGCCATTTTCTTCAGTCTTTCTTGCCACGCGGTGCCCGAAGCAAAAGCAGTTCACAAGTGCCGTTCGGCCGACTCCTGAGATTTACAAAATTGAATTTCAGAACCAAAGTCTTCAATAAAGCTAAGTACCCCATTGGGGAAACTTTTTTCTTGCTCCAGACCAATGTCAGTAAAAGTTGTTAATTGTATTTCTTGTGGGAAGCAAATACCTCATAAGGACTTTCACTCTTACTGCATTCCTTGCCTAGGCCCTGATCACGATGTTATTAGTTGTCAGTTTTGTGCTAGATTCAATAAATGCACTATTAAACATCAGTTTAATTTTGCTTTACATTATTTTGGACGAAGATTTAACTATATAATGCCGTCGGATCAACCAATGACCGGAATGTATAAAAAACGCAGAGACAAAGAAAAAGACAGGCATCCGAGGTCCAAAACCAATGACGAAGCCTCTTCTAGGCAAGTCGCTGGTTCGCCGGTTCTCAGTGAGGTGCTTTCGCAGCCCCTGACACCCGCTACCTCAGAGCCACAGGCTGTAACCGACAGCCACGTGGAGGCCCCAAGGCCTGTGGAAACTAAAGGTATTGGGCCTACGGAAACTATACCCTCAGATGGGTCCAGAGCCACTGAGCAGGCACTGGCTTCTGAGGGTGTCTTCAGACCTGCACAGCTTACAATTAAGGCTACTACAGCAGCAAAGTCAAAGACACCATTAAAGACAAGGAAGCAAGTGCAGCATTCTCCAGAACAGTCATCCATGCCAAAGAAACAGATGCTTAAAATGGCCAAAGACCTTATTACTCTAATCAGGGGCTCCCATTCCTTTCCTGACAAAAGGCCTAGACAAGACACTGATTATGATTCCTCTGATCAGGTTTCCATTTCCTCTGATTCTTCTTCTGATCAGGGCTATTCTCTCCTTCCTTATGAGGACTCTGATGCTGAAGAGTCCAATCCTTCAGCCTCACCACCTGAGGATTCTTTTGGGGAAACCCTGCACACTATGAGGGAGCATTTCCACTGGGAGAGCCATGATTACTCAGAATCCAAGAAAAGGCTCAGAGATTTCCTTTTATTGCCTCAGCACAGGCCCTGGCTGTCCCCCCTGTGCTTGATATTGTAGATGATGTCTTTTCTGAATCCAGTCTGTCTCCAGATTCTTTACCCCCTGCACCAGTAAAGCCAGACAGGTACTACAGAGTCCCCGACTCTCATAAATTTCTTTACAAAAACCCAGCTGTAGACCCAGAAACAATTTCTCTGGGTCCTAAAGGTGTTAAAGATTCCACTGCCAAAAGTCCTGTCCCCTCAGATAGGGATTCCAGAGCTCTGGACAGATGGGGAAAAAAGTTTACACTTCTGCTACTTTAGCTGTAAGAGCTTTAAACTGTCAGTTTCACATGCTTAAATATCAACAGTATCTCATGTCATTGTTAAAGCAGAAAATGGTTACAAATACAGAAAGTCCTGACAGTAGAGAAATGCAGGAATTATTGCATGCAGTTAAACAAGTGGGAAAGCATACTCTGCAATGTGGTGGTTTTGATTCATTAGAGGCTTCTTGTAGAGCCACAGTTACAGGCTCAGTTATTCGTAGGCATGTTTGGTTGAAAGAACAAAGTTTACCTGACCATGTTAAGGTAAAATTATTGGATGCTCCACTACAGCATGATACTTTGTTTGGTGTTAAGGCAGAAGAGGTGTTAAAAAATGGAGGATAAAGCAAAGTCAATGCAAACGGTGAAAGATTTTTTACAGGTTCAACCACCTAGATTTAGCAGAAACTGGCCTTCAAAAAATTGGTCCTTTCCAGTGTCAGACAGGCCACAAAGAGGCAGATACAGATGCCCAAGAGTCAGATCTCAGCCCCAAGGTTCCTACAGACCTAAGCAATGGGGTGCTTCAGCCCCCAAAGGAGGAGAAGACAAATCACAACCTTATAGGAAACGGACACAATGACTTCCCTCTGCAAATGCCAAGCTCTTACCAGTTGACAGCACCCCTAGGAGGAAAGCTAGCACTTTTCTCAAACAATTGGCACATGATCACCCAAGACCAATGGGTACTGAATATAGTTTCTCAGGGGTACAGGTTCCACTTCCACACGCTTCCAAAACTAAAAGGTATGCCAAACCTGCCACAAAACCAATGAGCAGTGGCACAAAAACAGATTGCTGCTCTTATGGATATGGGAGCTATTCAGAAAGTTCCACAAGAAGAACAGGGACAAGGATTTTACTCAAGACTTTTCTTAGTACCCAGAAAAGACAAAGCCTGGAGACCAATACTGGACCTGTCAATTTTAAATGCCTTCCTGGATGTTCCAAAATTCAAAATGTTAACACTACAACAACTTCTGCCCATGCTGGGCAAGGAGGCTTGGCTAGTTACTTTGGATCTCAAGGAGGCATACCTGTATGTCCCAATCAGACAATCGTGCAGAAGATACCTCAGATTTATAGCAGGCTCAATGCATTACCAATTCTCTGCACTGCCCTTTGGCTTATCTACTGCGCCCATGGTCTTCACAAAATGCCTGGCACCAGTAATTGCATTTTGCAGACAAAAAGGAATTCAAATATATCCCTAATTGGACGACTGCCTTATTCAAGCAGAGAGCAAGGACATTCTTCTAAAGCACCTGGTGTTTGTAAAAAAGTTGCTAATTTGCCTAGGGTACACAGTAAACAAAAAGAAATCAAAACTAGTGCCCTCTCAAGAGATAATATTCCTGGGTGCAAGCTTAAATACAACTGCCCAGATGGCTTCTCTCACGCCAGACAAACAAAGGCAACTGACTCATTACTTTCAAATGATGACAAAAAAGACCCAGCTCCCTGCAAGAAAAATTCTGCAGACCCTGGGTTTCATGGCATCCTGCATTCTACTTATTCCATATGCAAAGCTGCATATGAGGAAACTACAATGGTATCTAAAAAGTGTTTGGACTCAGCATTGTCACAGCCTAGCGACAATCATAACCTTGATCCCCTGCCTACAACAGGAGTTTTGATGGTGGTCCCAGGCCTGTCACCACAACAAGGGGCAGCCTTTCACCTTGCCTACAGCCAGGCAGACAATAACAACGGATGCATCGGATTATGCCTGGGAAGCACATATGGCAGGAAAATTTATTCAGGGCACGTGGCCCAGGGAACAAATGCATCTTCACATCAATCAAAAAGAGATGCTAGCTGTACAAAATGCCCTGACAGCCTTCAAGGATCTAATACATCCAGGACAACTATTAATAAAGACGGACAATACCACAGTTATGTGGTACATAAACGAGCACTGATACCCAATCCTAAAGACCTTGGCCTCCACCTCAAATCCCTCATCTTCTGACACAGCAAACAATCAGATTCTGCACAGTCAACTCAGAACCTTAAACCTGGCAGCATGGTGGATAATGTAGCCCCTCAGACTGCACCTCTCTCTAAAGCTGTTATGGATGTAATTTTGGAAGCCAGGAGGCCCAGCACTAGGAAATCTTATGCTGAAAAATGGAAGAGATTCTGTGCTTGGAACCAGGCACAAGGACTCAACCCACTGGTCCCTAACATACCTCAGATTTTGCAATACTTGACTGAGATGGTGGACAAAGGCCTATCATTTTCATCTGTTAAAATCCATGCCTCTGCCATTTCAGCTCATTACAATGCGGATCCTCCTATTTTTTCACATCCTCTACTATGACAGTACCTCAGAGGGGCAAAGAATACAACACCCCCTAGAAGAGCACCACTACCTACTTGGGACCTCAATTTTGTTTTAGAAAAACTAACACTGCCTCCATTTGAACCAGCCAGCACAGCTGACCTTAAATTTTTGTCATGGAAAACTGCTCTGCTCCTAGCAATAACTTCAGCAAGAAGAGTTTCAGAGTTACAGGCATTGATGTCTGTGGAACCTTTCATCATTTTTCATCAAGACAGGGTTTCTCTTAGAATAAACCCAACATTCATGCCAAAAGTGGTCTCCAATGTGACCTTAAACCAAGCCATTCATCTTTCTACGTTCTACCCAAATCCCCAGAAGAAAGGGGAAAGACTTTGCACGCTTTGGATATACACAGGCAGCTACGATTTTACTTCGACAAAACAAAAGATTTAAAAAAAAACTGAGCAACTGTTTGTGGCATATGCTGCAGGATCACAAGGAAAGCCTATTACAAAGCAGATAATCTCCAAATGGATAGGACACTGCATCAGCTTCTGTTATGCACAACATGGCAAATCTGTGCCTAAGGGCATTAGGCCTCATTCTACCAGAGCAGCAGCCACTTCAGCAGCTTTCCTCAGAGGGGTACCAACCAAAGACATATTAGAAGCTGCAACCTGGAGCTCAGTTCACACTTTTACCAAGCACTACCACCTACCTCTCTACTTCATATCCAGAGCAGGCTTTGCCACTCCAGTTCTGCAGGGCTTGTTAGCCTCGCCAAATCCAATCTAGACCCAGCCACCCAACCTCAGCTTTGGGATTCTACCCAAGTGTAATGACTGCAACAGTGAAACACGATGAACATAGTACAGTTGTGTACCTACCATAAATTTAGATGTTCGAGTGCATTCACTGTTGCAGTCCAGGTTACCCACCCACCATCACACTCTTTGCTGGGACTATTCTGTACTTCTCAACTCTATACAACCTATATGGTGTATTTGCTTGTAGATGAAGGAAATGTTTATGGTACTATATGCATGGTTGTTTGGCATATTTATATCTTTTCAGCCTTCCTATCTGGGGGCACCTGACATCTGGGGCAAGAAAAACTGAAGAAAATGGTGTCAGTTGCAACTTTTATACCCCTGGCACACTGACGTCAGGGAAGGGGCGACAGCAACCGAAGCCGGACCAAGACTTTGGAACTCGGGCCGACTGCCGGTTGCCTGCCAGCAGGATAACCCAAGTGTAATGACTGCAACAGTGAATACACTCTAACATCTACATTTATGGTAGGTACACAACTATACTTTCTACTGATAAAAATCCTACCCCTTCTGATAGAGATTCCAGGGCGCTAGATAGATGGGGTAAGAAAGTCTACTCTTCTGTAACTTTGGCAATCAGGGCTTTAAACTGTCAATTCCATATGCTAAAATATCAGCAGCATATCATGTGACTGCTCAAACAGAAAATGATGTTGATTTCTGACTGTGTGGAAAATAAAGATTTACAGGAAATGTTTCATTCAGCTGAACAAGTTGGAAAACGTACTTTGCAATGTGGTTTTGATTCTTTGAAGGCCTCTTGCAGGGCTGCTGTAACTGGGTCTGTGCTAAGAAGGCATGCTTGGCTCAAAGAGCAATCTCTGCCTGATCATGTTAAAGCAAAATTGTTGGATGCTCCTTTACACCAGGACCGTCTCTTTGGTAATAAGGCTGAAGAAGTTCTAAAAAAGATGGAAGATAAAACTAAATCTATGCAAACTGTGAAAGATTTCTTACAAGTGCAACCTCCAAGATTTAGTAGGCACTGGCCTACTAAGAACTGGTCCTTTCCAGTTCCTTCGAGAGCCACTCAAGTCAAACCCAGACATTCCAAAGGCAACCAGGTTTCAGTCCCAAGGGACTTTCAGAACTAAGCAATGGAGGGGTGCCTCCTCTTCCAAATCTGGAAACAACAAGACACCTCCCTATGGTAAGCAATCTCAAGTGACTTTCCTCTAGACTTACCAAGCACTTAACCTTTTAGTCGCCCTTTTGGGGGGAAAACTGGCTCTTCATGCAAAAAACTGGCAACTTATAACCCAGGACAAATGGGTTTTAAATATAGTATCCCAGGGATACAGATTTCATTTCCACATGTTGCCAACTCAAACAGATGGCCAGACCTGCCCCCAAGTTAGTGAGCAGAGGCCCAGAAACAAGTACTTTCCCTCATGAACATGGGGGCTATTCAACTAGTACCAGAAGGGGAAAAGGGACATGGTTTCTATTCAAGACTTTTCCTGGTACCCAGAAAAGACAAATCATGGCGTCCAATTCTGGACTTATCTACTCTAAATGCCTTTCTGGACATTCCAAAATTCAAGATGCTGACTCTTCACCAGTTACTTCCTATGCTAGGCAAAGATGCCTGGTTGACAACTCTAGATTTAAAAGAGGCTTACCTGCATATCCCAATCAGGGAATCTTGCAGAAGATACCTCCGATTCAAAGCAGGCTATTTGCATTACCAGTTCTCTGCACTGCCCTTTGGTTTATCTACTGTGCCCAGGGTCTTTACAAAGTTCCTGGCTCCAATAATTGCATTTTGCAGGCAAAGAAATATTCAGATATATCCATACCTGGACGATTGTCTAATTCAGGCAGAAAACATGGACTTTCTTCTAAAACATCTGGTGTTTGTAAAAAGGGTTCTAACTTGTCTAAGGTACACCATAAACAAAAATAAATCACAACTGGTACCCTCTCAAAAAATTACATTCCTGGGTGCAAGCTTGAATACAACTGCCCAGATGGCTTTCCTTACGCCAGAAAAGCAAATTCATTTGGTGACTTACTTCAAACAGGTGGCCACAAAAACCCTGCTTTCTGCAAGGCAAATACTGCAAGCCTTGGGGTTCATGGCCTCCTGCATTCATCTAATTCCATATGCAAGACTGCATATGAGGAAACTTCAGTGGTATTTAAAAAGTTTATGGAGTCAACGACCTGGAAACAATGATTCCTATCATACCTTGCCTGCACCTAGAATTCCTATGGTGGGCAGAGGCCTGCCACCAGAACAAGGGACTGCAATTCACACCACCCCCTGCCGCCCAAACCCTAACTACAGATGCATCCGACTATGCATGGGGGGCTCATCTGGCAGGGAAGTGCATTCAAGGCAAATGGAGCCCAAATAAAATGCACCTTCATATAAATCAAAAATAAATGCTAGCTGTACAGAATGCACTGACGGCCTTCAAGGACTACCTTCATCCAGGACAATTACTGATAACGACGGACACCATGGTTATGTGGTACATAAACAAGCAGGGGTACACACTCCTACCCCCTCTGTAGACTAGCCATGGCATTGTGGGACACAGCCTTGAGCTATCGAGTACAACTACAAGCTCAATTCCTTCCAGGAAAACTGAATACTCTGGCAGACAAACTAAGCAGAAATCTCATGGACCCACATGAATGGAAACTGGAACCACGGTTTTTCAACATGTTGACATGCAAATGGGGGAGCCCAGACATAGATCTTTTTGCCTCACCCCAGGACTACCAGTTGGACAAATTTTGCACAAGAACTCATCACAAAAAAGCCTGGAAAGTGGATCAGTCTATGCCTTTCCCCCTCTGCTTCTGTTCTCCAAAGTTCTACTAAAAGTCAAACAGGACAAACCAAAAATGATTTTGATTGCTCCAGACTGGCCTCGCCAACACTGGTACCCACTTCTGCGCAGTGTCACACATTTCACCGTGGCACCTGCCTCAGACACCTTTCTTACTGTCTCAGCAGAACAACCAAACTCTGCACCCTCAGCTCCAAACTTTGAATCTTGCAGCATGGCTAATCACCTAAATTCACCCTTAGCATCCCTCAGCAAACCTGTGATGGATGTCATGTTGGAGGCGAGAAGACCTAGTACTAGAAAATCATATGCTGACAAGTGAAAAAGATTCTTTGCCTGGAATCAATCTCAAGGGATAAGCACAGCAGTGCCCAACATTCCTCAGATTTTGCAATACGTAACTGAGAATGCTTCACAAGACCCTGTCTTTTTCTTCCATAAAAATCCATGCCTCAGCCATTTCAGCTCATTACAACACAGAACCTCCCCTCTTCTCTCATCCGCTGCTAAAGCAGTATCTCAGAGGGGCCAAAAACTTGAGATCACCCAGAAGAGCTCCAACCCCTGCATGGGACCTTAATTTTGTATTGGAGAAACTCACTCTCCCTCCTTTCGAGCCAGCTGCTACTGCAGACTTAAAATTTCTCTCCTGGAAAAAAGCCTTCCTTTTAGCAGTCAATTCGGCTAGAAGGATTTCTGAATTACAGGCTCTTATGGCAGTGGAGCCTTTCATCATTTTTCTTGAGGACAGGGTATCTCTCAGGATCAACCCATCTTTCATGCCCAAGGTGTGGTATCCAGTGTGGCTCTTAATCAGACCATTCATTTGCCAACTTTCTTTCCCAATCCACAAAACAAGGGGGAGCGGATTCTGCATTTATTGGATGTACACAAACGACTTAGATTTTACTTGAACAGGATTAAATCTCAAAGAAAATTTGAACAACTGCTGGTAGCATTTGCTGCAGGGGCAGAGGGAAAGGCTATTTCAAAGCAAACCATTTCCAAGTGGATAAGCCATTGTATTCATTTCTGTTATAAGCACCATGGAAAAACTATCCCCCAGGGGATTAGCTCCCATTCCACTAGGGCATCTACATCTACAGCCTTTCTCAGAGGTGTTCCTACCAGGGATATTCTAGAAGCTGCTACCTGGAGTTCAGTTCATACTTTCACCAAACATTATCATTTGCCAATTTTCTCTAAATCCAGAGCTGGCTTTGCCACTGCTGTTTTGCAGGGCCTTACAGCTGGTCCTAATGCTGTATAAATCCATCCTCCCAACCATAGCTTTGGGAATCTACCCAAATGTAATGACTGCAACAGTGAAACACAAAGAATATAGTACAGTCGTGTACACTTACCATAAATGTAGATGTTCGAGTGTATTCACTGTTGCAGTCCTGGTTACCCTCCCTCCAGCCCCCTGTTTTTTCTCTTACTATGCCTCTACTTTCTTTTACTACACTTATAAGCCTTTTTGGTGTATTTGCTTTTGTTTGGAGGTATACTTTTTGTGTTTTTAATTATATATATATATATATATATATATATATATATATATATATATATATTTGGCTCCCCATTTCGGGGGCACCTGACATCTGGGGCAAGAAAAACTGATGTAATGGCATCGGCTGCATGTGTTATACCCCTGACAACCTGATGTCATGGAAGAAGGGACAGCAACCGATGCAGAACCCCAAGACTTTGTTAATCAGGCCGACTGAGGGCAACCTGCCAGCAGATTACCCAAATGTAATGACTGCAACAGCGAATACACTTGAACATCTACATTTATGGTAAGTGTACACAACTGTACTTTTCTTTGAGAATGAATCCCAGTTTTCTCCCAAAAGTGATGTATGAAGTGAACCTCAACCAGACTATTAATCTGCCAGTATTCTTCCTGAAAGTGTTTAACAAAATATACTTTACATTTACTAGATGTTCGTAGACAACTCAGATTTTATGTACACAGGACTAAGGATATTACAAAATCTAAAAATCTAAAGTTGGCCAAAGTATATTGAAAGCCTTTTCTAGGTGGCTGAATGTGTAATGTTTGTGTGAAATGCTGTCACTACCTTAAAGTAACAAACCGAAGACTCATTCTACTTCTGTATTTATAGGCAGAGTTCCTATTGATGAGATATGTGCTGCAGCTATGTGATCTATTGTTCACAGATTTGTGTCTCACTACAAGTTGGATGTATGGCTTCATTTTCAAGAATATCCTTCCTTGATACCACCCAGGTATTTCTGGTAGCTTTGGAATTTGTCCCAAAGGTTCAATTGGATGAAAACAGACCACATCAGGTAAGAAAGTTATGTACTTACCGTAACACTGTATCTGTGTTGTCTTGTTTTCATCCAGTTTAGTATGCCTCCCTCCATCTCCCTTCTGAAATTGTCACCTGGTGCTGTTTTTCGACAGTCTGACCTCTCCAGGAGTCTTGTTCTTGAATAGTGTTTCATTACTGTTCTTCGTGTTATGGGCCAGTTTTATAGTAGTAGTTGTAAGCTAGCCTGTTTAGGCTGATTGTTGAATTATTTTAAATTTATGAGTAAGCAAACACATTCTGAGGTACTTTGGAGAAAGAGTGAACAATATGGGTAGGGAAGGAGTAAGAACTCTGGAATCACAGCTGCTAAACGGTGCTGAAGTCAGATCCAATAACCCAAAGGTTGAACTGGACATGGAGTTAGTATTATGTATAAGTACACAACTTTCATTTTCTGAAGGAATCTGTGATTCCTTACCTTAGGAACTTGTTTTTATCTGTGACTGACAAGGGCCTATAGTCTTGGTCAGTGTAGTGTTGTACCACCCATTAGTATTTTTTACTAAACGTGAGGATTTACATCCCATTTAAGTGTTATGTTGGTATAATGTTTGGTGCATAATGTAATTGTTTTTTGGAAAATAAACTGAAGGGTCACAGTTGCTTACTCTTTCCACTACCTGGTACTCAGAATTATTTTCTGACTTGAATATAAAGCAATCCTCAGTTTCTACGGTTCCGCAACAACTACTCATAAGAACAACTTGAGTAAGTCACTGGGAATATTGCCAGCTCTTCTGGTGTCACAGCTTTGGATGGGTGATTCCACAGTGAACAAAGGCAATCTCTTGAACCATCCATCCTGTCGTCCAAGTTACTCTGGTGTAATACCCAGTCCAGCAACCACATACCAAGTTTCAGCCACATTCTCTGACTCAATTAGGTCATCCTCACCAGGCAAGAGAGAACCACTCTTGTTGGACTTGGGAGAGGGAGTGGTTACAACTGTAGAACATGGCTGAGTTAGAGTGCCTGATCTCTGGGTTAATGTCCCTAGTTTTGTCATTCTGATTTCTGGTATTTTCCCCTAGAAAAGGAAACAAATATGTCAGAATGTTGCTTCTTCCCCCAACCCCCTGCCTGTCCATGGACAGGGAAGGTTTACTGTGACTCACTAAACAGTTGTCTGCTGTTAACATGTTACATCCAGCTGCATTCTTTTCTTCTGAAAGAAAAAGAAAAAGGGTTCTTCCAGTTCTTCTGAATGTGTGTCCGTTGGAGACCATCTGGTGGGAGAATGTTGATTCTGATAACTTTTCTGCCCTGGGGCATTCTGATTCTGAAGAAAGTGCCTCTACAGATTTCCCCTCATTATTATTTTCCTTTTCTGAGACTGTTAACAAAATGAGAATTCTTTCAGTGGTAGCAGAGTGACATTCCTTCCTCTCAGTGGAAATTTTACTACCTGTTACAGCTGAATTTTCCTCAGCTATCCGTTCCTCTAAGTTTAGTGGATTTGGAGGATGTTTTCTTAACCCCTGGCAGTAACGTTTAAGCTTGTACATCCAGATATCCTAGCAAATTGTATAAAGTCCCTCATTCTCACAAATACCTTATGGTTAATCTTAAAGTAGATCCTGCTACAACTGCTAAACTGTTTACTTCCTTCTGAAAAGGATGGGAAAGTCTTTGAAAAATATGGAAAAAAGGTGAATTGCTCCTTTACCTTGGCTTTAAAGTTTTAAACTACCAAGCTCACATGCCTAGGTTTTTGTTAGATACTTTGAAAACACGAGGGACTTGTCCTCCAATCTGCCTATTTCTGATTTCAACACATCTTTAAATTCTTTCATCGGGTCTGCTTCCCAAGTTACTAAATATTCCCTCAGGTGCTTTTATGATGCTGTTAATACTCTTTCTAGGACTGTTGTATCTGTTTCTGTTATGAGAAAATTTGCTTCGTTGCACTCTCTAAACCATTTTGAACACATGAAGTCTGATGTTCTTAATTGTCCTTTGTAAAGATATTCTTTTTGGCTGTTCTGCTGCTGAAGTCCTGAAGTCCTCAGTGTGATGAGGCAAGGAAACTGATTCAAAGGGGTTCTCAATTTATCATCAGTTTTCTTTCTTAGCTTTTTGGTTATCTACCTCTTCAAATCTGTTTCCAAAGTGTCTGGCACCAGTAATTGCATGTTGCAGACTTCAAGGCATTCATATCTTTCTAAATTTGGATGACTGTTTTATATATGCAGGTTCCTATCAATTGTCAGGATTCCTTAAATTTTGTCAGGAACGCACTCAATCTGGGGTTGAACTAAATTTGATATCTCTCATTCTTTCCCACTGGTAGTGTTTTTGAGAAGCCGTCTAGACACTCAATAGGAAGAGTCGTGTTTGGACTTCCAAGCTGGCTGCACACTGATCAACGGCTTGATTTCAGCACTTCCAGTGGGAAAACAGAAACTGCAGCCAGACATGCTTCCAATTTGAGTAGAATTAATTTACAGGGTAGTAAGTAAACTGCCTGGAAAAGGTGAAGAAACTGCACTGGGAAGAATCTTGCAGATGATCAGCAAAAAGCAGTTCAAGCTTCAGCTTTGGTGTAAGATGTGGCTTCCAGTAGTCTACAGGAAAAATAAGACAAATGTGCTCAGAGCTGATTCAAATAATAAACCATTGAATCATATAAACTCAAATAACAGAATAAGCTTTAAACAGATATTCAGATTAGCCAATAAAACTTGAAAAAAAATCAGAGACTGAGAGCATGAGACTACTCAAAAAGAGATGATTAAAAAAATGGCAGACTTAGAGAACAGAGCACATAGACAAAATCTGAGATTTCCTGCAGTACCAGAGAAACTAGAAGGAGCAGACTGCATTAATTTTATGAAGGCACAAATAAGCAGCTGGACTGGTATTCCACAGCAGGAACTGTTAATTGAAAGAGCCTACCATGTGTATGCTCCAAATATGGCCATGAGAAAGCAACCAGGAACTTTATTAGTAAAGATGCAAACTGACCAGCAGAAAGAGTTGATCCTAACAAAAAATGAAGCAAAATGGCAAAGTAGTAATAACTGGAAACTGGCAGAAGAGAAACACATTTATTCCAGTAATCAGGGAACATTGAAAAGCAAGTGTGCAATTCAAGCTGTTGCGTCCAGCTGTTTTTAGAATATTTTTTTCCTGGAGGATCAAAGTCACTCTTTGATACAGAACAGGCTAAGGAGGAAATACAAGAGTTTGTACAACAAAAAATGAGCCATCAAGCAGAAGGGACCTCTGCTTCTCATTCTTCTGATAATAAAGCACATTGTGAGAATTTGTCAGTGAAACTTTCTCCACTGTTTCAATGGAAAGTGCTTGATAGACAGAAAAAAGCACAGGAGTTGACCAGAAGAATCCGGTGCACCATGGAATTGAACCAGAATCTGGAGTTAGGAGATGAAGATGAACAGGAAGAAGACCAGCAACATGGAAATTAGTGACTACATGTGAAACTGCAAATCAATCACATTTGTGAAGTACAGCTGTATATGAATAAGTGGAAGTAGTGGACTTTTTTGCTTTTATTAAACTTGTCTAAAACTGAAGGACATTTGCCTGACTTCGTAATTAATGTTTGGAAGAACTCTGAGGGAGGAGGAGGAAGGAAAAAGGCAACTGCAAGTAAAACATTTTTTCTTACCAATATTACTATGAAACTTTTCATAATTTGAATTGCATACTTTATAGTAAAGTATTTTAGTTGTATGTAATAGTCTTATTAAAGTAGACATATGCATTTTGCACTTCCTTGTCTCCTTTTTCTTTTTTGGTATTAAGAAATGTTGGAAGTACAGTACAAAAAAGGAAGAAAAGCTAGACAAAAGCATGTTCAATTTAATATGCTATAATATTGACTTGTTGAGGTGGAAGTAAAAGTACACATATAGTGTATAGAGAACTGATCTGTTTTCTCTTACTACTGCATAGTTGAATGCCTGTATTAAGACCCTTGAATTAGTCAAGTAAATATGAGAACACTGGAGATGCTGAAAAGTTTTCCTTTATTGATAAATGTTCCTGCTTGTCTCCCAGTCTGCAACAGAGGATTTTGTTTATCTTTTTTTCTCTTACTTTTTCCATGGAGGCAAGCTAATTATAGGGCAGTAACAAAACACTGGTTTCTTCATGACTAAAAGTTAATTTCTGAAAGTATGCAAGTAGTCTTCACATCTGGGGAGGGGAATAAATATAATAAAAAAGGACACCAACTAGTGCAAGTAAGGAGTACAGGCAATAACATATGTCTTAGCCTTAACTGTGGCCTGTGTTAGCAGCTGTTTGGCACAAATGTTCCTATTAGGAGGGTTAAATTTAATTATATGCAAACATACGTACAGTGGATATAAAAAGTGTACACACCCCTGTTAAAATGCCAGTTTTTTATGATATAAAAAATGAGACCACAATAAATAATTTTAAGACTTTTCCCATCTTTAATGTGACCTATAAACCTGTACAATTAAAAAAAATGCACAATAAACTGGTTGCATAATTGTGCACACCCTTAAACTAATACTTTGTTGAAATACATTTTGATTTAATTACAGCATTCAGTCTTCTTGGGTACACACTTGCCATCATTTAAAGAGACTGATTAACCCCAAATAAAGTTCAGCTGTCCTAGTAGGATTTTCTTCACATTTACTCAGTTGCCTGCTACAGCAAAATTCATGGTTCGCAGAGAGCTTACAAAGCATCAAAGGAATCTCAATGTTGAAAGGTATCAGTCAGGAGAAGGGTACAACAAATTTCCACAGCATTGGCTATACCATGGAACACAGTGAAAACGGTCATCAAAAAGTGAAGAAAATATGGGACTGCAGTGATGTTGCAAAGAACTGGACATCCCTCCAAAACTGATGAAAAGACTCGATGAAAACTGGTCAGGGAGGCTGCCAAGAGACCTACAGCAACACTGAAGGAGTTGCAGGAATTTCTGGCAAGTACTGGTTGTGTACTACATGTGACAATTTCCCATATTCTCCATATATCTGGACTATGGGGTAGGGTTGCAAGACTGAAGCCTTTTCTTACACAGAAAAACATATAGGCCTGGCTAAAATTTGCAAAACAATACATCAGTCTCCCAAAAGCATGTGGGAAAATGTGTTGTGGTCTGATGAGACTAAGGTTGAACTTTCTGGTGACAATTCCAAAAGGTACATTTGGTGCAAAAACAACACCACAACACCAAAAGAACACCATCCCCATGGTGAAGCATTGTGGTAGCAGTATCATCCTTTGGGGTTGCTTTTCTTCAGCTGGAACTGGGGCTTTAGTCAAGGTGGAGGGAATTATGAACAGTTCCAAATACCACTAACTTTTGGCCTAAAACCTTCAGGCATCTGCTAGAAAGCTGAAGATAAAGAGCAATTTCACCTTTTAGCATGACAATGACCTCGAGCATACATGCAAATAAAAAAAATGGCTTCACTAGAAGAAAATTAAAGTTTTAGAATGGCCCAGCCAGATCCCAGACCTAAATCCAATAGAAAATCTGTGGGGTGACCTGAAGGCTGTGCACAAGAGATGCCCTCACAATCTAACAGATTTGGAGCCCTTTTGCAAGGAAGAGTGGGCAAATATGGCCAAGTCAAGATGTGCCATGCTGATATATGCCTACCCAAGAAGACTGAATGCTGTAATCAAATCAAAAGGTGCTTCAACAAATTATTAGTTTAAGGGTGTGCACACTTAGGCACTCAGCTTATTGTATGTTTTTTATTTTTTATATTATTTCCCGAATTGTACAGGTTATAGGTAACATTAAAGGTGGGAAAAGTTTTAAAATGATTTATTGTGGTCTCATTTCCACTGTAATTGTGTGTGTTTAGATTAAGTTAATATTAAGTTATATTCTGTGAGTGGTCAGGAGTGTATTTGGTTTCATGTTTGATGTTTTTTTATAAAACAAAAAGTCTTGTAAAATGTGACACAGGTTCAAATGTTGATAAGAAAACACTGTCTAAAGGATTAACATGGCAAACATTAGTGTATGTGTCATTTTAAAAAAGCTGCAATATATAATAGGAGGTAACAATGAATTCTCACCATAATGGCAGCTCTTTCTTATATTGCGATGTTAATGGTCTCACAGGTATAGTTAAAAAGGAATTAATAGCTAATTATATTAAGAAGTATAGAGTGCAAATAACAATGCTACAGGAGGCACTTTCGGAAAGAATTGAGCATGTGAATTTGATAAACAAAGGATTTCAGGATGGATATTTTTTCAGAATATCTGAGACAAAAGAAAACTGGAGTACTTGTATTAAATGTCAGAGGAGCACCAGTAGTGACAAGAGGAAAAAAAGATAATAGCAGAGTTTTTGTAACGAGGGGATACTGGTAAGGGATAAGGATTAAACTGGCATGTATTTCTATTCCACCTGTAACTGCTACTTTGGAGCTTAAAAAATGGGATAAATAACTAGTTTTCAGCAAAGGAATATTATTTATAGGTGGGGACTGAAATTTGATTTGCAACAATGAGGATCTATCTGGGGGACCTAGAAGAGAGAATGCAACAAAACAGGGTAGCTTTCTGAAGTAATGTATGAATATGTTTGGTATGAAAGATGTAAATTCAGTAGCAGGAACTCGGAGAATTTGTATATCATTTCCCAAGATACAATAACTGGTCTAGACTTGATAGAAATTATATTTTACAGGAACGTGTCCATTTAATTGAGAGCTTTGATACACATCCAATTATTTCAGATCATGCACTAGTAATTACTGAGATAAAAATTCAGGGCAGTGAAGTAAAGATAAAACACTGGCACTTCCCTACCTACCTACCTGTTTGGCTTGTAGAAATTTTCTGGCAGTTATTAGGAAAAGTAGAAAGTACTCCAGACGTTATAACTAGTCAGTGGGATAAAATGAAACTGAAGTTTGAAAATAAGGTCAAAATAAAAGAAAATAAATAGTTGTGATTAAGAAGTAGCACATATTATTTAGAGGAGCTGACAAAGGCTAATGTATTACAAAATATGGTGAATCTCACAAGAATAAGAGGAGAGACAATTGCAGAGTGCCAAAGAAAAAAAATAAGAGAATACCTGGATAATAAGCATAGTTTAAAAAGATTGCTGATAAGCACCTGTTTTTGATAACTCCAGAGCACAAAAACTTTTGGCAGAATGCCTTTGGCAAAAGAAAGTATAAAGGGTTGCCAAATTTAGGGAGCATGTAACAAAAAATAACTGGAGATCCTGTAGAGGTATTAAGAGATATTTCAGACATTTTATGAAAATCTGTATACTGCAGAGAAGTGGCAAAATCAAGAAAAAGTACAAATGGAAATATTTATGGAAGACTTAAATATGCCAAGGTTAGAGGCAGATTAGGAAAAACAGCTAACAGTTAAGATAGCAGGAGATGAGAAAAATTATGAAGTATAACCGATCTACAGGGAAGTCTACAGGAACAGATGGTGTTCTGGTAGAAGTTTGAAATTAGGATGGAGGAAAGTGATAAAAATCTGGAAGATTTTGTTAAATGGTAATTTAAAAGGAGGAAAGGCACCATCATCCTGAAAAAAAAAAAAATCCTAAGGACATTAAAGGCCCATCTAGTCTGGCTTCATATACACCCATCTCAATTCTAAACCATGATTATAAAGTGTTTGTCTATAATGGTTAAAAGAATGGCAAATGTGATGCCAACATTGACAGATGTAGTTTTGAGGAGGGGAGGCAAACATTTGACAACATTAATAGAGCAATGGTGACCCAGAGGGAGGTAGAATGTACAAAAATACTGTTATTGGTAGGTAGTGATGCAGAGAAAGCATTGAGCTGTCATTTTATCAGTAGGGTAATGGAAGCATTTGCATTTCCTGATATAATATGGTTATGTTGAAGGATATATGAGGGATTGCAGGCAAAAAGTGGGGAGGGTTCCTCTCTGATAAGCTGTGCTTGAACAGAGGAACCAAGTGAAAAATTATATGGTGCTGCTTACTGTGATGGATTTGAAGTCTTCTTAAGACACTCAGTCTTGCTGGCTGGATTCTGCTAAAATCAGAGTCTGGTTATATTTGCATTCACAGTCTGTTGCATACAGAAACTATCAGAATAAACACTGATGAGAGAATATACTTTGCAGCATTAACTTAGAGCAGTAACAAATAACTTTTTATAATAAACCAAATGGACTAACGTTGCAGCTTAAAGTACTGTTCCACTTTACTTCTCGTATAGTACAGATGATGTGAGAGATATAACATTTATCTTGAGACAAATGTGTCTCTACCAA
This sequence comes from Protopterus annectens, assembly GCF_019279795.1. Taxonomy (NCBI): domain Eukaryota; kingdom Metazoa; phylum Chordata; order Ceratodontiformes; family Protopteridae; genus Protopterus; species Protopterus annectens. Next base: position 1,133,903,871 of record NC_056743.1, read on the forward strand.
TACCCCTAACATAACTGAATTCATACAGATCTTTATATACAGTTTTAGTCATGCACATACATATACATTTCCTCTTGGTATTCTATTTTGGAGAATTGCTCATCCTTTAGAAACAATACTGATTGTTGCAGATGCTGACGTAAACTGCTGACTTACTATTATTTTTCAGCTTTTCTGACTGTGTGAACATCCTGTTTTTTGTCTTGTGTATAAGAACATCTGTTCTTGTGCTAAGGAAACAGATTGTAACAGTGTCATAAACATGTACTGTTGTTTAAGGAAACATATTGTGTCCATTATTTTTATATGCAGAAACATGTCCTGTTTAAGGAAACATATTGTGTCCATTATTTTTATATGCAGAAAAACATGTTTTTAAGGAAACAGATTGTCACAGTGTTCTTTAAAAGCAGATTTTGCATTTTTGCTCTTGCATACATCCTGTTTGTCAGGAAATAATGTCCATTCAGCAGATTCCTTATTTTCCAAGCCTTGGTCATTTAGTATGGATGCTAGTCACATATTGCTAAACTCTATTTCTACATTTAAGCAAGCTTTATCTTATACCTTATTTATGTTGCATATTTGTAGCAAAGTTACTTTCAACCTTAGTGTATTGTTGAGCACACTCTAACAATTCCCTCTTTTTATTTTAAACTAGGGAAATAAATTCAGCATTATTTGATAATACTTTTTCATTATGACAGTTAACAACAGTAAGTTGACTAGCTTTTGCTAAGCAGACTTTAATACATGTAAATAATATGCAGCCAAGCATTACAATAACAATAAAAGAAATTAAAAATGCAGTGATTTTTCCTGTCCATCCTGTAAATAGATTACTAAACCATTCACTCCAGTCATCATTCCAGTTTTTTCTAGTATGTTGAGACACTTGTGCAATCACTTCTAAATGTGCTTTTACAGATTCTGTTTTGTCTGGAATAAATGTACAACATTGTTCTCCTATTAAAGCACATGTACCCCCTTGGGATGCTAATATGTAATCTAATGCCATTAGATTTTGCAAAACCATAGTTCGTATTGCTGTCATTTCTACAGTAATGTCAAGGACTGCATTGAAAGTGGCATTTGCCAATACTTCAACTAGTTTAGATAGTTTTCTCAGCTCCCAGATGGTGTTTGCAGCTCCGTACCAAGGGAAAATACCTGCTCCAGAGATTACATCATCTCCTAAATCCATATCTTTTAATTTAATATAATCAAGATTTTAATGATATATACATGATGTATCTAAGGTGTCTACTGGATTTTCTGGACTTTCAATCACAGGTAATATATCCCTTTTCTTTTTTTGCATTTCTAAAGCTTCCTTTTGGTAACTCTTTTACATGATGCTTTGCTGGTACCACTAATCCTATATAACAGGTGCCACCCCATCCCTTTGGTAACCATTTATAAGCGTATTTACCACAGATGTAATATAACCCACCTGATAGAGCAACACTGCTATTTACCAGACTGCCATTTACTTGCCCCCATAGTAGGAGTTGTATCATGTACAACTATAAAGTTTTTATCTGTTTTACTTCGCCAACATGTAATATTGGTTTTACACTCATTTCTATCATTTTGTGAAAAATGAAATACTGCTGTGTCACTTAATATTAACTGACCCTTAATTGGTATTAAAATAGGAAAACCATGAGAAAATACTCCACGTACTGATATGTGGTTGTGAAAAGTTATCATTTCAATTGTTTGAATACAATTGCTATTACCTACTGGAACAGTTCCATTTTTATGAAAATATGTGATCCCCTGCATTATTGCAGATAACTGTACTCTTGCTTTACGTAATTGTACATTTATGACTTGATCTCCTGTTTCATTTATTAATACTCTCCAACTACTAAGAGAATTTAGTGGAATAGAGGCATTACCCCTGTTATTTTTGGTATTAAACTACATACCCAACAATTAGAAACATGCATGCTTTTTGTATACCAACATTGTCTTGCTAAAAAAAGTGTTAAAAGATGGTGACCAATCTTCATTTTTCCACATTTCTTTACTCTCTCTCTCTTATGTAATGTTACAGTTTAACAGGTTGCAAGTATAATTTAATACTAATCAATACAATAATAGTATGATAGCTATTATCAATTAAAAAACATCCTTTAAATAGAAATTCTATTGTTGAATCATTTTGCCTTTGGTCATCCAAAACTGGATTTCCAAAAGGATGCACTTTAAACCATGTTACTTTCATTATGGTTTTCTCTGTTGGAAACCTACATTTAATCAGATTTACATTGCTCACTATTTTTGATCATTCTTAGTTTATCTTTATGTACCAACATTGTTCCGCTTTCTTTTTTCCTTTGATTTTGTAAACTAATGGTCCAATTTGTTCCACTACTTCAAAAGGGCCTTGCCAATTGCTAGCCCATGGTCCTTACATTTAGAATGTTTTTATCAATACTTTGTTTCCACAGGGAAGGTTTTCTTCAGCTGGTAATATTGGCACCTTTTTCCATAGATGGAACGCTTGCTCCCTTGCATTATAGTCACATATACTAGTAAGTTGTTTTAGCCATTCCTGATGTTTGCTGATTTCTAGCATGGGCCTACCATTAGGTAAATCTGAGTCAAATGGTAATTGTATGGGTATTTTGTGTCCTGTCATTATTTCATAGAGGGAAATACCTGTTTTGCTGTTTGGTGTCACTCGAATACCCATTAAAATACCAGGCAGATGATGTACCCATGTATTGCCCTTTTCCAAGCATGCCTTTTTTTAGACGTTCTTTTAACGGCTGATTCATACATTCTACAATGCCATTAGATTGTGGATGGTATGGTACATGAAACCTTTGCTGTATGCCTAACAAATTACACATTTGTTTAATGAGATCACTAACAAACCGTGGGCCATTGTCTGACTATGACCCGTGGCCATCCCCTATGACAGAAAATATTTTTCCATAAGGCTTCTGCTGTTGCCTTTCCTGTCATGGTTTTGGTAGGAATTGCTTCTATCCATTTTGAAAAGACATCCACTACTACTAGTAAATACCTGTAACCTCCCTTTGTTGTTGGTAATGGACCTGCATAATCTATTTGAACTGCCTACCATGGCCCATCCGCTGGCTGTACTCTATGTAACTGAGGCCTTTTGCTTTCAGCATTTACCTGCAGACATATTAAACATTCTTCTATAATCATTTTGCAGACCGTTTTTAAATTTGGGTTCCAATACTTTTCTTTTACAACTGCCCATAACTTATCAGTTCCTATATGGCCCAGTATTTGGTGATTTAACTTGACCAACTGGCATGCCAACTGAAATGGTACATATGGCAACTGTAACCCTTTGGAGGTGGTGTATGCATAGTACTCCTGTGGTGGTATACCTGCTAATCTGCATTGATCAGTTTCTTCTTTTAAGCCCTGTTGGTTTTGTATATTTACAAGGTCTTTTTCTATTGACTATCTAACTCTTTTAAGACACTAACTTCTACACTGGCATACTCATATTCTGGAAGTTCTTTTCCATTTTGTGCTGCTTGTTTTGCCAAAGTATCAGCTAACGCATTGTACCTGTAAGTTTCACTGGTTGGCTTTTGATGTGCTTTTACTTTTAAGATGCTATACTGTCCTTGTTGTTTTGACATTGTTATAACTTTATATATGTCTTTTAATACTTCAGCATGCCATAATGGTTTACCTACACTATCCACAAATCCTCGTCTTACCCAGGTTTCCATATGTAGTCTTAAAGAATTTACTACAAAAAGCACTATCTGAAAAAATGTTAATAGGATTGTAATACTTTAGCATATACAGTACTGCCTCCAGTTCAACTCTTTGAGCTGACATATGCCCTGGTGACTTGATTAGTTCAGGAGAACCCAGCTGTGGATTATCTGGAACTATGGCAAATCCTGTCCAGTATCTGCTTTGGTCCCAATATCGTTCTCCATCCACAAAGATGGATGGCTTAAAGTGATCAAAATCAGATGCTAAAAATTGCACATCAGGTGACATTATCTTTTCTAAACAGTTATGCTGTTTTCCTTCATATCCCTTGTGGTTTGACAAATAGCATTTGTCCCCTGTCTGTATAGTAACAGTTTTCATTCCAAAAAGTGCCATCCATTTTTCAAAGACTGCCTGACTAATACTATTTGTAATTTGATTCATTTCAAAATTGTCTATCAAAGCTTTTACTGCTTGATGTGATGTTTGTACTATAATGCTGGAAAATATGGTCAAATATTCAGTTTGTTTAATACCCCCAGTAAATGGCTAATAATTGCTGTATACGTGGATGGTAGCCCAGTTCCACTGGAGTAATTTTCCTGCTAAATAAAATGATTGGGCGTAATGTTTTTTCCATTCTGTTTCCTTAGTGTATTGTTGAGCACACTCTTAACACCAAGCAGGGGTGTCCCCTTTCCCATTTGTTATTTGCATAATTCAGGGAATATAATTGGTATGGTGTTCAAGAAAAGATGGCATTATATACAGATATCATTTTGTACCTGGTGGAACTAAAAAAAAGGACATCTCAGTGTTGTGGAATATTCTGTGACAGTTTAGTGTGTTTGTTTTTGTTTTGGGGGGGTTATAAAATTAATAAAGCTAAAACACAACCTATAGTTATATACTAGCTACTCACATATGCATTGGTTAAGCAATACCCATATTTATGGGGGCATGATAAAATTACGTATTAGGAGTATGGATTATAAAAGATTTTGTTATGGCAAATAAGGAAATGTGGGAAGAGACTAAAAAGAATACAAAAACTGAGAAAATGGAAGCTCTTGTTCTGGATATCGATAGCAAGATACAAACAGTAAAATGTTTTAGTCCCTTTTATACACAGGTCAGGCATTTATCAATCAGAGATGAAGTCATGGACAGTAATTATTAAAGAATTGAAAGGTTTTGTTTGGGAGTGGAAGAGGACAAGAGCCAAGTAGGATAAGTTGATCTGCCCAACAGGAGATGGAGGTTTATGATTACCTGATTTGAAAGGTTATTTCAGAGCTACACAGTTAAGGCTTTTGTACATAACACAAGCAGAAAGCTACAATTCAAAGTGGAAAGGGATAATGAAGCAGGGGGTAAGTCAAAAATGTGGATATAATGGGATTTTGGACACAAATCTTCAGGAGAATAACAGTTATACAGATTGTTATTGTTATTGTAAAAGAGCAGCACCAAAGATAATTTGAAGAGAAATACAGGCAAAGGAATCCAGACATGGAAAACGTTACAATGCAAAAAAGACAGAGGAAAAGGATATTATTAATGGAGTTAAAGAAATAGAAACTGAATTTATGGAGTACCTGCAAAGTGAAGGATTCAGTGTAGAAAATCGAATGCAGAAAGCACCACAACAGGATAAGATCAATGGATATCCAAATTAAGGGGAAACCAGTGGAACAGGAAGCAGTTGGTCAGGTGCCATATCAAAATATTTTGGTGCCTTCCACAGGAAATCAGTGTAAACATTCACTTGAAGTTGGACAGCAAGGAAATGAACAGGAAACTGTGGAAACTCTGATGCAGTCAATGTTGAGGAGTGATGGGCCAGTGACTTCCCATATGACAGAGCAACAGATGGCACAGGATGAAAATTGAAGAGAATGTGCCACAGGAGGATGCTATAGACCTTTCTATAAAATGTCCACAGGAAATGGAAGACAAGGGATGTGCCCTCAGTTTGGAAGAAAATGAGCTAAGAGAAGAGTTGCTTGATTTAATAGACATGGATAGATATATCAAGATCAATGAGAGAAGTAGACTGCAGAAGGTCAATAAAACCCAAAAAGTCGTACGTCTGATAAAACAAATGAATGCACTAATTAGAATTGTCCACAGAGATCTATGTGATATAACAGAAGTAAACAGGATACATTACTGTGCTGGTAGATTAATAACGGAAAAAATTCTACCACAAGAACACATCATAGTGATGGAAAGGAAGGGGAGAAATCGAATACCATCATGGAAATACCAAATAGCGAAAACTATAAAGCAATTAAGACAAGAAGTGTCACTGTTAGAAGAATACAGAAGCGGGAATAGATCAACAAAAATACTGAGGAAAGATAGGTGTGATTAAAGCAATGCACAGTATTAGAATAAACCAGGATCTATCATGCACTATTGCAAATAAACTAAACATTTCAACACAAGTGGAAAAACTTAGAAGATACACAGGTAAGTATAAAGGAAAATTACAAAGTAAGCAATTTATTGATGAGCCAAAAGGTTTTATTAGAGAATTGGGAAATAAGGTAAAAGGAATTGAAAGACCACCAAAAAGGAAGTAGATACATTTTGGAGAAGTATCTATGAAGATCCTGTGGATAGAAGAAGTAAAAGAAAGAATAAGAAGTTTAAAGGTGCAGGATATGAAATGGGATGAAGTAACTGCCAGAGAGACTGAGACAAAGTTAAGAAAAGCCTCTAACTGGAAAACCCCAGGCCCAGATTCAGTACCTAACTTTTGGTTAAAAGTATTAACATCTTTGCATGAGGATTTAGCCATGAGTAAGAACTATTTATATGTGTACCCCGAGCAGACACCAACCTGGTTAACAACAGTCAAAACAATGATCCTACTTAAGAGTGAACCTGCTACCCTAAAAGTTCTAGACCAGTAACTTGCCTTCCAACGACATATAAACTCTACATGGGAATTGATACCGACAGAGTTTATAGTCATTTAGAAGAAAACTGAATTGTGGCAGTAGAACAAAAAGGCAATAAAAGAAAGTCATATGGAACAAAGGATCATTTGTTGTTAAATAGTCATACTGGGGAACTGTAAAAAGTGGAAGAATTTAAGTATAGCATGGATTGACTATAAAAAAAGCATTTGATAGTATCCCACATTCATGAATAAGAGTCTTTAAAAATGTATAGGACACACCCTACACTGATCAACTGCATTACAGTGACCATAAACCAGTGGCAGACCACTTTGCAATTAAGCCATGATAAAGGACAGATTATTATCCCAGGGATAAAAACTGAAAGGGGTGTATTCCACTGTTGCTATTCTGCCTTACCATTAACCCATTAAGCTGTTTACTTAACAACTTAGGCCATGGTTGCAATTTGTCTCCTTACAACAAAGCGTAAAGGCTTCTCATCTTCTCTTTGTCGATGATTTAAAACTGCATAGCTCATCAGATAAGGAACTGAAAGCACAGCTGCAGGTTGTCAAAACTTTCAGATGATATAAGAATGTCATTCGGTCTTAAGTGTGCAAAAGCAACCTTTAAAGCAGGAAAACTGCAGCACCTGGAAAACATCAGTTTGGGACAAGAATGTGATATAAAAACTTGAGCAAGAAGGAGTGTATAAATATTTGGGAATTGATGAAAGATAAACAATAAAACATGAACAAATGCGAATAAAATTTAGTAAGGAATACTTTAAAAGACTTAAATTAGTAATCCATGTTATAAATCAATTTGTTCTTCCTGTCCTAACTTACAGTTTTGGAGTGACTGACTGGGCCCAAAACGTGGTGGATAGATTAGATAGGAAAACAAGTAGGATGCTTCATGCTCACAAAATGATTTATAAATATCAGTGTATACCAAGATTATATATTCCCCATTCCAAAGGAGGGATGGGCCTCCTTGAAATTGATTACATGTATAATTCTGCAGTCGTGGGACTCCACACACATCTGTTGATCTCACAAGACCCAGATGTAGTTAAAGTCTTGAAACATGAGGAGAATAAATCTAAGATGACTTCTCTGCTTAATTTAGCAGAAGCATATCAGCGTCAAGAATGAATGGAAGTCAAACCAGAAGTATATAAAAATCAGGCAGCAACTGAATGTGCCAAAAAAACAAAAGAAAGAATGTAAGTTGAAGGACCAGATGAGAAGGCAAGACATCTGGAAAAAGCATAAATATAGTTGCAAGTATAAAAAACTTCTAGAAGAACCTCATGTTGATCAGGAACAAACACAGGAATGGTTAAGGAGAGGCAAATTCAATCCAAGAGATTAAAGTTTAATATTGGCAGCCCAAGATAGTGGACTACTTAGCACACTGGTTTACAAAGTCCATTGAACATGTGGGAGAAACCGAAAAATGTAGTTTTTTTTTAAAACTGAATTGGAAACATCGCACACCTCATTGCTGGGTGTAATATACTAATGGCAGAAGGACTGTGTACTGAAAGGCATAATAATGTGGCAAGACTGTTGCACTGGGAGTTGTGCAAACATTATGACACTGAAGTGGCTGAAAAACACTGGAAACATGAGACGCAAAGCATCATAGAAAATGATGAAGTTTATATCACATAGGATCATCCATCACCCATTACCAACATTTCAAAAGGTAGATGCTAGAAAACCTGATAAACTGGTCCAAGAAAATAAGACAAAAGTAGCATTGATCATTGAAATTGCTACACTCAGTGACTACAATGTCTTGTGTACAGACTGACGCAGTCATAAAATATCAGGATCTGCAAGCAGAAATGAGAGCAATGTGGAAGAAAGATACCTAGACAGTTCCAATAGTAGTTGGAGCAATGGGTCTTATAAAAAATAATTTACAATCATATTTAGATATGCTACCAGTACATGCAACTCCATACGAATTGCAGAAGGAGTCATTACTGGGCACATTGTGGGTACTGTGAAGAGCACTACTGGTTGATGTCAGAGTGAAACAATAGTAATTTCATGGGTTTTAATCGTACTTTGACTTATGAATGGGGTCCATTCCTGTCATGGTATTAGAAACCCAAAAGACATGGAGAAATTAAAATAATTAAATGTTATATCCATACAGTAGCAGAAAGTATACTAAGAACTAAGCCATCACAGTAATGGAAGAAGGAGATTGTGACAATAGGATGACTGCAATTAGGGGTACAGAGAATAGACAAGAGGGGGCTGAAATTTACTGGAAGAAGCTGTCAAAGAAACCAAGGTATAGGGACAAATTAGATAAGGAAAGATAATAGAATGGGAGGAGACCAAGCAGACATTTGGTTTGTAGGCTAGTAATTATCTTCCCTATCAAGGATTGATATCAGAATATAGACAAAGAGAAAGGGATAGGGAAATCCTAAATGAAAAGACCTACACTGGTTGAGTTTTTTATTTAATCTATAAAAGAAACTGCTTTTAAAAAGGGGTCCAATTTTGTCTATTTTCATCCAGTTTAACATACTGGATGTCAGATTTGACCAGATCCATCTTCAGCACCAAATTTAAAGTTTCCAGAGTTGCAGTGGTCTGACTCCTCTCTTACTCATAATTCCCTGAACTCCAATCCAATATCCCAGATCTCGTTTGTGGCTTGAAAACTTCAGATGTGTTCCCAAGGGCTGTTGTATCCTTTCATTCCCAAAAAGTTTTTGAATATTTCAAATACTTTAAAACCCTTTTTCACCTTACTCCTCCTCTACCAGGAGACTTGTTTCCCATTAGTTTTAGTATTTAGAACTCAGTGTTTCTCTTAGATACAGGATTAAGATAGTGTTTGGTACTTAACAGTGTGTCTTTAAAAGTTAGCATTCTCCTTAGAGGTAGATTTGTGATAGTGATAGTGTGGTGTTGGTGCTTACTACTGTTCATAGTGAATTAGGATTTTAAGACTGTTTGCATTAGTATTTTGTAAAGTTTGCTGTGTTTTTCTTCAGTAAAATTTAATTATCAACATAGCTGAATCTCAAGCTTTTAAGAAATGCTCTAAATGTGGGCACAAATTGCCCCTCAGGATCATCACACATTGTGTTTATTGCCTGGGCACTGCCAATTTGAAAATTGAATGTTCATGCGATTCTTTCAGCATTAGAGCCTTACAAGCACACTGTGACAAATTGGGGGTGAGAGGGGTTCTCCTTCCTACACAGAAAGAAATTGCTACTACTACTGCTGGCCCTTCCTGTTCAGCCTCTCCTGCTAAGAAGCAAGACAGGGCTAGGTCTTCTGATAAGGCTCCAGACAAATATAAGGAGAAAGAGCAAGAAAATAACCATGAAGAGATAGAAAAGGACAAATCTCCTTCTCTGTCTTGAATGCTCTTTGGATCTGTCAGTTCCAGTCAGATCCTTACTTAAACTGGCTAGGAAATCAGAAATTACAGAATAATGGTCTCATCCATCCTCCCCTCAGCCCCAGTCTTCACCGGAACCAGTAAGTCCTGGGTTACTCTCTTCAATTTTGCAAAAGAAGAAATACTTCAGATCTTCCTCAGTGGCTTAATCTACTTGATCATCTTGGAGCTCAACAGAGTACAACATGGACAGGATGCTGAGAAAGTTCTTGAAAATGCAGATCCAGCTTGGGGTTCTATCTGTATGTCCCCAAAGAGTGTACTACTGACCATTGGCCACCCTGCGCCTCCACTTCTTTCACCTGTTGCAGTCCATCCTTTAGTTCTGACAGTTTTGGATCTGACCCATCCCAAAGTCCCACCTTCAATGATGGCAGTTTCTTCCATTTCAATTTTGACAATTTCCCTATCCCTTTCAACTCAGATCAGCTTTGATTGGGAAGGGACTCAGAACAATAGCAATTGGTGCCAACCTCCGGGGCTAGTTTGACCCTGACATTCTCTGAACTGTCTCTTCCCTTGAGGGCCTTGGCACTAGACAGCTTGGGCCTGAAGTCTGCTTTAGGGGCGAGGTTTCTAGGAGCCAAGGTATTTCTTTTTTCCTCAGATCCAAAGAAATCCTCAGTTCCAGTGGCAACTTCAGTCTTTGAGGATGTTGAAAGGGTTTTGGGTTTACCCAAAGAGAGGACAATTACTCTGAGTTTGGTTCCACCCAAATCCCAGCTAGATCCTGCAAGGTCATTTTCTTATCCACCAAGACAGGGACATTCAACCCCACAGGCTTCTGGAACTACTTGCTGCATCAGATCCCAGTCTGATTCTGAATCATCTGTCTCCCCAGTAGAATCAGTTCACAAGAAACGGCCATGCTAGCAAGAACACATAGACTCCTCAACATAGTCTTTCATTGAGGATGCAGATGTGGATGAAGACTAGGGTTCACCCAGGTCTTCCTCAGAGGATGTCATTTTTGGTGAAATTTTCATGAACCAGAGAAGGGGATGATCACTGGAGATCCCGTTGTAGATGAATCTGTATTTCTGGAAGTCTTGGCTTTCAGGTCAGCATCATCCTGGTGGTACCATGCGTTGATCCATTAGTACACCTTATGGTGCAAAGGGCTTGGAAGAACCCTGATGTGGTGGACCCCCCCCCCAAAAAAAAAACAGAATTTTGCAGCTCCCAAAGACAGGAAGCATTGGATTAAAGATGCCATAGTTGTAGCAGTAGACACAAAAAAAGGAATTGCCTTAAGAGAGTTCCTTTATCCATCCCCCTAACAGCGAGTTTAGGGCATTGGACAGATTTGGAAAATGGGCGTATTTGTCTGAGACCTTTGCACTCAGGTCACCGAATTGTCTTGTTTATTGTCGTCAGATTTTAAAGGGACTTGATTAAAGAAATTTCCAAGTCTCTTTTTGGAGCTTTACCTGCAGATGTCCAAAAGACTGGACTCATGACTTTTAGCTCTGCAGTCAACCTCTAATGTAGCCATGTGTCTCATCTCAAATGCAGCCAATAGCTCAGCCAGAGCAGCAGCCACAGGTCTTGGACCATGTGCCTGGATGCATCTTTGTGAGTATGCTGAAGGCTTCAAGATGTCCTTCATGAATGGCCCTTATGATGGCTCCACACAATTTGGGACCTAAGTAAAAGACACTTTGTCAAGGAGTCTCAGGATGACAAGACTCTCTGCAGAAAGCATTTGTTTTTCCATGCTGCAAAGATCCTATTCCAGGAATCAGAAAGTAGGAAAAATGTGGTTTCATAAGCTACAGAGCTGTTACCAGGATTCTCCTGGTGATAGACCTTCACATGGCAGATGTAGACAGAATCCCAATGGATGTTGCATAAGAGGCAGAGATGGGCCACATAATCATGGCTTCCATGGTCCCTTTACTGAGAGGCCCTGTCAGCATCCCTGAAGGGTTGCCTGATTGCTGCACTCTGGAGGCGATCAGGAGACACTTATCTCTGTACTCCCAAGCCTGCCAAGACTTAACAAGAGACAAGTGGGTGCAAAATATTATTTCCAGACATTATTCCATTCCATTTTCTTATTCTCCAGTAAAGAAAGAAGGTGATTCCTGACATCTTACCCAGTCAATGGGAACCAGCAGCAGAGATTTCCAAGCTGCTAGAAAAATGGTCATCAAGCCAGTCCCAAAAGACCAATTAAGATCTAGAGTCTACTCATGGTTCTTTTTAGTTCCAAGAAAACTGGGTCCTAAGACCAGTTTTGGATCTCAGCCATCTCAACCAGTTTGTAAAGCAGACAAGATTCCAGATAGTAACAGTTCAATCCATATTGTCTCTTCTGAGGAAGGATGATTGGATGTACTCAGTAGCTCTACAGGATGCTTATCACATGAAAATAGAGAAGCAGTCCAGGAGATTTCTCTCTTTCTGGCTAGGAGCCAATCACTTCTAGTTTAGCACCCTGCCATTTAGTCTCACCATAGCCCCTAGGGTTTTCACCTTTATCCAGGTTGTGTTTGACTATATTAAAATGCAAGCTGGATAAATTGATGGGAGACCACAAATTCACCCTGATGTGTCAGCCATGTTCCTTGAGGACAGGGTTAGTCAGTGTTATCCATACACTCGCTCTGTGAATGCCAGCCAGCTAACCAAGGACAATTGGTGCAACTCGAGATTAATGTGGTTAGACTTGTAAGGGCTCCAAGGTCATTAGCCTAGTGACCTTCTCTGAACGTATAATGGCAGTGCACTTGCACATGCTCAGGATCCAAGTCTGTCCCTACCTAGATGATTTGCTCCTCACTGCTACATCCAGACATCATCTGGGCCTCCTTCTCCGTTGCTTACTTGGACCTAGGCATATCAGTGAATTTTCATAAGTGTCCATTACTTTCAACACAACAGATGGAATTTCTCTGATGCCACCTCAATACTACCCTGCCAGCTGTCAGTCTTCCATGGAAATATTTATGGAAAACTTAAATATGCCAAGGTTATACTGGCACGCAGGTAATGCTTCATCTCCACCTTTTATCGCATGTAATACTACGTCTGTTGGGTCTTATGGCTTCCTTTGTATTAATGATTCCCATGGCTCATTGCCACATGAGAATTCTTCAGTGGACACCAGCAATTCAGTGGTCTTAGAAATTTCACCTGTTACATGCCAGGATTCGTATCAGAAGAATTTGCAGACAACACATCATTTGACAGATTTTCTCCCCTTCAATAATAGAAGGGCAGTTCTTCCAACCAGATCCACCAATAGTAGTAATGACCGTGATGCTTCCCTTCCAGGGTGGGGGAACATTTCAAAGAGAGAATGATCCAAGGTACATAGCCGAAATTACAAAATTAGAGGCCAACCTTTCACATCAATGCCTTGGAGATGAAATCAATCCTTCTAGCATTGCAGGGTTTCCAGGATACCCTCCCCTGGGTTGTGATATACATACAGTCAGACAACATGGCTGTAGTTTGGTACATCAACAAACAAGGAGGAACCTGTTCTTACCCCTTGTGTCAAGAAGCCATGAGGGTTTAGCAGTGGCAATGTCTTCACACTGTTTTCTGATAGCAACATTCATTCTGGGGTGTTGCAGTGTTCTAGCAACAAGCTGAGCAAACTATCCTAACTCCTCAAGAGTGGTCCCTCAATCCAACAGTGACGACATTAATTTTCAGCCACTGAGGCCAACCTTGCTGCAGTCTTTTCGCTTCCTACCTCAACAACAAGTGCAGCATTTACTTTGCTCTGACGTCCCACAGGGTCAATGACCAAGGGATCCACTGGTCAACAACTGGACCTTCGGTCTTCTATATGCTTTTTTCCCCCATTGCCACTCATGAACAAATTCATTCAGAGAGCCAGACTGTGCAAGGACAGAGTAATCCTCATTGCCTCCTTTAGGCCCCGGCAATGTTTTCCCTTTCTGTGGCTTCTACTAGTACATCCTCCATGGATGCTGAATCAATATCCAGACCTTCTGTCTCACCCATCTGGACTGCCTCGACTGGATCAAACTACCATGAAACTAACTGCTTGTTCCTCCAATTTTGACAATAGCCAGAGATGCCAGCTTCCCAATAATGTTGTTGATATGATAGTTTTCCAGAAAATTGTTATGAAAAAATTTTTTTTTGGGGGGGGGGGTGCAATAACTAAAGGTTTTGTTCCTTTCTCTGCTTCCATACTATCAGTCTTGGAATTTGTAACTGAATTATTTCAAAAGGGCTCTAGCTATTCTACCATCAAAGTTCAGATGGCAGCAATTTCCAGTTTTCATATTATTCAAGGTGATTCTTCTCTGGCCTCCTTAAAAATCTCAAAAGCTTTTCTTAGAGGAACCTTTATACTGTGTCTCCCCATTAGAGAGCCAGTACCTCCATGGGATATTACCATTATGCTCCAGATCCTAACACAACCCCCCTATTAAACCCATGGCTATGACAGATATCAAGTATGTAAGATGGAAAACAATTTTCTTAGTCACTGTCACCTCCATAAGGCACGTTTTGGAGTTACATGAATTCTCATGTAAGCCTCCATACTTCATTTTCAATAAGGATTGTGTTTCTCTCTAGACTAATGCATCACTCCTCATAGAAAACTATTAGGAGTGGCAGTGGATGGTAATCTTACATTGGATCTCAATGCAAAATTGCATAAGAAAAACTCATCAGGTCATAGGTTGGGGGGCGTAGCTGTGGGCACTTGCCAATAGCTACACCAACCTGGTGATGGCCGAATGGGAGACTATTAACATACTTGATATGGTAGGACAAGACATTTGTTTTCATCATTGTTTTGTAGACTGTCTCTTCTTACTGTGGAAGGGCAGCGTAGAGCAACTTGACAGTTTATTTTGATAAGTTTAATTGTAGTATCAGGTTCTTAAAATGTTCAATTATATATTCTACCTCCAGGATTGATTTCCTGGATGCAGAGATTAACAGGGGGTTGGATGGCCTGTTGTCTACAAGGCTGTATAAGAAAGAGTTTATCGTCCCTCCTATTTACCCAGAGACAGCATGCATCCTTAGCATGTATTCTCTAATGTAGTGAAGGGTCAAGCCATGTGGATTTCAGGCTTGTCCTTGGAATCTCATGATTTTGAGAATGGTCTGGAACAAATGAAGTCAGATTTTGTAAATAGGGGATGTTAAGTTGTCTATCTCGCCTTCGTTCTTGCTGGTGGGGATCGGAGCTGATCCTCTGCTCTGACTCTGCCATCTTCTATAGCTCGAGAGCTGTTTACTGGCTTGAGGCTACCACTTTTCCCATGATGTCTAGCGCTAGCTACCCAGATCTCATTTGCCGCTTCAGCTGCAAGGTGTCATTTTTCTGGCTCAGGCTTGTATTAAGTTACTTATAGAACTTTTTCTACTGAGAATTGTATTTTTTCTAGGAGTTATTGTTTAATTTTAGTCCTATATCTTGTTGTATTAGTTTAGGTGTAATTGTAGCCCTTCCCTTAGAACTCGTTTAAATGAGAGAGTTCTCCCCCTCCCCCCTCCTATCCCTTCTTGTCTGGTTAGTGCTTAAGATAGAGGCCTTTCTTCTGTCTTACTTTTAGGTAGCCGTTTAAGTTAGAGGCTTCCTAGTTAAAAAAATATATATATATATATTAGCTTTAGTCTGTAGATACCGTGTGTTTTTTTTCCCTTTTTTCTGTAAACTGTATTTTGTTTTGTTGATTCTGGTTGTTGACTGTTGTGGTAATTTCTTTTTTGGATACAGGATGTCTAAGGAATCCAAGGTGTCGGATTTAAGAAGTGTGACTCATGCTGTCAGAAAATGTCTCTGACAGATGGGCACACTTCTTGTGTCTATTGCTTAGGTGCTGTGCACCTGCAGGACTCTTGTTCTATCTGCCATGCATTTAGTCCAAGAGTTCTGCAGGAGCGTAAGAATAAACTTATTCTTAGGGATCTTTTAAAGCCCCAGGATTCACCGGCCAAGACTCAGCCTGTGAAATCCCAAGACCTACCAAATCGTCGTCTCCTAGCTCGGAGCCGTCATTGGTCCAGACTTTACCTGCTACTTCAGTTCTGGCTGGAACCGATGAGACAATCTCCCCATCGGCTCCATCAGAATCTTTGGAGCCGTCGCAGAGCCACAAGAGGCTGAGGTCCCCTTCTCTGGAATCGATACACTCAGCTCCTTGGTCTCCCCTGCTTCAGAGTGAGCGCAGTCACAGATCTTCCCACTCCTCTCGGTCTTCTAGGCTCTCAGATCACGACGTGGAGAGAGCGGTCAGTAGGTTGCTGAAGTCGCAGGCACTTGCCAAGATGTTGTCCAGCCCTCCTCAACAGGTGTCGGCTCTGTCCACTATCTATGTTCCTCCTCTGACTCCCTTGAGCTCAGAGCTGGAGTTCTTTGGGGTTCGAGTAGTGGAACCGTCAGCTCCAATAACTATTTCTCCTTCGGTGCCCTCGGTTCCGATTCCCTCTATGGTGCCATCCGTTGAGGGATCTGAGCGCCAAGGCTCCCTTGTCGGCTCCGAGGGGGCGAGTGGCATCAGACCCTTGTCCGACCCCGTTCTCCCTCCCGGAGCATCAGCGCAGGTGAGCTCGGCTCCTACATCAGCCTTGGAGCTGTCTCCCTCGTTGTGGAGAGGGATTGTGATTTCTTCGAAACCGGAGCCTTCTCTGCATCATGGCAGGGATGCCTTCGATGTCATGAGGAGTGTGCTGGCCTCTGAGTCAGCTCCACTAATGACTCCGGCTCTGTCCCCTGTAGTGCTTGCGCCAACCTCTGCTCCTCCTCCAGACCCCAAGCGTGGGGAACCAGCTCTCCAGGGCACCCCATTGAGTATTTCCTCTTCTTCTGAGGCCTCCCCTGATCATTCATAGGAGCCCCCTTGTAAGAAGAAGTGCAAGAGGAAGCACATTGACTCCCCTGAGTCTGTCACTTCTGATACAGACTTAGATGATTCAGAAGGGTCCCCGAGGTCCCCCTCTGAATATTATTCCTTCTCTGACATCCTAGAAATGCTTAAGCAGAGGGGGAACTGGAATCTCCTAGCCCCTACCGAGGATGAGTCTGTATTCCTGGATGCGTTCGGTTCCCGACCTTCCACCTCTTGGGTTTCTCCGCCTTTCGATCCACTTATGTCAGTAGTGGCTCAAAAGGCTTGGTCAGCCCCGGATACAGTTGAACTAACCCCGAGGAGACCTGGCAAGTTTATCACTGCACCCCTTGATAAGCAGTTCCTTTCCTTACCAAAGGTGTTCCTGTGGATGCCATGGTGGTAGCAGCAGCCACTAAAAAAGAGTTAGCGGAAACTTCTTCGTCTGTCCATCCTCCTAACAAGGAGTCTAGGACTATGGATAGATACGGGAAGCAAATGTTTGCCTCAGCGACCTTTTCTATGAGGTCACTGAATTACTTGTGCCATTTTACCCGGCTTCAGAGGGATCTCCTTAAAGCGCTCGGAGATGCCCTTCAAGATCCATCAGCTGAGGGGGCTCTCAAGCTAAAGTGGCTTCCCAGCTGGCGACCCTTAATTCTGTAGTCAACTCCTCCATGAGGCTCGTTTCCTATGCAGCCAATGGTGCGAGTAGAGCCGCAGTGACAGGTGTGGCCCTTAGGAGACATGCATGGATGCGGCTGTGTAATTTTGCGGAACCCTTTAGAGCATCATTCACCAACACCCCCTTTGATGGTTCCTTTCTTTTTGGACCACATGTGAAAAACACTTTGACTACATGTGAGCAGGAAGGCAAGACTCTCTTTGCCATGGGAGTCCATTATTCCACTCTTGCCAGACCATACCCCAAGGGTCAGAAGAGTGGCAAAATGTGGTTCCGAAAATCACAGGGAGCCTCGCCTGACGCACGTAGCGATTTTTCCTCCAGGTGCAGAGGGGGAAGCAACAACAATAGATGCCACCCTCGTGGCAGAGGGGGTCCGCAGAACAAGGGCAGCAGAGAATCCTTCCCTGAGAAGCCCTTTCAGCATCCCTGAAGGGTTGCCCGGCTGCCTGCCTCTGGAGGCAGTCTGGGGAAGACTTTCACTGTACCCAAAAGCCTGGCAGAATTTAATGCAAGACAAATGGGGTACGGTCTATCCTATCCGGAGGTTACAAAATTCCTTTCTCTCAACTCCCCTTGCCATCAAGCAAATCCCTTCCAGATGTTCCACCCAATCTGAGGGACCAAGCAGTCGTAAAAGTTTCAAGACTGCTAGAAAAAAGAGTCATCCAGGATGTCCCGGCAGAACAACACAGATCCAGAACTTACTCAAGGTTCTTTTTGGTACCAAAAAAAGACAGGGGACTGGAGACTGATTCTGGATCTCAGCAGACTAAACAAGTCTGTTCAAAGAACAAAGTTTTGGATGGTCACGCTACAGTCCATTCTACCCTTTCTGGGTCAGGACAATTGGATGTGCTCCATAGATCTTCAGGATGCGTATTATCACATCAAAATGGACAGGCGCTCCAGGAGATTCCTTCGCATTTGGCTGGCAGCCAGTCATTACCAGTTCAGAGCTCTGCCCTTTAGTCTCACCACAGCCCCCAGGGTGTTCAAATGTATGCCAGTGGTCACGGTTCACCTGAGACATCAAGGATTCCAGGTGTTTCCATACCTAGACGACTGACTCCTCACTGCTACTACCAGGCATCAACTTCTGCAAGCCAGGGACTACACAATCACAATCTGCTCCCAGCTAGGCATCACAATAAATTTCGAAAAATCTGCCTTTTTGCCCTGTCAATCTATCACCTATATAGGAGCAGATTTAGACACAAGGAACATGTCCGCAAGGCTACCGCCAGACAGGGTGGCCACAATTCGCCAGCAAGTACAAATCCTAATGCAGTGCAAAAGGGTCCAAGTCAGGTTAGTCCTTCAAACTCTGGGTTCCATGGCGGCGGCAATTCTTCTAATCCCTCTGGCCCACTTTCACATGAGAATCCTTCAGTGGCTTCTGTTCACACAGTGGTCTTTTCAACAGCTGCCCATGTCTCACATGGTCATGATTACAGAATCATGCAAAAGGCACCTTTCCTGGTGGATGGTCTCCCCACTAGTGTCTCAGGGCAGACCATTCAGTCCCCCACGGTTGCCACAGTGACCACGGATGCCACCCTGATAGGGGGGGGCATTATCAGGGCAGGACAGTTCAAGGCACTTGGCAGCCTCATGAGTACCATCTGCACATAAACGTCTTAGAAATGAGAGCCGTGCTCCTAGCGTTGCAAGCTCTTTAGGACTCTCTCCCTTCTGGGACCACTGCATTTCAAACGGACAACACGCCAATAGTGTGGTACATCAACAAGCAGGGCGGAACTAGGTCCTACCCCCTATGCCGAGAAGCACTCAGACTCTGGCAGTGGGTGATTTCCTCCCAATGTTTTCTGATTGCAACGCACATCCCTGGGAGGTCCAACGTCATAGCGGACAGGTTCAGCAGAGCTATTCTCATGACTCACAAGTGGTTTCTGAATCAGGTAGTTGCGGATCTGATCTTCCGCAAATGGGGACAGCCTTGCTGTGATCTTTTTGCCACCCCCTTCAACAGCAAATGCAGCAACTACTTCTCCCTTCCGCTTCCCAGTCACTCTCCCAGAGACGCTCTAGTCCACGATTGGCCTCAGGGACTTCTTTATGCCTTCCCTCCATTTCCCCTGATACCGAAACTCATACAGAAAGCAATCTCGCTGGGTTGCAACATGATCCTCATTGCCCCTTACTGGCCTCGACAGATATGGTTCCCGTTCCTGCACCATTACCTTCTCAAGCAGCCCTGGACTCTGGATCCTATTCCAGACCTACTGATTCATCAATCAGGCGGGCTGCATCAATCCCTCCGAACACTGCAGCTCACAGCTTGGTTGCTCCACTTCCAACCTTAGCCAGGCTTCCCAGCATTTCCCCGGCCGTTTGTGAGATTATTGTCTCCTCTCACAAGTCCGCCACTATGAAGATTTATGCTAGCAAATGGAAACGTTTTTCTTGTTGGGCAGAGGCAAGGAACATAGATCCCTTTTCAGCCCCAGTCCATGAAATCTTGGAGTTCCTAGCAGAACTTTCTCAGTCTGGGTCCGCTTCTGCTACAATCAACGTTCAACTGGCGGCCATTTCTAACTTTCATGTTGGGTTGTCTAATGCAAACATTAGGTCTCATAAGCTATGTAAAGCCTTTCTAAGAGGGACTACTCTCCTTAGACCCCCAGTGAGAGATCCCCCTCCTTTTTGGGGCCATAATGTGGTACTAGCCTCCTTAATTATGCCCTCTTTTGAACCTGCAGCATCCTGCTCCATTAAGTTTCTATCTTGGAAAACTCTTTCTGGTAGCTATTACTTCAGCCAGATGCATTTCTGAACTTCAGGCACATTGTGTTCGTCCTCCTTACTTAGTTTTTCATAAGGGCAGGGTTGCTCTGAGGACTAATCCCTCTTTTCTCCCGAAAGTCTGCTCAGAAAATAATTTAAACCAATCTATTGACCTCCCTGTGTTTTTCCCTAACCACACCAACAAAACAAAATGCAAATTACACCAATTGAATTTTCATAGACAATTACACTTTTACCTGCATAGAACAAAGGATATAAGGATGTCGGACCAACTTTTCCTTTCCTATGCTCTGGGCAAACAAGGTCTCCCAGTTTCCAAAGTGACCTTATCCAGGTGGTCCTTCATCTATCAACTGAGAAACAAGGAGTTGTCTATCAGACCGAAAGGTCATTCTACTAGGGTTTTGGCCACCACTGTAGACTTCCAGTCTAGGTTGCCCATGGACTCTATCTGTGTAGCTGCTACGTGGGCAAACCCTCATACCTTTATTTCTCATTACAAGTTAGATATGGTCTCCAGGAGCAGAGCTAACTTTGGTTCCACTGTTCTGAAAAATCTGTTCCAATGAGCCACCCAGGATTGTAGGTGCTAGGGACGCTGTCCAAACCAGCAAGAATGAAGGCGCGATAGACAACTTACCATAAAAAAGTTATGTACCTACCATAACGTTCCATATTAGTTGTCTTCATCTCGTCTTCTTTCTTGTGTCCCCCCCCCTCCATCCCCCTGTCCTATTGGACTGAGAGAAGTTCATGTTTCACTGGCTGAGTGTTCTCTGGTTGTTTCCTCTACTGACTTAGAGAGTATGACAGGTGCACTCAACTTTTTGTTTGGAGAGGTTCATTCTCTAGCTAGAGCTAGGGTTAGCTATTTCAAATGAGATATGGGTAGCTAGCACTAGGCATCATGGGTTAAGGGGTAGCCTCAAGCCAGTAAACAGCTCTCGAGCTATAGAAGATGGCTCCGATCCCCACCAGCAAGAAAGAAGGCAAGATGAAGAAAACTAACATGGAACGTTATGGTAGGTACATAACTTCTTTTTATGAGACATCTGAGATTGAGAGGCATGTTCTTTAGCAATTAGGACCAGAGCTACCAAGGCAAGGTTGTATTTGTCCTCCCTCAGTATGAATCAGTGTAGTAGAAATAGAAACAAAAGTTTTACAATGTCCTTGACTTATAGCAGTGATCCAAATATGATAAAAGACATTATTAAATAAAACTGGCATATCCTATAGGTTGATCAACGGATTGCAGGGATTGTGGGACAAAAACCTAGTTTCTGTCATAAGAATAAAAAAACTTTGAAACAAACATTATGCTATCCAAGGGAGAGTAGAGTAGATATAAATGATGTAGCAATTGGCACTAAAAAATGTAACAATTCCTCTTTTTGTGTTTATGTAGATGAATCTCTGCAATTTAAACATCCTGATAATGGTCAGGTTTTTTTATTTGAGAGCAGCAGCAGACTGTAATACTAAGAACCTGATTTATCTTGCCCACTGCAGGAAATGTTTTGTTTTCTACATGGGCAAAACTAATAGGCGGTTAAGATTACATGTAAGGGGCCATTATTATTGTGCCCGCAGGGGCTTAAAGTAGAGTGCATTGGTGAAATATATTAAAAGTGAAGGCGAGGAACATAGTTTTTTATTTCAGGTTTAGAAGATGTACATGAGGATATTAGGATGCGGGATTCGGTCAGTGAGACTGAAAAGGTTGATCTCCATTGGATCCTTAGGTTTGCTGCACATAGGGGTCATGGGTTAAATGATTTTATTTCTTTAAAACCTGTTTTAAATTCTAGGAAACTTAGGAAATAAAGCTCTGCATTGATTTGTTTCATAACCCTATATACTGTTTCTTTAAGCAATTATATTGAAAAGTTATTGCTAATTATTATACTATTTAAACTGCTTCTGTGGTTTTTGATGCTATGTCAGATGGAACAATGTTATTGCGAAAGTGCTCACTTTTCTGTTAAAAAAATTGTCTTTGTTTTTATTTGGGTATTACTCAGCCATGTTCCTTTATAATTTTTATTTTTTTTTTGTTCTGTTCTCTAAATATTAAATGATTGGTTAAGAATCAATACAAGGTATACAACAATGTTTTTATATTGTGTCTAATTTGTTATAATTAAACTGCAGATGTTTGTGTTTTGTTTTTGAAGATTCTAAAATTATTGTTCTTAAAATGTTGTTTAATAATTTGGAGCTTTTCTCCCCGGGCCACTGCTGAAAATGGGCTTCTACCTTATCTGACTTTCCCGGTAATCAAATGTTAATTAATAAATAACTAAATCCTACATTCCAAAAGTAGCATCCATAACTAACTTAAAACAATTCACAGATTTACCAATGTTTTTTTCTATAAGTTTTCAAAAAGGGAATGGAGAACAGCAACAGTTACTCCCCTCCACAAAGGTGGCTTAGCAACAGACCCAGGGAATTATAGACCCATAAGCCTGACCAGCCTCATATGTAAAGCCATGGAACGTGTCATCATGGACCTCATAAATAAAGACATAGGTGACCTCCAAACCCTGGATCTGACCAAATTCAGCTTCATAAAGTGCAGATCCTGCCTGTTAAACCTGGTGGATTTCTTAAAAAATATGACCAGGGCCATTGACGAGGGCAGATCTGTGCAGACAGCATACCTCAACTTGGCAAAGACCTTTGACACAATCCCACACTCTCTGGCATTACTGATAAACTTAGCAAACTGAATGTAAACCCCTTTTTTGTAAGGTGGGTTGCGAACTGGCTCCCAGACTGGTCACACTATCAAAGTGGGTGACTCCACATCAACCAACATACTCGTCACTAGTGAGGTGTCATAAGGGTCAGTGCTGGGCCCCCGACTGTTTGGTATATATGATTAGCAAAGGCATCACCTCTAGAGCAAAAGAGGTTATAACTCCTGTATACCCATCACTAATCAGGCCCATAATTGAGTATAATTCCCCTTTTGGGATGTACCATACAAAGCACCTGCAGCAAATGGAGAGACCACAGAGGTTCCTAACTAAGATGATCAAGGGACTCCAGCATGTGCCTTACACAGACCAACTAAAGTCCCTGTCACTATACTCGGTATCATATAGACTTCTTAGGGGAGACATACCTGGCTACAGAGCAATCTCCGACCCAAACCTAATGAATTTGATGTACATCCGTAAATCAAACTGGTCTAGAGCTACCCTATCCAGGGACAAAATACGGCCTGTGACTTGAATAGGATGTGCTGGAGGGACAGAGTTGTCTCCAAGCAACTGCCTCATCTTTGGAATAGGCTGCCAATTCATGTGAAGCAGCGCTACTCTATGATGCTGTTCAAAAGGAACCTGGATGAGTGGATGGGGCACCATAAATTCTTACCAGCGATAGTGCCCACAATCATCCTGGACATAGGCAGTAATTGCTAAATACAATCCTGGTTATTGACTAGAGTATCTATGGTATTACATTGGGATGAAATGGCTAGGCTTGAAATTACCTCCAGGTCGATAGCCTAGTAACCTCCTGTGATCTTATGAACAAGGTGGAATATATTCTAACATTGCTAAATGTACATTACCAGTTCACCAGACCCATGTTGTCTGATTTTCATCTGGTTAAACCTCCCCTTCCTCCAGCCCTCTTGCCAAATTATCTTGTAGGAATAGCTCCAAAATGATTGGGTGGCTACCTCGCTAGACCCTGTCTGTGACCAAAATTGTCTCATGATCTTGGCTATTTTTCCTCCGGTCTGTCACCAGTGTTTGCATTGAGGGTCTCCACTATTTTCCCGCTAGCAGGTACGAACACTTTCTTATAGGGCAAACTCAATTTGTGGCATTGAATTGGAGTTCAGGGAATTATGGGTAGAGGAGGAGTTAGAGCCCTGGAACCATGGAAGCTTCAAATTTGGTGCCAAGGTCAGATCTAGTTGGATCTGATGGTTCCATATTTTGAACTGGATGAAAATCAGACAACATGAGTCTATCATTATGATAAGCACATATATTTCATATAAGTAGTATGGCATATACAATTTTGCATGATGACTATAGGAATCAATCGGAGGTCAGAAAAGACTGGGAAAGAGATTAGATATACAATTCACAAAGAAACAATGGGAGGACATGTGTATGGCTCCCAAATTTGCAACAATATCTAGAAGATATAGGATTTTTGCCTGGAAGTGTTTGTATAGATACTTGGCAGACTCTAAAGAAATTTTCCTCAGGTAAATTGCAAATGTTGGAGGTGTGATGAGAAAGAAAGAGGTAATTGGGAATATATATTTTTTGGGAGTGTATTGAATTGGCAGACTTTAAAAATACCCTACAGAAAACTCTGCCTGGAATACGGGTTGAGCAGATGAGTGTAATATTTTTTTTTTTGAGCTGGGATACAGGATCTGAATTGCCTAGACACAGTAAGGCCTTAAGTTTAATTCTGGTGGGTGCCAAAAAAGCAATTACTAAAAAATGGAAATCAAAATGTAAGCCAACCTATACTTTTGAAGTAGTGAATATTGTAACAGAGATAAAAGAACAGGAAGTAGGATCTTTAGATAAGAGTAGGACTAAATTACATTGAAAAAAAATGGAAATCGTGGGAACAATACATGCAGAAAAATTTTAGAGGAGGAATAACGTTTAAAAGAAAATAGGAACTGAAAATGTATGTAATGTTGCTTAGATTACACATCACATATTGTCATACATCTTATAATGTTTGTATATGTGAACTTGTTAATGTGGTTTGATTAATTTTATATAAATGTAACTTTGCCCATGTCACAAGTGATAATTCAGTAAAGGTGTTAAAAAAAACGGGAAGAGGCCGACTTTCTCAAGACAAAGTGTATCTGTACAAAAAAATCTTTCTAAACTTTTCTAGACAGACGCTTGTTTCTGCTAGATAATATCTCAGGATTTTTGGATTCATGACTTCTATGATCATCATGATTCTTTTAGCCAGACTTCAGATGAAGAAAATTGAGAGGTTCCCCAGATCATTATGGTCACAGCATCAGCATTCACTAAGTTTTCAATTTCTAGTGCTACATTTTGTGAAAAGGGAGTTACTTTATTATTTATTTATTTACATTTGTTTACTTGGTAATGTCCGACTGAGCAAAGTGCCCTTTTTCAGAGGAGACCCAGGGAGAAAAGCTCCAGAAACATAGATATACAAAGGTATATATAAAGCAGAATACAATAAGATTACAAAATCATACAGAAATAACATTAACAATTTGTAGAAAAAAGATGCATAGTAGTTTTTTTTCCCTACATTCCATTGAGTGGTGGGAATGTCCTCGTCCAAAGGCTATTAGGATGTGTAAGAGCGGCATGTAGCATGATGGGGGGTGCAGGTTAGTCGGGAGGAGTGCAAGAGGATATCCAGTGAGTTAAGAAGTATTGTTTTAGTGCCTGTTTAAAGTTTTGAGTATGATCAATGAATAGAATAGGTTGTGGAAGAGAGTTCCAGTATTTTACAATTTTGTAACAGTATAAGGAGTCACCATGTAAGTTGTGTGATTTGTTTTACTTTAAGTAGCACTTTGTCTGCTGACCTGAGAGAATTAAGGTTTTTATAGGGTTGAACAAGGTTAGATAGCGATGGGCAGTGATTAGGTTTATACATCACTGTATGGGCAATTAATAGTTGGTTTAATGTAAGTAAGTTTGGGAGTGCTACCCAATTTAGTTGTTGTAAGGCAGTACAGTGCTGAGCTTTTTGGAGCTGGTTAGCTGCAAATTTGGCTATCTTGTTATAGCATGATTCAAGGTTATTCATTTCTGTTTTGTAAAGGTTTGTAAATATTTGAACAGTAGAGTAGTGAAGATAACAGGTGGATTCTTGCTGTTGCAAGTCTAGCATAATCTTTAAGAAAAGGTCTGGCTCTGTAGAGTGTGCCAAGTTTTATATGGACCTTTTTAATTGTCTGTGCTATATGTTTGTCAAATTTCAAGTGCATTATCTATAGTAACCCCGAGCAGTTTAGTGTGTTCAATAGGTTCTATTTTTCTGCCACTTTGATGAAACATCCAATTGTTTCTCAGTCTAGACCTTCCCTTCTCCCTAGCCTCTTCCTACCAGTCAGTAGCAGTAGATTCCTCAACTTTGGAGGGGGAGCAGTGTCACTTGGATGAAAGTGCAAAGTCTGTGGAACAATCAGGAGAGAGAAAAGCACAGAAGTATCAATGAGATGATGCTAATAATCAGTACCCGGAAAGCCTTAAACCACTTTTGGACACCAGGACTCTAAAACTACAGTAATGTTCTTGAAGAAACTAGGGTGAGGGAACCAAGTCCTACCCCATTTGCAAGTTTATGATAGCTTAAGAGACAGCTACATAGCTCATTTTTACTCTTCAAGGTTCTTGCATCCCTTCAGAATAAAATGTAGTTGCAGACAATCTGAACAGGACAAAGGTAGACCCCCCATGAATGAAAATCTCATCCAGAGGCATCCCAAGAGTTGTCCCCTTGCAAAATGGGCACTTGAACAAGTTCTGTTCCAGGAATCCCAATGAGTAGGCCTGGAAGACAGATGCCTTTTTATTCCCCTGGACAATAATGTACCTGTATGCTTTTCCACCCTTTCCATTAATACCCAGAGTTCTTGTAAAGGTACACAAGTATTTACCCATACCAAAGATTATAGTGGTAACTCCTTTTTGGCCCAGGAAATGGTGGTTCTCCCTTCTTTTCAGTCTGGCCAAGGGTAATTTCCAGAGGCTCGCATACAGAGGTGGATCTACTCACTCAGCACAGGGAGCTTTAATTCCTTTTAGGCCCCTGTTTTCTGGGGACTTGCATTATGTACTAGGACAGGCTAGAAGACCTGCTGCTGGAAAGATATACATGTATAAATAGAACCGATTTTCTAGTTGGTGCTTTTATAAGAGTCATGATCCTTTCAAGGCCAAGTTGCCCCCAGTGTCAGTTTATTTTTGTGAGTTACTGTCTTCTACCATAGCATGCTATTGTATCAAGATGTGTTTGTCAGCTGTCAAAGTTTGTCTACACTTAACCCCACCCCCTTCATCCTATCCTCAGGTTAAACAAATTTTGAGGGGGATTTACACAGATATCCTCTTAGAAAACAGATGACTCTTCCTTCGATCTCACTTTTGTGCTTGAAAAGCTTACCATTGCTCAAATTCAACCAAGCTCATGAAAAACGGTTACTGTTCATGACATGGAAGACACTCCTCCTTACTAATCTGACATGTACTTGAAGGATATATGAGCTACACCCCTTATGCTGAGCCAACCTTATCTTGTTTTTCATCCCTAAAATGGTCACAGAGTTCACTTGGAGTCAATCAACGAGTCTCAGTCTAGAACCTAAGAATGAAGGAGAGAGGATGTTGCATTCTCTACATGTCCACAGACCGCTCAGATAATACTTGAAAAGGACAGAATCCTTCAGGAAAACTGAACAACTCTTTGTTTTCTATGAAGGTAATAAAAAAGGGCAAGTAGTTTCTAAACAGTTTTTCTCAAGATGGTTGACATAGGCTGTTTGTTTCTGTTTTGCTCGTCATAGCAAAACAATTCCAGGCGGGGTCAAAATCCATTCTAACAAGCATTTGACTTCTTTAATGGCTTTTAGGAAAGGTTATGTTCTAGAAGTATTCTCGAGATAGCTACTTTGTCATCAGTGCACACTTTTACCAGATATTACAAATTGGACTAATTTTGTAGTTCCAGACCTGGTTTTGAGAGTACAATTCTTCAGGCCTTTTTGAATTCTTGAGTTATTCTCCCTTTCTGTTCCTGTTAGCTATGGTAATCTACCTATTTAGCTTTGGCTACTTCAACATTGGTCATTATATTAAACATAACACAGCTGTGCAAGTAAAACATACCATAACAGTAGATGTTGTAATAGGCCACTGTTGCATTAGTCATCTCCTTCCTCCCTCCACCTCTCAGTTATCTTTATTTTTGATGCCATGGTGTGGGTTTGTTATGTATATGTTTGTGTGTGTGTGTGTGTGTGTATATATATATATATATATATATATATATATATATATATATATATATATATATATATATATATATAAATAAAATCTCAATACATATGTGGTTTTGCATGTAGTACTTTATCGGTCTTCACTGTAGGTAGTTCACAGCTAATGATTATGCCTTATTATGGCTATTACTAGCATGTATGTTTCAGGGTTCTGGCCTCCCTCCTTGAGGTAAGAAAGCTCTGAAACTTTTGATGCCCTAGCTGCTCCTTTTATATGGCTCTCCTCAAGCCTCCAAGGTTAGGCTGTGTAGAATGTGCTGTAAAGGTTTGAGAAGTTGGATGGTGGTCCTGTAACAGGCTGGATGTAACAAATTTAGCTTTGGCTATTGCAGCAGTGATCTATTAGAACATCTGCTGTTAATGGTAAGTATTACTTACAAAACTGTACTTTCTGTTTTGCAGACATGCCATGATGATGGCGAGGAAAATATCAGCTACCCACCAGAACTACTATTGCATTTACAAAATTGTTTCCAAGGCATTTCTCTTCAAAATCCATCCATTAAAGTATCTCTGTGGAGACTCATTTTTCTGTACACTGTTTTGAAATTACCAGAACTCCGGTGTATATGATGCAATCTTCTCCCCCTCCTTTTTGCTGCAGTACATCGACTGTGCACGTGAAGCAAGCTCAATCCAAAGGCATGGTTTCTTTACTTCTGGATCTGTGCCTTTTATTCTTTCGCCTTATTAACTCAGACTAACTATGTTAACATGCCCAGTAAATGTAGTCATGCTACTGAAGTAATTAAGTGAAACCTGATACATCAGTACTTGAGAGAGATCTGTGATCAGATATATGTAACTTTCTTTGTAGTTTTGATCATTACATGCCTGAATCTTGTCAGCAGTTAATGCTAGGAGACATGTTTGAATATGTTTTTTGTATGGCTGTCCACTTAGGTTCACAGGTACTTACTAGGTTATTGATCCATGAGGATCTTTAGAGCAAAGCCATGTATTCCCATGAAGTTTTTTAGACCTTAAGTATATTAAGTGCTAATAACCCAGAGAAGAAAATAAAATTGAAAGAACATTTATATGTTGCCCCTATCCATGAAGGACAAGGTTAAATTTGCAGTTACCCATCCATTTGTCCGGATTACATTTGAATGGTATAAGACATGTACTTTGCTTTATGTGGAGAGGAAGGCAATCCCTAACAAGTGGTGCTGTCTGTGATAACATTTCTTTCCATCTACCATGTCCTGTTTATGTTGTAAAAGAGATTTAGATCTCTTAAGTGGGTATATCAGCCCCATTGGGCATGAGAATCTGCAGAAGCTCCAGCAGGATATGGTCTTTTAAGAGGTCGTGTCTCAGTAGCCTGCAATACACCGAAGTGGGACAAGGCTTTGTGACAGTCAGGGTTGCTAGATTTCCGACTGGCCAGGTAGGGACTAAAAAAAAAAAAAAAAAAAAAAATGTCTTTCACTGTAAGTGAAGACTAAAAAAAAAAAGTCTTCCACGTCTTTATTGCAGAACATCAGTTCCACATTAAAGAGAAGTAGCTCTGTGTTTATTTTTTATTTGATTGGCCCGGGCCAATCAAAAATAAACAAACACAGACCTACTTCTGTTTAATGCAAAACATCGCAGTTCTGCATTACACAGAAGTAGCTCTGTTTTGCGATGTTTTGATTGGCCCGTGTAGCGGCATACGGGCCAATCAAAAATCGCTAAACACGGAGCTTCGTTTAATGCGGAACTTCCGCATTAAACACAAGAAGCTCTGTGTTTAGCTATTTTTGATTGGCCCGTATGCCGGTATACGGGCCAATAAAAAAAACAAAAAAAAACAAAGCAGAGGCTGCCCGGGATTTAAACCGGCAGGGCGGGACTCGGGATCAGGCTGCTGATCTCGGGATAGTCCCACCCAAATAGGGACGTCTGGCAACCCTGGTGACAGTCCACACAGTTTTTATGATTTTAGCACTTGATTTTCTTAGTAAGAAAGTTTATTGTGTGTTCAGATTTGGTCATATGCTTGGACTGGTGTATACTGAAGAGAGCATTATACTCAGTGATCAGCCTAATGAGTGCAGAATACTGTGGAATTAATACATCCCTGGACCATTATGCCACACCATTAGTTAAAAGTTGGTGCAATAAAAAATTAAATTCTTACAATAGAGGATACCTGGTGATCGCGAAAGATTGTTCATTTTCTTTGTAGGGTCCCAGGTCCTTAACTACTGGATCAGTTTTCAGGGATGTGTTGTCAGTCAGATAGTTACAAGGGACTTATTTTTTACTGAAAGATACTGTTATACATTTTTGGTATTTAGTTTTAGTCCATGGTTTTGACACTAGCTATTTGTTTAGGAAAGGCTCTCTTGGAAGAGCTTGGTGTCTGCAGGGAAGTTTATGATGGCACCAAGTTTGCAGTTATCTGCAAACTTAGTCTGCCATAAACCCTTAACAGCTTTGACACCAAGACGTAAATGGCAAAGAGGAGTGGCTCAAGGACTGACCCCTGGGGTACATTGCTACCAACAGGTCTTTTGTAGGAGAGATGCCTGTCTAATTCCCTAGGTTCTGTTTGTGAGCCAGTTGGTTACACAAATAATTACATAAGGAATAATATATATCTGGTATAGTTTAACTACAATACCCGAGTGTGGGATGCTTTTGTATGCCTTTGTGAGGTCTAGATAATTAGTGTGAACTAATTTGCCCTCATCCATTGCATCAGTAATATTCTCAATCAGGTTACGTAGGCAGGGATCTGCCCTAGACAAAACCAAACTGGCTTGGGCTGAGAGTTTGTAGGTTACCTGTATCCTTAGTTATTAATTCCATAATGGTCCTTTCCATAGCCTCACTGATGTGGCTGGTCAAAACTAATGGGTCTATAATTACTCAGGGCCATTGTTGCCCCACATTTGTGCAAGGGGATTACAGCTGTCCTCCATTTGTCTGGCACAAAGCCTGTTTGGAAGTTGACATTGCGTAGCCTGTGTAGGGAGTTTGCAAACTCTGTTTCAGGCTAGCCAGTAAGCGGTCCGGTATGTTATCCAACCGCACAGAAGCAGTGTTCTTGGCCTTAGATAATGCCTTGTGGACTTGCTCATGAGAGATTTGAAGGAGGGGTGTAGATGCAGGTAAGACATCTGGGAATGGAGGAGGGGAGGGGAGAAGTTGGAGCTAAATTCATCTAGTAGTAAATTGGCTATGTCCCACCGAGTCAGCATATGTGATGACATTTGGTATTAGTTCTGCACAGTGTTAGCCATTGTTTCTAAAGTTTGTAACATAGTTAAATAAAGCTTTGTTGTTGTCCTTTGCCAGGGTGGTTGTTTTTACTTTGTACATGGGTTTAGTTGATTTGATCAGGGTCTGGAGCCCTCTGTTCAGTTTAGCAAAAGCTTTTTTTGCATCTTGAGTTGCATTTCTTTTTACATGCAGTGAGGTTTTTTTTTTTGTGTGCACATGTGTATGTTATAGAAGCTGTTTATATTTGGATCCCACCTTAGGGGTTTATTTATGAATTTGCCATTTTATTTACTTTGGAGGGGGACAGATGCATCTGTGCAGTTATTCATATGTACATAGAATTTGTCAGTAAAGGATTCTGCATAAGCACTGGGGTTACTGCTTAGGAAGAGGAGGTTGAAGTTAGCCTGGTCATCACTCAGTTCAGTAGATTGTTTGACATAATCTCTGAATACCAAGGTATTGGAAATTTTTTCTGGCTTCTGTCTTAAGGTGAATGTGACTGATTTCTGGTCTGATTTGACCAGGGAGTCACTCAAAATCGAAGTGGACCAAGTCCAGGATTTTCTTACCCCTAGTTGGTATGCAGATAATTAGTCCAGAGTGTTTGTATTGATGAAGTCCAGAAATCATATGGCATGCATGTTAGATCTGTACATCTCCCTGTTAATGTAGATAAAGTCCCCTAGGAGAATAGTGATTAGCTTAATGCTTACGGATTCCATACTAGTTAGGAGTTATTGGCCGAGGGAAATATAGAGGGGAATTAGCCATGATGTGATAAGGGGTCTTGTTAATGGCAAGCTGAACATGGAGGGGTTCCAGATCATTATCTTGTCTAACTAGTCTGGAGGTGGGTTTATTTTCCTAAATGACAGCTATGGAGACATCTCCACCTTTAGTGCCTTTAAATGGTGCATTGTCCCAGAATGTGTTGTAGGCATTGAAACCCTGCACTGATGGGGGATCTCAATGTTTTTGAACCAGGTCCCTGTGTGAATGTATATATCAATGTTTTCCAGGCTAAGGGGTGCTTGTAGAGCATGGAGTTTTTTTGTTAAGGCTCCTACCCATTCAGGTTTTGACTTAAACCATTGTAATTATAAGCTAGATGCAGCAGCCTAATAACTCGACTATGAACTGTTACTGTAAATATTGTGTTTGGGTCTATATTAGATACTCGAACATTTAAATGTTCGAATCACTAAAGAACAAACTTTAGTGATCGAACGCTTAAATGTTTAAATATATATAAAAATAAAAAAAAATAAAAATAAGACAAACTAGGTGTAAGCAGGGGGGCAAGCCTCCCTGCACCCCCACACCCCCTGCTATTTAAATATACCAACTCCAAGATCGCACTAGAGTGTAGGAAATGGGAAATTTTCAGTTTCCACACTGTAGCACACTGAAGTGAGATCTCGGAGTTGGTATATTTAAGTAGCGGGGGGGTGTGGGGGGTGCAGGGGGGCTTGCCCCCCCCCCTGCTTAACCCTTTACTTTGTCTTTTTTTTTTTTTAATGTTCTTTTTATATTCGAACATTTAAGTGTTCTATCACTAAAGTACGTTCTTTAGGGATTTGAACATTTAAACATTCGAATATCTAATATAGACCCTTGTGTTTACACAATTATTTTTATTAAATGCAGAAGCTACTTCTAATGTATCAATTATTTTGATCCCTTCAGGAAGGAAAATTTGTATCTCTGCAGGAAATAAGTTAGCTTTGATATTATTTTTTTAAGTTCTCTAATCAATGGTAAGCAGCTTTCTTTCATTCATTGCCTTAGTGGAATAGTCATTATCATATATAATGCTCTCCTGTTTAATAGGTGAGCTGGACCATGTTGACTTTAGATTTGATCTTTCTCCACATTCAATAATAGTTTTAATTTTTTGATGGTGTTATCAAACATCTACAAGCTGTCTCTCCCAAATGATAAGGATTCTGGCAAATTAAAATTATGCAACCAAGTTGCTAAAAAGTTTATAATGTTGTCTCCCTCATATTTTTCTGGCACTCCATATATTCTCACATTATTTTGCCTCAGTATCATCAATTTTATCTATGAGCCAGTTATTCCGTTTTAAGAGAAATTCAGTTTGTGACTCGCCTTCAGCTATTCTCCCCTCTTGGTCATTTAAAGCTTCCTTGATGCTATTTATTTCTATACTTTGTTGTTCTATTAATGTTTCAAGATGATTCATCTTCTTTATACATTCTTCTTTAAAATATTCTATTTTTGTATCAAGTCTGTCCATTTTGATTGATATATCCTTTATGCTTGAAATCGATGACTGGATTTCTTTAACAGAGGAGTCCTGAGTACCATTCTTTGTACGTCCCATTTTGTAGTCTCTTCTTCCTTAACAAAGTAGATACAATTTCGACAAGAAATGTATTCTTTTTGTGAAATTTCACTGTTTTTCATCTTTCACCATTTATAAATATAAACAGACATCAGTAGTCTCCAAAAATCTTATTTTTAACTGATATGTTTGACAGAATAACAATTTTCTGTGACAGAGCTTTTTCCAGTTGCTTCTGTTAGTTAGCGATCTTGGCCACACCCCCATTCCCCCTGTTTTAGAAGCCTTTCTGGTTACCTTCTTCATTATTTCTCGTAGTCCTAAGTGTCGGCCTCCAGCTCCTAAGAAACCTGATGTATTTTACAGGATGCTGGATTCAGTCAGGGTCCTATATAAAAATAAACTTGTAGGCGTTGACGTCCCACTCGAGAGAGCGTTCCTGCTGACAAATTACGTAAAAATCAAATAGTTCAAGCTCCGTGCAGGAACGCAGCATCCTATATAAAAATACTTTTCCAGAGCCTTCTGTCATTATTCTTTCCACTGAGGAGTGTTCCAAGCTCCTGTCTTCCTTTACTGTTTTGCCTACAGATAAAGATAGTACATCAGTTGATGTATATGAGAAAAAAGTTTATACTTCTGCTACTTTTTGAGCTATAAATTACCAAATCTATATGGTTAGGTACTTTGGTCTGTTTTGGGTAACTTAGGTAGGGTGCTTTCTGACTTTGATTTAGAAGCTAAGTCTTCTGCACTCTTTACTTAATTCTGATTTTTGTGTGGCTAGACATTCTATTAAGTAGTTATGATGCTGCCTAAAGACATCACATAAATTGCTGGAGACTGCTTTTATAGGCAACATTTTTTTTTGGTTGTGCATCTGCAGAACTTTTGAAATCCTTGAAGGAGAAAAGTAAGGATACGCAGGACCAGAAGCAAATTTTCCTCCTGTGTCTAAATTTCAGAGAAATTAACCTTCATATGCTGTTCTTTTTCTTTGTAAAGATTTGAAATCTTCCCAGAAGGGTAATAGACCTCGGCGAAAGAGGTTTCAGAAAAAGTCTTAACAAAATTCGTGAGGTTCTAAGCCTTCTTTTCCAGACAAATTACCTGCCATCTGACTATCTGCTTCTTCCAGATTCATCTCACCTCAACCTATCTCAGATACCTTTATCTCAAAGGCTTTCTTTTGCATTGCCTATTTGGAATATGATCATGTCAGGCAAATTGGTTATGCCCATCAATCAATGAGGATACAAAAAAATCTTTTAAAATTTTCCCTTCCCCTTCGGGAATTCCTTGGCCACCTCAAAGCCAAATTCATCTTATTTTGCCTCTTCACTGAGACCTCTCTTCTCAAGGTATAATAGAACTGTTTTTTTCCCCTCATTTAGAGAAAACTGATTTTTAGTCAAGAATTTTGCTGGTTCCAGAAAGGAAGGGACTATTTTGGTCTTTCTTCCTCAACACTTTCCTTAAGGTCTCAAGTTTCAGAATCTTGACTCCAGATCTATACTTGAAGGACCTATTTGGTCTGCTGTTCACACTTTCACAAAACATTAAAAGATTGATATAGAGCAGGGTTTGCTCAGTCAATTTTGTGAGGTGTTTTGGACCTTAACTTTGTTCAGGCCTCCAAATCCCTATCTTCTTAGAGAGCTTTGGGAATCTCCCATCAGTTAGTAATACAGCAGTAGTGATCATAGGAAGACCTAGAGCAGTTGTGTAAGAGCTTACCATAGCAGTAGATGTTGGATTAATCACTGTCGCAGTATTATATATATATATATATATATATATATATATATATATATATGCCAGAGGTACTTTGCATCCAAATTTCTATGTACCTGTACCACTTCTGGGCACAGGTCATACATCGGATGTACAGCTTAAGTTGAGGGCACCATGGCTTGGTATGCTGGCAGAAATGCAGTAATCCTTGGTGGGATATCCTAAAAGTTAATAGTAATGCAACAGTGATCAGTTGGACATCTACTGTTATGGTAAGTTCTTACACAGTTGTATTTTCCAGATGTTCAGTGATGACTAATTTCTATTATTTTCACATGTGAGAATGGAGAGGACTAAAAATCAGCTTGTCATTTTTTCAGGGTAACTGAAGGAAGAACTTTGTAAAGAAGAATAAGAAAACTGCCTCATCACATTTTTTTCCCAGGAATCCAAAGGTGTGAATGCTCTGACAAAGTAGTTTTACACATGGCACCGGAGTATAACATGTCTGCCTTTAAATGTACGTGAAGACTTAGTACTGCAGAACTAAAGTAAGAATGGATTTTACTTATGAAGTTGCCAGCAGTGAAGCTGAAGGTAGTAAAAGGTTTGCCAATCCAGGTTGTCCCAGTGGCTTCCCTACCTTTAGTTTCCATTGAATCTCTCAGAAACCAGAGAAAGAAAGAATGCTTATATTTCTGCCTGCACTGTATCTGTTATTGTCATTGTCATATTTGTTGTTTTAAAAGCAGGCTAGTTTATTGCATTTTTTGTTTGTATTGACTGCTGATTAATCTGTGAATAATGTGTGTCATGTTATTTGACTATCTTGTATGACGTGCAC
Source organism: Protopterus annectens (assembly GCF_019279795.1). Taxonomy (NCBI): domain Eukaryota; kingdom Metazoa; phylum Chordata; order Ceratodontiformes; family Protopteridae; genus Protopterus; species Protopterus annectens. The sequence continues at coordinate 1,133,940,392 of NC_056743.1, forward strand.
CTTCTATAAATGATTCAGTTCACACATTTGCTTAATGGACAACATTAACACAACACATTTGAATAAGTGTGTGTGAATATGAGGACTATGACTGCTGCCTAGCTGAACAGTTGAACAGCAGAGAAAGGCACTTCTACAAACCGGTTCAGTGGTGTGAGCAAACAATTAACAAAGTGGCTGTTTAATCAGCAATTAGAGAGGTGCTTTAATCTGCATTGTCAAAAATATGCAAAGATCTGTAACGCATATAAACCAGGATTTAATTCTTCCTCCAGGTGACTAATGGGAGGTTGATATGCCGTCCACCTGCAGCCAAAGCTAAAGTCTCAAAGCCGTCTCCATCATCCCTAAATGTTTAGAATTTAGAAACAGAATAAGTCAAGATGTATCAAACCAGTTGGTATACTACAGGAAACAACACTCTGTTTGCCTAGCATTGACATGCAAAGTAATAAAACTTGTTTAGAGAGAAAAGCATATGCAAGTGGGAGTATCCCCATACCATGTTTAGATGTATGTAACAACGCTGACATTACCTTGAGGGAGGATTATATCAATGTAATAGGTTCATAGATTCCTAGGTGTCATGCATCCCAAATAAAAGTGCTGGCCCCTTGATAAGTGTAACCAGGGGCTTGAGAGATGAAACATTTACAAGCAGCGGCCTGGCAGAATGAATCATTTGCAGATTGCGTGTGTCAGAGACATAGGTTCCAAGCCACAGATGAAGTTCCTGATCCCCATCCAATTGTCCAAGTTACACTTGAATTCGGTTAGGAGAGAAGGAATGCAAGTTCTATTCTGCACATTCTGTCGCTTTTCTGTGTGCTGGATGTGACTGAAATTCATACAAATGCACTTTAGCTCTACTGAATGTAGTTCTGCTGAGTCATATTCACCTAAACTTTTCCCAGACACTTGTTACCAACCACTAGGCTGAGAAATGTAGGAAATCTTTCACAAGATACAGACGCACCATTAACCTAGATTTAGCAGGCCTTCGGACCAAAGTACTGGCCAGGGAGGAGTCTCTGGTTGACAGCTTACTTCTGCTAGGAGGTGGGATGATGACCATGTTTCACTGTTGCAGTCATCACACTTGAGTTATCCTGCCAGAGGTAGCCCTCAGTCGGCCCGAATACCAGAGGCTTGGTATTTCTGTGTCGGTTGCTGTCATTTCAGTACTGACGTCAGGTCATCAGAGGTATAAAAACAGGCAGCCGACACCATTACATCAGTCTTTCTTGCCGAGGAGCTAGAAGCAGTTCGCAAGAGTGCCGGTCAGCCGCTACCTGAGTTTTCATTTCTGAAATTGAATCATCTTGAAGTCTTCTAAAGCTAAGTACCCCATTGGGGAACCTTTTTTCTTGCTCTAACTGATGTCAGAAAAAGTTAAAAATTGTCTCGCCTGTGGAAAGCAAATACCACACCGAGATTTCCATTCTTACTACATCACCTGTTTAAGCCCAGACCATGACGTACCTCGCTGTCTGTTTTGTACTTTGCTCAATGCCCGAACTATTCATCATCGGGCCCTTATTGTAGCTAAATACTTTCGTTCTTGATCTCTGTATTGCGAAATGGCTTCGGTAAGCCACCCGACTACCGATCTTCCAAAAAAACATAAGGATAAAGACAGAGACAGACCGCACAGGTCCAAAACTGCAGACGATGCTTCTGTTAAGCTAGTCACCAGTTCGCTGGTACTCAGGTGCTTTATCAGCCCCTGATGCCCACTTCGATGGATTTGCAGGCTGCTGCCGAGACCTGTTTGGAGTCCGTTATGCCACAAAACTCTTGTTTGTCTATGGAACCTGCGGATGTCTGTACCTTGGATGGGTCTGGAGCTGCTGTACAGGCACCAGCTTCTGAGGAAGCTCTTTGCACTACCGATATTCGACACAAACTGACTACTTCTTTTGTGTCTTCGGTTCTTTCTATAACAACCGAGTTTCTAATGCCAAGAGTATGAGCTATACCTAAAAAAGATAACCCAATCTCAAGCACCTGCTTCTTTGCCACAATCTCAGATGCTTAAAATGGCAGAAGACCTGATCATGCTGATTAGGGGAAGCCAGCTTTCCCCTGCAAAAAAGAAAAAGAGACTTGGCCCCAGCAGCTTTATCTGACCAAGAGTCCATCGACTGAGGTTTCTGATTATGAAGACATGCTCTTATCTGCCTATGAGGATTCAGATGCAGAGGAATCCATTCCTTCTGCCTCCCCTGCAGAGGATTTTTCTTTTGGTGAAACCTTACATACTTTGAGAGAGCATTTCCATTGGGAATGCCAGGATTATCCTCAGTCCAAAAAGAGACTCAGGGAATTTTTAGATCTACCACAGCACAGACTCTTAGCTATCCCTCCTGTTCTAGATGTTGTGGATGATCTCTTTATGGAATCCAGTCTAACTCCTGATACTTTAACCCCTGCTCCAAGGAAACCTGACAGGTACTACAGAGTCCAAGATATAAAAGAACACAGTTACGTAAAAGCACAAAATTTATTGCAAAGCTTTCGGGTTTCCCCTTCCTCAGTGCTATGATAAAAACATTTCAAATTTCAATTAAATAGTAGAAAACAATTAATCATATGACACAGCCAACCAATAAAAAACATTCCAATTAACAAATAATACACTCTCAGTTAATGCAGTGGGGTAAATATCTGCTTGTAGTTTTATTATCCAGGAATACTCTGTTTTCCAGCATGTTGTTAATATCACCCCCCTCATACTTTGCTGTATGGCCTTTATTACCCTAAATTTAAAGTTGTGATCATTAGTATTGTTATTTATATGTTTCGCCAGAGCGTTAGTAGATACATTCCTTCTAATTTCTGATTTATGCCCTATAATACGGTCTTTTAATTTTCTACTACTTTTACCAACATAGAACGTGGGGCATTTAGTGCAGGTGGCTAGATAAACTATGCAAGTTGTGTTGCAGCTAGCATAACAGTCAAACTTGTAAGGAAATCTGGTAACTGGATGGATAAATTCAATATCTGATGTCACATCTTCACAGCAACTACAGTTGTAACATGGAATTGTGCCTTTCTTAGTCCTAGCGGCAACCTTATTACCATTAGGCTTAAAATCTTTATAACACAATTTCTGCTTAAGACTTCTCTCGTTCTTATATGCAAAATACGGCCTTTCAGTTATAATGTTTCTAAGCTCAGGCATTGATAACAAAATATTCCAATTCTTTCTTATTATACTCTCTATCCCTTTAGATCTAGTATTATAAGTTATAACATATCTCAGTTTTCGATTTCCAGTATTAATACTATTTATTTCTGCCTTCTTTCACTAAAGAGTGGAGCTGTCATATCTGATCTCTCTTTTAAGACACTCTCTGTTATAGCATTTATACTTTCCAAATCATAGCCTCTATCAAAAAATTCTTGTTTAATATCTTCCATTTGTTTTAAACATTTATCCACATCAGTGTTTAACCTACTAACTCTGCAAAACTGGCTTTTCACAATACTTTTAAACATATGGGAGACATGCATACTGTATCTATGTGTATACCTGTTAGCATGAACTGATTTCCTGTGTACAGATGTTTGTAAGTCTTCATTAACCATAAACAGATTAATGTCTAAAAATGCAATATTAGTATCTGATACTTTCATTTTAAAATGTAAAAATTCTGTTGTCCCTTCCAAATATTCAATAAAATTCATTAAACTTTCTGTAGTACCTTTCCATAAAAGGAAACAATTGTCTACAAATCTTTTGTAAAATAAGTTAGGATCATAAAATTAATTCCCTTTGTAAATATATGTACTCTCCCATTGATTCAATACAAGGTTTGCATAAACATTGGCCATGGGAGTACCCATGGCCACCCCAGAGGTCTGTAAATAAGGTCTATCATTAAAAATAAAAAATGTTATTTGTAAGAATAACATCTATTATTTCACAAACTGTGGCTATTTTCCTTGCCATCACATTTGTATTACTGTTCAAGAAATCATGAATACTTTCTAGCCCATAGTCATTCGGTATAACCGTAAATAACGAGTTGATGTCCAATGTTGCCATAATAAATCTCTCATTTTTATTATTATTAGTCCAATTAAACAGTTGTCTCAAAAAATCACCAGTCTTTTATTACATTTTTTATATTCATCCATGTACTTGCTCAAAGGTTCTTCTATATATATTGATAAGGGCTCCATGATCCAACCCCTTCCTGAGACTATTGGTCTCATTGGGGGGTCTATCATAGATGTATGTATTTTTGGCAACCCATATATAACAGGCAACGTTGGGCATGTAACAGTAAAGTACGTGAATTCTTCTAGAGGTATGTCACCCTGTATTTGTAGATCATAGATAAACATGTTTACACTAGAAATACACTTTTTTATTTCACTGAAATCCATTACCTTAAAAGTGTTTTCATCATTCAAAAATTGTTCCATTAAACTCATATAGTGTGTTCTGTCAAACAACACGATAGCCCCACCCTTGTCAGCTTAATTATCAGGTTTTTATCTTTCTCTAGTTTTTCAAGAGCTTCAATCTCTTCTTTAAGTTGTAGTATTTATGTCCATTCTTGCCATTAAACAAGCCCCTTAATTCAATTTCACACAACTCTTCAAAAGCAGACAAAATAGGGCAATTATAAGGAATAAAAGTACTACTTTTTTGCAAACACTATTTGCAATAAACTGATTATCTTTATATAATAATTTCAAGCTTAAATTCCGAACAAATAATTTCAGGTCAGTGATAGCATCAAGAATATTACCCGTGCAACTGGGTGTGAATTGTAAGCTTTTGTTCAAAACAGTTTAATCTATATCAGTCAAAATATAGCTGGAAAAATTTACAATATTACAGTCTTTATTTGCGTACCATCTTGTTCTTCAAAAGTGGGCTCTCGTTCTTCCTCTTCAACGTATCCGAACGCTGCCTCGATCTCCCTCTTATTGTTGGCTTCTCTTCCATACTTATTTTGACCGGTAGCTTGATTTGCACCAGCTTGAATTGTTTTAAAAAGGCTGCCGAGCAGTCCTTCTGCTCCACATTAGATGCACCACCTCCATTCTCAGTCACAGGTTCTGGTAATACTATGTCACTTCCTGTTGGCACACTAGTAATGTTCCAACTGGTGTTCTGCAATACCACCTCATCATTCGAAATTCTCGCAGTAGACAGCCCACTGCCGGTCTGTTCATTACTTTTACTACAACTCATTGCCATAGGGATGGGAAGGAGAGCATTATTTGTACTATAGAGCGTAAATCAGAAATTTGAAGGAATGTATCTACTAACGTTCTGGCGAAACATATAAATAACAATACTAATGATCACAACTTTAAATTTAGGGTAATAAAGGCCATACAGCAAAGTATGAGGGGGTGATATTAACAACATGCTGGAAAACAGAGTATTCCTGGATAATAAAACTACAAGCAGATGTTGCTTACAAGGTGATGCCCTGTATGCCAACTCTATTGGAAAGCATTGGAACTCCCTACCAAAGACCCTTAGACTCATGACCTCACATCAACAGTTCAAATACAACCTCAAAAGCCATCTTAAGCTACAATGGCTATGCCCATGCACAGAACCCGACTAACATACCTAAATTCCTCTACTTATTAGCTAGTTCTTTGACCATTATTCTCACAGTGTTTATCCTATAACACTAATTTGTTTAAAACTTGTACTTATATTAAGTCTTTGTTATTTCCTATTTTTATATTGTAAATGTAACTTGCTCTCTCCATGTATTGTTTTTATGTTGGAGCTTTTCTCCCCGGGCCTCTACTGAAAAGGGATATGTATCCAGTTGGACTAGCCCGGTCAACAAATGTAAAATAAAATAAAATAATAAATAAAATGTTTACCCAGGGATTAATAGTGCAGTAAGTTTGAAGCCCATTTTAATCAAGAAGCAGCATAAGCTGCATTAACTGAGAGTGTATTATTTGTTAATTGGAATGTTTTTTTATTGGTTGGCTGTGTCATATGATTAATTGTTTTATACTAGTTAATTGAAATGTGAAATGTTTTTATCATAGCACCGAGGAAGGGGAAACCTGAAAGCTTTGCAATAAATTTGGTGATTTTACGTAACTGTGTTCTTTTATATCTTGGATTTTTGGACTTTGGTTATTGAACGCAGTGTACCACAGTGATTCTCTTTCTATTAGGTACTACAGAGTCCCTGACTCACACAAATTTCACTTCAAAAATCCTACTGCTGACCCAGAGGTCATCTCCCAAGGACCTAAAGGAATAAAAGCAACTGCAGCTATGAATACCACCCCTCGGACAGGGACTCCCGAGCTTTAGACAGATTGGGTAAAATAAGAATACACCTCTGGAACTCTTGCCATTAGAGCATTAACAATATAGTTCCACATGCTGAAATGCCAGCAACATACCATGGAACTTAATTATCTACCTTTCCTGACTGTGCAGAAAATAAAGAATTACAGGAGCTTATGCATTCTGCAAGCCAAGTCAGCAAGCATACCATGCAATGTGGGTTTGATGCCCTAGAAGCATGTTGTAGGGCAGCAGTCACAGGTTCTGTACTTAGAAGGCATGCCTGGCTTAAGGAGAAGACCTTGCCAGACCATGTCAAATCAAAATTATTGGATGCTCCTCTGAACAAGGGCAATCTGTTTGGCACCAAAGCAGAAGAGGTTTTAAAAAATGGAAGAAAACGCTAAGTCTATGCAGACAGTCAAAGATTTTTTGCAAGTGCAGCCTCCAAGATTTAGTAGGCATTGCCCCTCAAAACATTGGTCCTTTCAGCACCCTCAAGGACATCTCAAACTAGACCCAGGGGAAACAGACTCCCCAGATTACAGTCTCAGGGTATGCAGAGAGCTAAGCAATGGAGTACCTCCACTTCTAAAGCAGGGAGTGCTAAGCCACCCCCATATGGAAATAATTCACAATGACTTCTCAACACCACCCCTCACCTCTGCCCAATTGCTTGTGCCCCTAGGAGGAAAACTTGCCCACCATGCAGAAAACTGGACCTCCATCACCAATGATCGATGGGTTCTCAACATAGTATCCCAGGGGTACAAATTTTATTTCCACACACTGCCAACCCCAAAAGGGTTCCCAGATCTTCCTTCAAACCAGTGGGTAGAGGCACAAAACCAAGTTCAGTCCATGGTCTCCATAAGGGCAATTCAGCCTGTTCCTGCAGAATAGATTGGCCAAGGTTTTTATTCCAGACTTTTCCTGGTACCCAGAAAAGAGAGCACCTACCACCCAATCTTGGATCTATCCATTCTAAACACTTTCCTGGTGGTACCAAAATTCAAAATGCTCACCCTACAGCAGCTTCTCCCTATGCTGTCCAACGATGCCTGGTTAGCCACCCTAGACCTAAAGGAGGCCTATCTGCACATTCCAATAAGGGACTCCTGCAAGGAATATCTATGTTTCAGGGCAGGATCTATGCATTATCAGTTCTCTGCACTTCCCTTTGGCTTATCCACTGCTTCCAGAGTTTTCACAAAATGTCTGGCTCCAGCCATTGCCTATTGCAGACAGAGAAATATTCAAATTTACCCCTACTTGGGCGATTGCCTAATTCAGGCAGACAGTCAGGTAAAGCTGTTTCAGCACCTGACATTTGTAAAGGACCTTCTAAACTCCCTTGGGTACACTATCAACAAAAAGAAATCCAAACTAGTCCCCAGTCAAAAAATTGTATTGCTGGGAACAAGTTTGAACACAGCATCTCAGATGGCATTCCTTACTCCAGAAAAACAAGCCTATCTGACAGGTTACTTCACTCCAATGGCGACCAGAACCCAGCTATCTGCAAGAAAAATCCTGCAGGCCCTAGGGTTCATGGCCTCTCCTGCATTCTACTAATTCCATATGCCAGACTGCATATGAGGAAACTTCAATGGTACATAAAAAGTCTTCGGTGCCAACATTCTCAGGACTTGGAAACAATCATACCTATGATACCATGTCTAAGGAAAGAGTTCCTTTAGTGGGCAGCAGCATGCAACCACAAAAAAGGGCTTCCCTTTACACAACCCCACGCCACCCAGACCCTAACCACAGACACATCAGATTATTCCTGGGGTGCACATCTGGATGGCAGCTGCATTCAAGGCCACTGGAGCCCAAATCAAATTCACCTGCATATCAACCAAAAAGCAATGCTAGCTGTTCAACATGCTCTGACAGCTTTCAAATCCCTACTCTCATCAGGGCCCTTACTAATCAAAACCAACAACACCACAGTGATGTGGTACATAAACAAGCAGGGGGGAACCCACTCTTACCTTTAACCTTTGACCCAGCAGAGTTAAAATTCCTCTCTTGGAAAACAGCCTTGCTTCTGGCCACCACTTCAGCTAGAAAGTGTCTGAGATACAAGCACATATGGCTGTGGAACCCTTCATTATTTTTCATGCTGATAGGGTCTCCCACAGGACTAACCCAACTTTCATGCCTAAAGTGGTGTCTAGTGTGTCTCTCAACCAATCTATCCATTTGCCCACCTTTTCCTCAAAATAAGGGAGAAAGGATCCTGCACTCTTTTGATGTGCACAGACAACTCAGATTCTACCTTGATAGGACTAAGCCCTTTAGGAAATCTGACCAGCTACTAGTCAGCTTTGCACCAGGGGCCAAGGGCAAGGTCATATCAAAACAAACCATCTCCAAATAGATAGCACACTGTATCCATTTTTGTTACAAACACCATTGGAAACCATCCCCTCAGGAGTCGGAATGCATTCCACTAGGGCAACTTCAACCTCTACAGCCTTTCTCAGAGGAGTCCCCTATTAGGGACATTCTGGAAGCTGCTACTTGGAGTTCTGTTCATACCTTCACAAAGCATTACCACCTGCCTATCTTTTCCAAATCCAGGGCGGGCTTTTCAATAGCAGTCCTGCAGGACATACTAGCCAGCCCCAACTCTTCTTGATTGCCTCCACCCATAATTCAGCTTTGGGAATCAACCCAAGTGTGATGACTGCAACAGAGAAACACGAAGAACATAGTACAGTTGTGTACACTTACCATAAATGTAGATGTTCGAGTGTATTCACTGTTGCAGTCCTAGTTTCCCACCCTCCAGCCTCCTTGTATCTCTCTCTCTTCCTCACTCCTTACAGGGCTATTGGTATTTACTTTTTACTGGTGATGTTGTTCCACCATAACTTAGCTCCCTATTTGGGGGCGCCTGACATTTGGGGCAAGAAAAACTGATGTAATGGCATCGGCTGCTTGTTTTTATACCTCTGACAACCTGACACCAGTACTGAAGCAACAGCAACTGACGCAGAAATACTAAGCCTCTGGTATTCAGGCCGACTGAGGGCTACCCCTGGCAGGATAACCCAAGTGTGATGACTGCAACAGTGAATACACTCGAACATCTACATTTATGGTAAGTGTACACAGCTGTTCTTTTTGCTGACTCGCCTCCTAATGTTAGTTAAGGGGATTAGTAGTCTGTTGATTCGACACTATACTTGGCAAATGTATTTATTTTGATGTATGAGTGTGAGCACACACAAGCTGGTGTGACCCATTTATGTTAGGCAAGGGGAATGGGTACAATGTACAAAATATCTGAAGCAAAACCAAATGAAGTGTCATGACTTCTTTATCCTACCACCAGTGTAGTAAGTAAGGAAATCTGCTGAGTGAAAGTGTTAATGAGGACGAGTGGTAAGGATGGTTCTTGTTGGGAGTGACAGAAGTTCTTGAAGGTTACTGAAAAGGGCCAAGACTACTGCAAAACAGAATGATTAAAAGAACTTTTACTGATTCACTGCTTTATAAAGTTCAGTAATAACTGCTGTCAATATTTTGCACAGCTTTCAACCCAAATCTCAGGATATTTTATCCTACAAAGTCAGTAGTTTTACTTCCAGAAGGAGAGCAGGCCATGACTGAGAGGGAGAGTAGTGCATGATGGTTAATGCATTGGCATCACATGGCAGAAACCAGACTTGGAATAGCTGTTAAAGCTGAAAAGTAATAAGTACCACCAGAATGCAAGATGCGGAGGAGACCAAGCAGTAAATCTTGCAGTTGTGCCTAGTTTGCATATCCCTTGAATGATGCTCCTCATTGACACTATTAGGTCTTTAGACAGTTCTCAAGAGTGGCTGTGGTACCCAGTAACATGACACTGCCAAACTTCCCAGTTAACACATGAACTAGAGTGAGTACCCTTACATAGCTGAGTATCCAAGTTACACCTAGAAGATTCAAGGCATCCTGTAAACTAACACTGCTGAGTCCTTTGGTAGTATTCAGAAATGCTAAAGTTCCATGTAACCTTACTGCTGAGGTTGTAAATAGCAAGTGATGTATGTGGGGTTCCTTGCAACATGAACCTGCTAATGATGAAGTCTTTCCATAAGAAGTCCTATTGTTGGGCCATCTTTTCTACTAGTTAGATTGCATCATTTTCATAGATGTTCCTGTGCTTGTGGGAGTTTGTGCTGTCATAAAAATGTATGCAGTCATATAACCTATTAACTATATAATTATGCTCCCCCTAGTTCATTAGTGATATTCACACAGTTTTGATTTTAATATTTACTGTTAGCATATGTTCTGTATTCTAGTTTATATCACATAGTCAAAGTTTTATAACTTCGAACACGAAATGTTCGAACCATTATGTTCAAAGTTACAAAACTTCAACTAAGCATAAAAAAAAAAAAAAAAAAACGGGAAAACAAAATAAACTGTTTTAAGCAAGGGGGCAAGCCCCCCTGCACCCCACACCCCCCACTACTTAAATATACCAACTCTGAGATCTCACCACATTGAACAAAACGGAAACCTCCTCTTATGGAGATTTCTGTTGAAATGCTTGAACTTTTACAGGTTTGAACGTATGACCTCGACCATATGAGGTTCTAACTTGTAAATGTTCGACTACGTGATAGGAACCCTCTGTGTTCCTTTTCTTTGTGGCTTATGAAAAATGTCCGTATTCTGCATCAGATGGTGAAAAGTTCCTGTGTCTCTCTTGTGGTCCAAGGAGAAAAATAGAGTTTCTTTCTTGGGTACTCAGTTTAAAGGGCTCACCAAAGATTAGCTTTCCTATAGGTAAATCTACATTTTTGAGAAGGTTACTGTCCTTGCAGAGAGGAGCTCATAATTTGATAGTGGGGATTTGAGTTTTTTTCCTGGTCACCTGCAGTGATGGTAAACAGAAAGCCCAAGAGAGGGTCACTCCCAATTCCCTTCCAGAAGGATGTCTTCCAGGGTACTTATGCTGCTTATCTCCTGATTGGGTGACCACAGGCTAGAATCAATCTGATATTGCAGAATGGATCATTGTATGCCATCAAGTCATGATTTGGAAGTATACCTGGGCATCTTTCACCCCCAACTCATATCAGTCCCATTTGAAGAGGGGCCATTGGATATACCTGCTACAGTGTCTGCTGCCCAGGTACAAAACATAAAATGGTTATTTTATTCTTTATGGGGGCTTGACAAATGGATGAGAGGATGTCATTTTGTGCCAGGTTGGGCTGTTGCATTTGGCTGCTTGAGGTCATGTGCTGGTCCTGGTTTGCCTGGCACCTGTTGACCTTTGATCAATCCTTTATTTAAGCTTGCTGGAGCATAGGGGTCTTCCAACAAAAATATTTAGTAGAATTTTTCTTTTCTTTGAGAAAGGCAAAGACAGCAATCCTTTTATATTTCTTGTCCTTTTCTTCTTTCACAGTCTGTCATTTGGAAATTCTTTGTAGATCATGACATTTAGAGTGTTTTGGCTTCCATCTCCCTCTTTCACTGGTTTCCACAGGGTAAGGACCTATCCGACTCTGGTCATCCTGTCTTAGAGCCAGCCTTTATGGATGCTGTCTTCTTAGCACAGATGCACCCTCTTTCTTGTTGATAAGGCCACCAAGAGGAGTAACTTGTGTTATAGCTCCTGAGATGACTGAAGTCAATTAGTGTCTAAACATGCAAAAACTGTTTTGTGGGATTTGTGGACTTTGATGGCTTCAAGGACCACTGCATCTTTCTCTCTTGCTGTCACATGAGAGTAAAGGTTTGGGCATATGGAATGAGAGGGTACATTTCGCTGCAATGATGAGGTTTAGAGACCACAGATATGCCTCATCTGTTGAAATTCCAGTCTTTCCTTATGGATTTGACACTGCGAAAGGTTGAGGGGTCTTCTGGAGTCTAGGCAGAAGGAAAAGATTTGTTTAGACTTTCTGTGGTTGCATAGGTGAGCTTCCTGCTAGCTTATGTGATCTGAATTGTATAGATGCAGTGGCTATTACAGGTTCAGGTGTGTGCCTTCCCAGTGTGGTGGCTAAAGTCTTTTTCACTTGAAGGCTGGTTATCTGTTGTATTGTGGACTCTATAAAGTTAACTGTTTTTTTTTGGCCAGACCTCCAGTGGTATGGATGATGGCCTTCCAAAGAAGGAGGCATAACTCCCCTTAGTGAGCAGCAATTTCTTCTCTTTTTTTATATCCTGCCATTGCTCTATAAAGAAGAGACCTTGTAAGACTGAGTAAAGCCTTTCACCCTTTAATTTTCTCCTCCTCTGCTCCAGTTAGGAGCCTTTAGGTTTTCTTTCTGCAAGTCCTTTTGCTCGAGACTGAACTTGATCTGGGAAGCAGTTTTTCCCAGCCAGATGAGATGCTAATCTAGGGGATTGTAGAATTGAAGCCGTGCAGTTTTGGACACTGCTATCATCTTGTCTTCTTCCTGTGTTGTCTTTTGCAGGAAGCCTGTCATTATAAAACTTAGGAGCAGGCTCAGACTCGACATTTCAAGGGGCTTTAGAGGCTACTGTTCTTTCATGAGACGTGGAGGCTGTTCCTTTCTTTTTCTGTGCTGTAACAGGCAAGAGCTATAGTTTTAGCATTCCTCCTGTTCTGAAGGTACTGCTGGGGTCCCATTCCTCCCTGCTGTTACAGGGGAACTGGATGCTGGTTAGCCATTGATCCATTTTTGCTACTTAGTATGATGGGTCTTCCTATTGACAGTCTGCAAGTTACTATAATTGGAAGGCACTCCTAATTAGGTGTTGCCATTTGAGGTTTCACATAAATCCAGAGTCTTCACAAATGTTGGCCTTGTGGATAGAGCCTATAGGGAATAGAAATACTTTTTACTTGCTTGTGGGGGTGACTTTCTGCTGCTAGTCTTGCCTGGAGATTCATGGGGGGGGGGCCTCTGGAGGGTAGCCCTATTTCTTTCTTTCTTTTTAAGGCATAGTTGCATTGGGTTGCAACATGTTTTGGATGATATTACTGACTGCTGCTCAGTATTGCCATTTTAGGTATGGTACTGTAAGATCTCTTGATAGATGCCCCTATCCTTTGGGAGGAGCCAGGAGGTCTTGCTTCATCAGCAGGGGTGTTGGGTGCTCACTGGGGCCTAAGGTCAGACATTTCCATTATCAGTGCATGCAGCAGCATTCTTCAGTATGCCTTGATACTCCTGAATACATAAATAATACTGTGGTATGTGAAGACAGTTGTAGTGGCAGAGTTACCTCAAGTTTTGGGACCTTTCCACTGATGTCATTCCCTTGTCTGGAGGCCCTGGTTAGGGAGGCAATTCCACTACATTCCTTTGTTTTTCAAAAGCTTTCCTGCCCATAGATTATCCCTTTTATACCCAGCCTGAAGTCACAGTTTTTGAAAGGGGTTCTACATATCCATCCACCTAGAATCCCAATTTTTTTTCTAGTGCAACTCATACTTTTTTCCATTTAAATCATCTCATTAGGCTGAATTGAAGATGCTCATCATTTGATCACTGTTGCAGTAGCTTTGGCTATATGGGTTATATTCTGCTATGGATATAACAGCCAGCCACCATCTAAAGCTTAAGGGCACCTTGCTTGTGGCCAGAATGTTAACCAGCTTGAGCAGAGCTATAAAAGAGTGGTTTAGACACCAAGCACTTCAGAACTTTCATGTCAACTGAGAGACTGATGCTAGAGTTCTGAAAGAGATCTATACTAGGAAAATAAAGGTCCTCACCCTGGCAACAAAAAGATACAGTAAGCACACCCTCCATACCCCTGTTTTTGTAACTGTGATCATTCAAACAGCTATGGTTATGGAACATTTACTTGCACAACTCTGTTGTGTTCATCATTTATTGCAAACTGCTGCACTAGCCTTAGCTATATAGACACATTGCTATAGCTTAAACTGACTTGGAGGAGGAAGGATGAAAGTCAAGGAGACCTTGACAATGGTTCCAGCAAAGCTTGTCCCAGATCTGAAGAAGGAATGTAGTTTGTAGTGCTTATGCATTCTGCAACAGTTCTTAATAGCTCACAAGATCTTATACCATCCAACTAAAATACCTATACTCTCTAACCTCATTTCACCATACAACAACCTGAAACATCTACGCTCTTCCAAAAAACTACTGATTAATATAACCAAACCCTCTAACTCTGCAGGTGACTGTCTCTTTTCCAACTCTGTTGGAAAAATGTGGAACAGTCTACCCTCTGATATCACATCTCTATCCTCTCTCCCACTTTTTAAAAGACAGTTGAAAATTCATCTCAACAAACACTGGCTTTGCTCCTGCACCAACCCAGCTTAACTCTTCCACTTCCTCTCATTCTATTATTTTTCCTTATTCTTACTATCTCTGCTCCCTTACCCTTGTAAGGTCTTCCTGATATAAAAACTTTATAGATATATGTTATCCCTCGCATACTGTATAACTATAGCAAAAAAAAAAAAAAAAAAAAAAAACACCTTTAATTAAGATATTTTTTTTTATTTTTTGCTCTGATTGTATTTGTGTACTTAGTATAATCACAACCTCTTTCTCTACCTGTTTGTATTGTATTCCCTATCTTTGTTTAAACTTATCATAATCATTGGAGCTTTTCGTCCCGGGCCTCTACTGAAAATGGACATATATCCAGCTATACTAGCCCGGTCAACAAATGTAAAATAAAATAAAATAAATAAAAATTATAAGTATGTACAGAGGTCCAACCCCTTTTAAAAATCCAGTGATGAAGCCAATGCCTTGGTACAGTGAGCCTTGACCCTACCTGGAATTGCCTTATTGTGTTTGGTATAACAAAAGGTCCTGCAAAGCAGTTCATTAATTACTTGAGATCTGTCTTGGTAAACCTGTAGCACATTGGAGAGATCTCTGATGACATTTTTCAGGTCTGCCACAAAGAACAGAAGCATGAAAACAGAAATAACTGAGAAGTTAATAAGTTACATAATAGTTTACCAGGTAAAAGGTATAGCTTGTCAGAGTTCTAGTGCCACAGCCCTATGGCCACACACACAGACACAAAATGTACTGTTTCCCTGACACTGCCTTTTTCTACCTGCACCAAAGTTAAAACTACAAGTTATTTAAACAAATCCGGATTATTTAAAGTCTGTTATGAGTCAGAACAGAGCTAGGTGCGGTCTTTGAATTTCCATTTAGCTGTAATTGTCAGAGACCAATTTTTTTCAGAAACAAAAATGAATAGTATGTGACAGAAGAGGCAACACCCAACATAGCTTTTGGCAGTGTAGGCTAAATATAATGTATAAATAGAGTTGTGGATGGGCAATGTATTGTGGCATACACATGTATGATATGGTGTGGTGTGTAAGTCACTGATTCCAGTAATTTGGCCACATGACATGGTTGAAGTTTATGTTGATGATTGCAGCTAGCTGAGAGAGAACACACAGCTATCACATTCTGCCACATTCACAAGGGAAATTGTGGACTAAAGCAATGGCACCTGTATTATATGTGTGCCTGCATTCTTGCTCGCCACATTGAATATGCTCATATATAACATTTTTCTACAAAACAATTATTGATTCTTATCTGAGGTGAATACCAATGTGTCCCCCCCAAAAACTGTGGCAACCTAACTTTATTCTAGATACTGTCTCATGCCAGCAGCAATATTTACGTACTGCTTGAGTGTCCTGCTATGTGCCTGTACTCCCAACATCTGCCAGGGTTCAAGACAGCGTCCAGCAGTTAGCAAAGTACATTTGCCAAACAGTAATAACTGATTTAATGTTTTGGTTACTTTACCATTCTGTTTCTGTTGCCTGATGCAGTTTGTTCTGTGCTGCATTCAGAGGTGTGATCTCTTTTATGGCTTGGTATTGTCTTCTGCATACTGTATAGTATTTCATCAAGCACAAGTATTTACTCTGCTATACTCAGCCACTATTCATTGCAGTATGTCTGCTACACTGATATATTGTACTACCCATCTGTTGTAATTCTTTTGATGCAGTCTTACTGGTTGGCTTGCCTTGACTGGGCTTCTTTGTAATATCCCATATACACTGTCTTAGCACATATTTACCAGTATCTCTTAGCACATATTTACCAGTATCAGCTTCTGTCTACCTATCCCACTCCATCTATGGGCATCTGCCTTTAAAGCCTTTTGTAATCTTGTGCTCCCTGCTCTACTTTGTAAGTGTACGTTCCCTTTAAACATACATTTCATGATGCGTGCATGAATAAATTGGTACTGACTGTTCGTAAACCAAAGCATTGCCGTTTGGCACCTCACAGGACGATTCTGGCAAGTACTAGGAGCATGTTCTGAATTTGATACCACATTCAACAAATGCTTTGACAATAATGCAAAACACACAGAAGTCTTAATAAGCTAAGGGCTTCTATATCTAAGCATGGAGATGTCTTTTATGTTGAGATGAAGAATTCATTTAGTGAAATGCATTCTTTGTAGTGTTGCTTCTACACAACTAAGTGACTGTGAAGTTAGCATATAAAAGACTGTGAGGGGGTGAAATCCCCCCACATGGGGGTTAGAAACACCAGTTGTGTGTGTTTTAAACTTGGAGTCCGTGTTAACCACTGGTGATTTTATATATGTTTTCTGTGTGTTTTGATGTGTGTAGCAAGTTTTGATTTTAACTTTCTGCTTTCATGGGTTTAATTAGATTTTTTTCATGACATGAATCTCTAAGGGACACCTAAATGACAAGTCCCACTACTTCTTGATGTTTTATCATAGGTGTTGAGGTCTTGCTTTTGCTACCTCTGTGGCACTTTGCACATGACCTTTGCACCATTCATAAGTTTATCTCGCAGAAGTGGTCTGTCTGTTTATTCCACTGATGACCTTTGCACCATTCATAAGTTTATCTCGCAGAAGTGGTCTGTCTGTTTATTCCACTGATCTAAATTCTGCTGAAGCAAAAGATATAGTTACCAAAGGGCATTTGTTTCTCAACTTGAATATCCCCCCATTCCCCCTGTCTCCTCTGTCTTGGTTAGCACAAAAAATCAAAAAGGTTCTTCCAATATTTCCATCCCTAGAGCATCATCATGCTTTCTTTCCAGATCTAGTTACTTATACCTCCTATCATTACCCATTACACCGGTTTGTCATACATTTAAACTTCTGTTTCTTAACTGCTGCTCTAGACTTTCTTACACACTGGAACCCTGTCTTTCATTTCACATTCTTAGTATGCTATTGTATTACCTTTCTTTTCCATAACCACTGATAGTCTTCTCCATTCTTGTACCAGGACCTCAGAACAACTTCTTGCATCTGAAAAACTTGTTTATTAATGATTCACCTCTCATGTGAAATCCTCCCTTAAAGAAAACTTGAATGCACACTTTGTTCTGCTTAAATTTCTGTACCTCATTATTAAAGCTAGTTGCTGAATGGCTTCATTAGCATTTTATACATGTACTTTATAGTTTGTTGGTTCAATTTTCTGTTAGAATAATTTAGTTTCAAGATATAAATTTTAACAAAAATACTTTACTGCAACTTCAAACTATCCCCTACCCTCTTTACTTACCATACTGTTTTCATGCCTGTAACTACAGGCCAGGGCTTTCCTTTCTTTCTTCCTGTCTTAAGTTCCATCCCACGCCTCCCAAAATTTTCAGCAGCTTTTCTCTCTTATTGTCAATCTTCCATTTCCTTCCACTTATTTTACTTTTGTCTCTTATCTCTCCTTCAACACTAATGTTCTTCCCACTCTCTTATACTACCTCCCTTGCTGCTTCCACACCCCCTTCACTTACGTCTCCCGTCTTTTCACTCTTAATATATTTCTTTCTCCTTATGGCCTAATGTACTCTTAATTGTATTTGCTATCACATAAAAAAATAAAACCGACCACTTGCCTGATTTTGGAAAAAAAAATAGTGCAGTTCAGCAAACTTGACCTTCTAGATCTTCAGATGTTAGACCCACATTCTGAAGTATCAAGAACATATCATCAAACAATTCCAGGATGCTTATAGGGTAATGCAGGATGAAACCTTGAAGGCAGCTCTGATCAACCAAGCTCAGATTAGCCTACAAGTTGGGAAACATGCTAATGTGGGTATGATTTTATAAATGTGGCATTCAGGGCTGCTTCTAGGCTGAGGACGCTGTTCCTGTCTCAGTATGTGAAGGTGCAACATCTTTATGTCCCCTTGGATAAGGATTTGAGCATTAGACTTGCTATCTTATAATGTACTTAAAAGTAAGGAGGACAAAGGGAAAAGCAATGGAGTCAGGTATATTTCGTCATAATGTTCACAAGTATAATTGGAACTACTCCCTCTAAACAAAGACCTTATTATTAGGGGTAGGGTGGAAGTAAGCAAGTAAAAGTTTGGACACTATGGAGAAGAAAAAAAATGGGAGCAGGAGGACAGAGAGGGCTGGTGACCCCCAGGCCACCACCCCATCATGAAGAAGCTATGATGGTACCACCACCCCCCCAACAATTCAATCTCAGTCCTTGTCTCCTACCCAACTTTCCCCTCATTGCTTCAGGACATGTGGCCAGCTTTCACCAGAATTAGACAAATGTAATTTCAGACCATTGGGTCATATAAATTGTCTATGCGGGTATATACTTAATTTTATTGCAGTACTGAAAAGTCTGGAGCTGTGTGTGAATTGCTAGCACAAGGAGCCATAATAAATTTGTTATGTGGCTCAAAGGCCAGAGTGTTTTATTTTGGACTGACCTGTGTCAAAAAATACAGATCCTAGAAATCCATTGGGATATCATTCAAAACTAAACAGATTATTTAAGTTATCTAAATACAGGATGTTGACTCTGCAGGTCTTCTTGCCCCTTCTAAGGCTCCTCTAGTGCCTCCTTGACTTTGAGGATGCTTACCTTCACACATCTATTTTCATAAAACAGAGGCAACACCTGAGGTTTGTATCTGGGGGTTACCATGGTCAGTTCAACTCCCCACCCCTTGGTTTAGCTCCTGTACCCAACATTTTTACAAAGAGCCACCAGTGATAACACAGAGCAGGATCAAGAGCATCCACATCTACCTGTATCTAGATGACTGCCTCATTCAGGCACAAAGTCAAGAGGAGATGCAGAGTACAGTGAAAACATTAGATTGCCTCAACAGACTGATCTTCTCCCCCCTGAATGAGCAGAAGTTCAGTTTATGTCCAGCTATAACAGCTAGTCTTCCTTAGGGGCCTTTCTGGAACTAGTTTGACCATAGCCTACCTACCAGAGGAAAGGTAGAGTCTCTTACCCAAGGTATACTTCATGGAATGGCAGGAAGACCACTGATGATAGCAAGAGAGGACATGCATTCTGCCACCTTGCGTCCGTCATATTAATGGTAACCCCAGCCAGACTGCAAATGAAGAAGTTACTCCTGAAGAATTCTTGGAACCGGCAGTCTCAACGTTGGAGTCTGCCATTTCAGTCCTACAACTTTTAAGGAGGGAGCTGGAGTGGTGGCTACTGCAAGTGCAAAAAATGAAGACTTGTCCTTTGTAAAGTCTACTGCAACATGACCCCTTAACCACAGATGCTGCAGACATAACATGAAGTGCACACACTTTGGCCCTCAAAGACCATAGTGTCTGGAGTTCTTGGGTAGGGAAACTATGCATAACATAAAGTAAGTGATGACTGTTATTCATGCACTCAGAGCTTTCATTACAGTCTCAAAACCTGAGACTCTGAATGCTATAACAGACACCACCACAATTATGTGGTGTTTAATGGAGAATATAGTCTTATTACCTTTGTAAGTTAGCAGTGCAAGCTTGAGAACAGGCCATGGAATCCAGTATGATCCTGCTGAAATCTTGTATAACAGCACAGGAAAATTAAGTGACAGACCATTTGAGGTGTACCACAACAGATTCACACAAGTTGATGCCGGACAGGAATGCGTTCTTGGACCTCACAAACTCTGGGTGTATGAGAGATGGACCTCTTTGCTTCTATGCAGAAGACATTAGACAGTTCTACTGTAGAGCAGCATAACAAACAGGCTTGGGCAGTACATAACCTAATCCTGAACTCAGTGGGTTGGTTTCTATGGGCTTTACCTCCTATACTCCTGTTCTCACTGGTGGTTTAAAATCCAAAGGAGGAAAATCAAGAAATGATTCTACTTCCCTGCACAAGAAAAATTACTTATTTCACCTTCTTCATATGGCAATTGAAACCCCCCTACTGCTGCCTCAGTATGTGAACCAGCTGATGCAGGATAAGGGGTCCTTAGATCACCCCAATTGACCATAATCAGACTTGCAAATTGGGATACATGATTCTGTTATCCACTAGATACCCTTATTCTGAGGATATGCTAAAGTTCATATGAAAAACTAGGAGGCCAAATAACAGGCTGCCCTACTAGCTAAATAAAAATGGTTCTCCTTCTGCTGGCAAAGCAGAGCCCATCACCCAAAGTAGACTGATATGCCAACAGTTCTTCAGTAACTGAGCTGTTTTTTTTCTGGTTTAGTTTCTGTCCTCCTGAAGATGCATTTGTCAGCTGTTTCTATCTGTCTGCCTATTGATGCCCCACAGACATCCAGCCCCCCTGTCAAATAATCCTTGAGAGCATTGTTCACTTGGTGTCCCATGAGAAAAGTGTCCCTGGCTTGGGACCCGAATTTTGTCTTGGAAAAACTGACCTTACTGCCCTTTGAATCAGCTGCAACAATACCTCTAAAATTGAACTTTGAAAACTGCTTTCCTCATTGCTGTGTTCTTTGTTAGGTGGGTGTCAGAACTTGCCTTATGCAATTAACCATTCTTATACTTCCAGAAAGGCAGGATGACCCAGTGCACTAACTTGTCATTTATACCAGGGGCTGTAATTGAATATCCCTGAACCAAATAATCCATCGTGCAATTTTTCCACAATCCCCAGAATGGGGAAGAATCTTGCATTCCTAGATGTACATACATTGTTGAGATTCTCCCTAGATAGAACTAAAGCATTTAGAAAACTGGGCCAGGTATTTGTTTCATTTGCAGAGACCAAATATTGCTAACAGTGACAAAAACTATTTCAACTGGCTAGCATATCTTATTTTCTGTTTCAAGTCTGCTAGCATGAAAGACAAGGTTAGTTTCACAAGGGTATTCCTTGTGGAGTAGACCATTCCCTGTGTGCACAAAACTGGGCAATCTTAGTGTCATTCTAGATGCTATAGATTACTGCCCTCTTTTTTCTGTTACTGACCCCTCATCAACACTGTCACTCATTCTCTGAATAGCCAGATATCGGTTTCCCTCTTTCCTACTACCCACCGGAGACTCCGAGGCCAGGTGTGCCCTTGGCTTATTGAGAAGATTGAACATATGATGAAACAAACAAACAAAGTATGGAAACTTGGAAAGAAAACCCTTCTGATATTGACCTGTGTCTTCCACAAAATATGGCAGCCTTGAGTTCCTTCATTCACATTCGCTCAAAATACTGCAACTTGGTTTTGATATTTAGGCCTTTGCTTCTGCTGTCTGGGAATAGTGTATGAGGGGTATTGAATATGTTAAACTGTGTAGTTTTATTTTAATACTAGAGTGTTAAAACTGGAAGTGAAAGGAAAATGTACTTCTTGACTAACAGCAAATGCTTGAAGAGGATTCATTACAAGTGCTTGCTTTTAACCATTTCAGCTGCCTTTATTAATCAGTCTGCACTGTTTTTAATTCCATGTGACAGAGGAAGCGCAGATAGCACGTGGCATGTTAATCTAGCATATGCATTTCTATTGTTTTTTGTGTTGCTGTTCTCCTAGTAATATTTCACTTCATAAGATTTATCATTGCATGCATTTGCCATATATTACCATCTGTTTTGCACCATTGCAGTGAGCTGTCATTCGTAATTGTATTGTGAAGGAGGGAACAGGATTCATTGTCCTCTGTTATTTGCTAGAGCAATAACCTATCTTTTTTTTACCTGCCAAAGTTGATTGTGCAGTGTCTATATTTACAGAGGGAATTCTATTCTCATGAAGGCACTTCAAGCCCAGAGCCTTCCCATTTTGTTTTTTGTCCATTTAACCTTATTCATATATCTGTGAACACACACACAAAGCTAGCTTAAACTCATCATTGGTAAGATGCAAACACTTGACATTTTTCTGGGGGAGGGTTACCCTCCTGGAAATGTTTGCCACCTACCCAGGATTGTAAGGCATTACCACACAGTTTAAAGTTACACTATGACACTGCATTGCAGTTACTGATTTTGCTGCTGGTAACTTTATGTTGGAAATGGGCCTGGTATCATACCTCTCAACTTCTTAGAGCACGAAATCTGGACAAAGCCATAAATAAAAGTGGAACAAGGGCCCAAAATAGGGACAGTTTTTAAGTATTGCTCTTACAAACTTAGAATGTTGATAGAAAAATAGGTTTTGCATTGCATTTCTGAAGGGTATGAAGTCTGAAACTCAATTTTCAATCATTATTTTCTAACTTCAGTCTTTAATGATTTGCCACTAATTTCCCATAAAATCACAATTTTATGAAAAATGGACTAAAAATGTGAGGCAAAAATCTAGACATTCTGCAAAGATCTGTACACTTGAGAGGTATGCCTGGTATTGATGGTCAGGTATAAAATACATGCTCCATGAGCTGACCCCATATGAACAGAGAGGTGAAGGACTTTATTAGAAGAATGGTTTATGATCATAACTGTGAACTGCTGACATAATGATTTTTTTGAGGTTTCTGTGTTCTACAGCTAGGAACTGTAATAGTGTGCATTACTATAATTGTCTGTTTACAGTTAAAAGCATTCTCTAGAGTCTGCTCCTTGATCTGTTTAAAACTTTCATTTAGTGGCTACAGCTAGGAGCTGCAATAGTGTGCATTACTATAATTGCATTTTTATTTAATTACTAAATTGTAAACTGCTTTTTCATAGTGAGATTTGTATTTTCTCTGTGTTGGTGTTCTTTCTATGCTATTAAAGTGAGGTTTCTGTGTTCTGCTCAGGTGGCATAATCTTGATAGAGGCCTATTGTCTAGGCTGGTAGTTTTGTTTGAGTTTCCTGTGTTTCTGGCAGCCATTTTCTGCTGATTGTCTTCATTATTGTTGAGAGTAACAAGGCCTCCTGCTCTTTTGTAGTACGACTGATTGGGTAATAGCAGGGGCTGAGTAGTAATTTGATCTTCCAACTCTTCCATTCTTACTGGTATTTAAACCCGGTGTCATATAAAGGTTGTGCTTGTATTGCTCAGGCTCTGGATTGCATTGCATAAGTGGAAATTCCTTAAGATTCCAAGAGCAGGATAAGTTATTTCTTACACTTATTTCACTGAACTGCACTTCTGAAACACTTATAATTGTGCTATACAGTTGATCTACTACATTTTGCACTGTTATAAAGCTTTTTTTATTGTTTCACTGCATTTATGTACTGTTTTAACTATATTTTTTCATTGCTAGATACTGTTTCATTACTCTAATTGCATGTTTACTGAATTACTTAACTGTAAACTGCTTTATCATACTGAGAGTTGTATTTTCTGTTTGTGAGTGCTCTATCCAAGCTTTTCTGTGCATTTTTGATTTTTTGAGGTTTCTGTGTTCTACAGCTAGGAACTGTAATAGTGTGCATTACTATAATTGTCGGTTTACAGTTAAAAGCATTCTCTAGAGTCTGCTCCTTGATCAGCTTAAAACTTTCATTTAGTGGCTACAGCTAGAACTGTAATTTTTCCCACTCACCCTCCCTAGTGTTGTGTGCTCTTATACTTGGTGGCTTTGCAGTTGCCTGCCCATACTGTATATTTGATCTGTGACACTCCTCCCAGTCTAGTGTCATTAGTTCACTCAATCTAATGGAGAACATTTGTGAAGGCCAACCCACTCAGATTCGTAATGTTGAATTAACTTCTGTTCCAACTTTCTCCATTTCCACTTTTACTGGAAAAAAATTCTAAGCTTGCTTCCCCCCTTCCCTGTGGCAGGTCTTGTCCAGATACGGATTTGCTGTGTCCAGGACTGTTTGTGAGCTCCTAAGCCCCCCCCCCCCCCACTTAACTGGGGTTAAACTATTCCTGGCGCCATAAAGTCTGTTCTTCAAAATTTCCCTTGCAACTAGCCAGCTTTTTAGTTTTAGCACTCAAATCTGTTTCTTTGAGCTCAGCACTTGTTCAGAACTCATTATAAGCACTCAATAAGTTACAAATTACTACAGTACTCAACTTTCCTCACTTGTCAGAGGAAAACAGTTTTTAGTACTTAATAAATAAGCATCTATTCAGGCATATCTAAAGTTCAGCTCCTGGTGTTTTCTCCTGTCTACTTGATGAATCTGGGCATCTTGGGACAATGCAGCAGTTGCCTCATGTACACAGACAACCCTCTCCTCCTACCACCCAACACTACGACGTGTGAGAGATGCACTTATGTAGCCAAACTGGAAGCAAAGCTCTCTTCACCAAAGACTGGCCTAGAGAGTCAAGAGGAGAAGGTAAACACTTGCAGAGCACCACACTCATTACATAGTCCCTCAAAACCTACACCACCAAAACACACACACAGAAGCACAAAACACACACCTACATTTGTGGAGGCTCTCAGTACAAATCTGCCCAAACAACAGAGACCTCCAAAGCAGAAATGCAAGCAACCTCCACCCCCCAACACAACCCAAATGACACATAGCCCACATACTCGGTGTGCCACTCAACTACAGCCCATAAGGCATAACATACCCAACACTCTAGTCATAGGTGACTCTATAGTCAGGCACACTGATGTTCCACTTACCAGGCTAAACAAGGAAAAAGTTACTGTCAGCTGCCTGTCAGGTGCCAGGATCCACCACATAACGCACGCACTCAGATCACTCCACAACAAGTACAAATATGACTATGTCATTGTCCATGTTGGTGTGAATGACCTGAGACGTACCTCCCTGGACTACATGAAAAGAGACTTGGAGGAGCTCTGCGATCTTGTAGCCCAGGCAGGTATGACCCTAGCCCTGAGTAGCATCCTGTCATCACCTAGAATGCTACCACAGTACAAGGACAAAATGATTGACTTTAACAATTGGCTAAGTTTGTGGTGTCATTCTAAGGGAATCCAGTATCTGTCTGCCTGGGATGACATGATCGACAGACCACGCTGCTTTGCCAGAGATGGCCTGCACCTGTCGCCCTTGGGATTCCGGATACTGGCAAAGGCTCTTGCCACCCCTATAGTGCCATTTTTAGGCAAGGTTCAAATGACAAATTTACCACCATAACAGGTACAAGCAAGCAAAATCTGAGGGTAATGCTACTCAATGCTAGAAGTCTAAACCTCAAAATGCACTCACTCGAGGCACTCCTTAAAATGGAGAACATTGACATCTGTGTAGTGACAGAGACCTGGTTCAAAGCTCCAGAGAGCACCCCTGCATTACCAGGCTATAAATCATACCACACCTTTCGGCCACCAAACCTGGACCGAAACACTAAAGATGAAGGCATGTCCATATTTATTAAGGATATCCACACCTCCAAGCTAGTTGCTCAGCATAATGCATCCGAGATTATCCAAGTTCAACTAGCTCTGGGCAAAACCGCAGTCCAGATTGCGGCTTGGTACAGACCCCCCACCATGCCCCAGGATTCCCACTCCTCTTTTCTTGATACACTGGAAAATATTAAGGTACAACCCAACACTCTAATAATGGGTGATTTCAACTACCCTACCATTAACTGGGAAAACTACTCATGTACCAAGACTTTTGCTCAACGTTTTCTGGAAATCATCAATTCCAACGCCTTGGATCAACTTATCCACACCCCCACCAGCGGCAGCAATATCCTAGACCTGGTCATCACCAACATGGGTGACCGGTGTTCCACACCAGAGGTCAGCTCCTCGTTGGTCAGATCCGACCACAAGCTAATCACCCTAGACATCCACATCCCGCTCCCACCCCCCATTAGGAAAACAACCGTAAAATAATTCTCCAAAGCCAACTTCATGCTTCTTAAGACAGAAGTGACAAACTTCACGACACCCATGCAGATTGACAATAGAGGTACGACTGCTGAATCCTACACAAATACACTTTATAAGCACTTAAACGAGTGCATGGATCATGCTATCCCTAACAGAACCAAGATGCTATCCTCCAAAAAAAAGGAAGCCAATCTGGTGGTCTTCTGTTATAAACAAACTCTACAACAAAAGAAAGAAACTGTTGCAAAAAAGAGTAAACTCCCACGATTGGAGGAACTCCCTGGTCACCCTCAGTAAGAAGCTGAGATTCCTCATAAAATCCTCCAAAGCTAGTTATGAAAACAAAATTGCCACTGATTCTAAAGACAACCACAAAGCATTCTATAGCTATGTCAAGAATCTCAATGGCAACACTCAGATCTGCTCTGAGTTACAGCACAATGACACTAAATATACAGAACCAACTGATATTGCCAACATCCTGGCAGATAGGTTCAGTGCTAACTTTACCCCCTTCTCACCCCCTAAAGGGCCCATCTTTATACAAGAAGAATGCAAAGTTCCTGTAATCACAGCTGAACAGGTAAAAACCTCACTCTCCAAAGCCAAGAACACAGCATCCATGGGACATGACAACATCCCAGGCTGCCTTCTACATGAACTACAAAATGAACTGGCACCCCACCTAAGTACTATGTTCAATCATAGCTTCACCTCAGGCTTTGTGCCCATTGAATGGTGCACCGCGACGGTTATCCCACTCCACAAAGGGGGTGGGGGGCCACAACAGACCCTGGGAACTACTGCCCCATTAGCCTGACAAGCCTGGTCTGCAAAGCCATGGAACGTATCATCATGGAACTCATAAACAAAGACATTGGAGATCTCCAAACTCTGGACCCCACACAGTTTGGGTTTGTAAAAGGCAGATCATGTCTCCTAAACCTGATAGACTTTTTTGAAGTAGTCACCAAAGCCATAGATGAGGGTAAGGTGGTTCACACAGCCTATCTAGATCTCGCCAAGGCATTCAACACCATCCCGCACTCTGGAATTATAGATAAACTCACTAAACTAGATATAAATCCCTATGTCACAAGATGGGTTGCAACTGGCTTACTGACAGAACCCACACTGTGAAGGTAGCCGACTCCAAATCAGACTTCTGACCAGTGACAAGTGGAGAACCACAGGGTTCAGTCCTGGGTCCTCTCCTGTTTGGTATCTACTTCTCTGAAGTACAGGCTAACACAAAAGGTCTTTGGCTAACTAAATTCGCAGATGACTGCAAACTAAGAGCCATAATCGAAACTCCTAACAGTGTGGACATCCTACAAAAGAGCCTTACTGAGACAGATGCCTGGTGTCAAAGCCGTGGTCTCAAGCTCAATGCCAAAAAGTGCATTGTCATCCCCTTTGGTAAAAACTCTGTACCCATAAACTACCACATAGGCGGTAGTCTACTTAACACTGAAAGTGTGATAAGAGACCTTGGGACACAGGTGGACAGTAGTCTCTCCTTTGATAATCACATCGCCACAGTGGTCAGGAAATCCTTCTACATGGCAGACCTCATCACAAAAGGTTTCTCATCCAGAAAAAAAGAGGTCATTGTTCTCCTCTACTCATCACTCATTAGACCCATTATAGAGTACAACTCCCCTTTTGGTATGTACCTCACAAGACATCTACAACAACTGGAAAGGCTGCAAAAATACCTCACAAAGAGGATTACTGGCCTCAAACAGATGCCTTATACAGACCGTCTCAAAAAACTCCAGCTTTAATCCGTCTCATATCGCCTACTCAGAGGCGATCTCTGCCTAACATACAAAGCTATGTCAAACCCAGAGCTGTTGGACATGCTCCACTTAAAGAAATCCCAATCCCTCCAAGCTACACGCTCTAGGGACCTAAACCTTGTTACCACAATAAACAGAACATGCTGGAGGGATAGATTCCTGTCCCAGAGACTTCCCATACTCTGGAACAGACTACCTATCTATGTCAAACAGAACTCCTCATTAGCACTCTTCAAGAAAAATCTTGATGATTGGATGGGTAATAGGAAATTCACCCTGGGGATCACTTCTGTGGTTCTGCTTGACAGGGGCACAGGAAAATAATTTTCTTGGGTGGTGAAAGCCAGGGTATCTTTTTGGCTAGGCTTGTATAGGCCTTAGGGCCAATAGCCTAGTACCTACCTATGAACCTATGATCACCTTAAGGCAGAGAAGTGGAATAACTTTGCAGCTATCTAATAAGTTCACAGAAACATGGGCTGCAATCCCTGCCATTATGCTGTTTGTCCCAGTGCAGATGTGATACAGATATAAGGAGATTTCTAATGGCTGGATAACCGTTGCAATTTCAGGACTGCCACACGCAGTAACAAGATCAGCCCTCTAATTTCTTTTTCACATCTGTATGTTGAGCCATTAATTTGAATAAGAAAATATAGTGTGACAGGCAGGCTGATTCAGGCACTGTTACAAATATGTCATGAAAGAAGATGGCTAGGGACACAAATGATGTGAAGCAAACAGGGAGATAATCCAGGGTACAGAGAAGCTTTCACTGGATAAGAGAAAAAAATAAATTATAATGTATGTTTGATAAGATTACTCAGCAGAGATGTAACTGATCTCATTGTGTACTGAACTGTCGGTTTAATCTCTTTAAATCTTTTGACTTTCTAATACCATGACATGAATGGACCCCATTCCTAAGTCATGGTATGGTTGAAGTTCCTGAAATTAATATTGTTTCAGTCTTTAATGTTAGCCAAAAGTGCACTGTACAGCATCCATAATGTGCCCAAAACGGACTCCTTCTGCAGTTTGTACAGAGTTGCATATATCTGTAGCATACATGACTGTACATTCTTTTTTTTTTGAGACGCATTGCTTCTACTACTATTGGAACTGTCTGTGTATCCTCCTTCCACACTGCCCTTATTTCTGCCTCCATATCTCTGTACATAAGACTCTAATCACCGGGTGTAGCAATTTCAATGATCAATGCTACTTTTGCCTTATTTTCATGGACTAGTCTGATTTTCTTGATTCTGTTTTACAAACTGTTGATAATGGCTGATCCCATGTGATATAAACTTCATATTTCTCTATAATGCTTTGTGGCTCATATTTTCAGTGCTTCTCAGATACTTCAGTATTGTAATGTTTACACCATTCCCAATGTGACAGACTTGCCTTTCAGTATACAGGCCCTCTGCCATTAGTGTATTACACACAGCAAAAAGATATGTGCCTGTTTACAGTTCTGTTGTACAAAACCTGTATTTATCTGTTTTGTCCCACATGTTCAATGGACTTTGTAAACCAAAATACATGTAGTCCACTATCCTGGGCACCAATATTAATCTTTTAATCTTTTGGTTTAAATTCACCTCTGCTTAAGCATTCTTGTGTCAAATTGTGATCAGCATGAGGCTATTCCAGGAGTTTTCTGTATTTACCGCAGTATTTATGCCTTTTCCACATTTCTTGCCTTCTCATCTGATTCTTCTCCTTTATATTCTTTCCTTTGTTTTTTGGCACATTTAATTGCTGCCTTATTTTTGTATGCTTCTGGTTTAATTTCCATTCCCACTTGATACTGATATGCTTCTGCTAAACTAAGCAGGAATGTCATCTTAGACTTGTTCTCCTCATGTTTTAAAACTTTCACTATGGATTGGTGAGGTCAGCAGATGTGTGTGCAGTCTTATGACTGTAGATCTATACATGTAATTAATTTCAAGGAGGCCCATACCTCCTTCAGAATGAGGTATATATAATCTTGGCATACACTGATTTTTATATATCATGTGATGAGTGAAGCATTTTTCTTGTTTTCCTATCCAACTGATAAAATACCTTTTGGGGCCAATCATTCACTCCAAAACTATACGTTATAACAAGAGGAAATTGGTTTATAGCTTGGCATTTGCTTCTAGATGTCAGAGCTATTTTCAATATTAGTTTCAGTATTCTAAAATATTCCTTACTGAGTTTTGTTCACATTTGTTTGTTTTATTGTCGACCCTTCATCAATTCAAAAATATTTATATGCTCCCTCCTACTCAAGTTCCCTTGTATCACACTTCTGTTTCAGACTGAGATTTTCTTGGTGTTACAGCTTTCCCGAATTAAATGTTAGTTTTGCACATTTATCAAGACCAAAAGACATTCTTATATTATCTGAGCTTTATAGTTATCTTTATTTGATGTTTCCATGATGGCATTTGATTTCTTCCCTTCCTTTCCCTTATTAGTCTGTTTTTGTGGTAAGACGTTGTCTGTTATTAATTTAGCTGTGCAGTAATATGTCCTATTTACTTCTGTTATATCACATGAATTTCTGTTAGTAGTCTTGATTATTGTGTTCGTCTGTTTCATCAGACTTATGACATTTTTGGCCTTATTTACTTTCTGTAATATATTTCTTTCAACAATCTTAATACGTCTACTCATGTCTGTTAAATCAAGCAACTCCTCTCTTAGCTCATTTTCTTCTAAACTGAGAGCATGTTCATTGCTGTGTTGTTTCCTGTGGGCATTATACAGAAAGTTCCATAACATGTTCCTGTGACATATTCTCTTCAGCTGCATCCCGCGTCATCTGTTGCTCTTTCATATGGGAATTCATTGGCCCATCACTCCACAACATTAGCTGTGTCAGAGTTGCCACTGTTTCCTGCTCCTTCCCTTGCTATGCAACTCTAGCTGAACTTTTGTACTGGTTTCCTAATGAAGGCTGTAGAGCATCTAAGTTTGGCAAATAATCATATACTTCGTTTCACCTGTTTCTCGCTAATGCTGTGACATTACTGAGATGGATTTTCTAAACTAAATCCTACAAATTTACAGGTAATCCATAACTTCAGTTTCTGTTTCTTTAACTTTTCCATAACTAATAATCTTTTCTACTTTCCTCTTTTCTTGTCTTACTGCTTGAGAAATTTTCCATACCTGGATGCCTTTTCCTGTATCTATCTTCAAATGTCTTTGGTACTGCTTTTTTGTACTGATTAGTTTTGATTTCTCTTTTGCAGAAATATTGTACCATATCAGGTCTTTCTTTCATTCCCATGTCCATATTTCTTCTTCAGATGTGTCCTGCTCCATCTGTTTCTCCTTAATTTGGGGGCTCTTCCATGATGCTGTAATTTAACCTGTGCTAGACTTTTTAGACTAAATCCTTGACATTCCCACTTTGTGATCTCTTTTTTTGTATTATAAAATTTTCCATATCTGGGTGTATTTGCATGTAGATCTTTTCAAATGTCTTTGGAGCTGCTTTTTGTATTGATTAGTTTGACTTTCTCCTTTATACTGTTGCACCATATCAGATCTGTTTTTCTTTCCCATGTCCATGTTTCTTTTTTATACCTGTCACTTTGGTGGTTAGGACACACATAAACAAGTCCTCATGGGTTCTGTTCAAGCAGCTTTATTTTATGCAAACACATCACTATAGAGGCTTACTGACTATAACTTAAGTAACTTGTATACAAACTAACGACTGTGATCATGCATGCTCACTCTCTGGCTGCTTCTACAAAATGGCACTAGGGATTGCACATGTCTGGCATTTATACATGCACGTACAGTCTTGCATGCATCTTAAAGATATAGCAGACACACTTTACACTCTGATCTTCAGTATCTTTTAAAAATCTCTGAGTTTTGTTTTTTTATGTTTTCACACTTCCTCTGTTACATCTGTTTTTTTTAAGCAGCCCAAAATTTCTTTGTCTATGTTTTTCATGAATTTGTTTTAATGAACACAAATTTCCATGTGAAGCTTTTGACAGTTTTTCTTGTGCACGTATTTTTCTTTCCTCTAATGACTCTCTTAATCTTTTTAAATATCTTCTATCTAGAAATTCTGGGCTTATTGCATAATAGTAACAATACAGAATGTTTTCCTTATCCTTAATAGTTCACTCTATCATCTTTATGCCTCTTTTTTGGCCTGTCAGTTTTTGTGGTTTTTTTTTTTTTTTGTGGACTACTACTTCCTTCTACAACCCCTTGAACATGGTCTAACGACAATGTAGGAATGTTTCCATGTCTTGAGGATTCTGTACTGCCATTTGTTCATGGCACCAGTGCACATACCAGGACTAGACACTTTTTTATCCTGGGAGTTGTGCACCCAGTTGCCTTTTTATTTTTAACCCACCTCTGCGCATGATATATGCTATATAAAATACAGTCTGTATTTCAGTGTCATCTTGATGAGATTTTGTGAAAACAGGGTCTACCATGTGAAGGTACTTACCAAGACTTGAGGATGAATTTAGTTCCATTAATGCTACTCTCATTTTTTTTTTCATCTTTCCATTTGGACCCCCACTGCAATATGGCAATGGTATCCTGCAGAAAATTTGAGATGTATTAGGGTTGAGTGGTACGATATTATGTTGAATGGACTGGCTCAGGATCTGCATATTGTAAAGTAAATAGGTTAAACAATGTAGAAGCAGAAGTGTGTGTGGCCTGGACTGCTTTAAAAACAAAAGTGATTCATTGGTTACTTTGTTATACAGCAGAGTATGGGACAAAAGTGTTCACTTGTGGAGGCTGCAGGAATTTTTGTCTTGTTGCATATCTGAAGACATTATCAGAAAACAGAGGTGAGTAGCTAAACTGCAAATGCTCTCTTACCTGTTTTGCTGTTACACCAATTCTTATGCTGACTTTATGCTTAACCCATGAATATCTGGGGAAGCATTTTTTTGGGGGTGGGGGGATTTATATTTCAGTGGATGCTATATAAATTACAGCAACATTTTTTTGTTTTTTTCCTCAAAATTTTTTTATTTTCCAAATACAGTTGAATAAATTCCATAGTATTTGTATATAGCATATTAATAACTATGTACACTATTTACATCAGACTGACACTATAACAGAGCTCAGTATATACAATTACTTTATAGGTATAACCAGTAATCAGATTGTACCTGTTCAGTTATTGTAAAGTGTCAAACAATGATAAGACTTTTTCCATGGATTGTTAATAAATGGCTTAGGATGAATCCTTAATTCTTTAGTTT
Organism: Protopterus annectens; assembly: GCF_019279795.1. NCBI lineage: Eukaryota > Metazoa > Chordata > Ceratodontiformes > Protopteridae > Protopterus > Protopterus annectens. The sequence continues at coordinate 1,133,973,678 of NC_056743.1, forward strand.
TAATTTCCAACAATGCTGTGGTCTTCAGTAGGCTGTAGAAGTATTCCAAAGTCAGTATTGTGTTTGCATTCCATCTTCTTGTTCTGCACTCCTTGAGATTGCAAGTATTGTCCATACTAGACACATATTTTACTCATTCAAATGAGGACCTTCATACAATACTAGAGCTTTAGATAACTTAAATGAGTCATTAAATAAAGCTTGTAAAAAGTTTTTAATACCACTCCAAAATGGCTTAATTTTAACACAGTTGAAAAAATGTGATTCCAATCTGCATTGTGTATTTGCTCACACCTCCAACATTTTCCCTTTGTGGAAGAATTCTTTGTGCAAGTATTTCCAATTAAAAACTTTCCAGTATTGTTTAAAGGATGTATGTTTTATTGATAATAAAATATTTGATTTAATTTCTTCAGTTAGCTGTAATGAGTGTCCTTTTGTTATATAATTCCAATATGAGGATTTGGGTGTTTTTATAATTTATCAATATCTTGTAAAATTTTGAAATACTATTTCCCATGTCATAATCATTCTATATGATTTCATATAGGTATTTTGTAAGTTTAGGTATTTCTTTAAATGAAGAATTACTAATTATTCTGCATAAATCTTGCGAATACGTCAGAATGCTTTGCATAGTTAGCCAGTCTTGTTGTGGAATTCTGTATGTTGTTTCTGTTGTTTGCATATTCAGCACTTTTAGTTCTTTGATACATTGAAACCAGCAAACAAATCCTTTCTGTTCCCAGGAATTAATTATTTCTCTGTATAGCTCTTTGTAACTTTGAATGGTGTTAAAAGATCAAACCAGATTTTTAAATCTGTATTTGCATTCATTTTCCTAAATGAGTCAATGTAATAATTTAATCATATGAGTTTTAGTGGGCTTAAGTTATGTTATGTTGCATACTAATACATAATATGTGCTATGGCAAATTGTTTTTATCTGTTATTTGAATTTTTTTTTGTAAATCAAATTAATTTATTGATATTACAGTTAGTAATTCTTTCCAGTTTGCAGAATAATTTGGACTTATCCAATCTGAGATTGTTTTAGATATTGATGCTTTTATATATGTTTCTATATCAGGAAAGGTTAATACCCTGTTTCCATGGCCTGATATGATGTAGTAAAGCTATTCTGTTTCTTTTGGGAAACCATAAAAAATTTATCAGGCATGAGTTTATTTCTTTGAGTATATTCCTTTCTGTTAACAGTTATATTGCCAAAAGTATATATAGAATCTTGGGTAGTAAAACCATTTTATTAACTGTAGTCTATCATCAAATGTTAGCATTAATTTGTTCCACATTTCCACAGAGATTTTAATTGTATTGGTATTATTGTAGTTTTTTGAGACTAATTCATTATTATCCTTGCATAACTCAATTCCTAGATATTTTAAGGTAGATTCTTGTTTCCCTATAATGTGATTCCCCTTCGTTTGCAATGCTTTTTTTTATTTAAAAATAAAAGTTTTGATTTTGATTTATTGACATGGAGTCCTGAAGTACTGTAAAATGTGTCAGTTTAAACTATCTAATTCTTCTAATGTCTCTATTGTATTGGATAATGTTAGTAATATGTCATCAGCAAAGAGCATTACTTTACAATTGTATTGTTCATAAACATCTACTCCTTTGATTTTTGTATTGTTATGTATTGAATCTGGCAATATTTCAATAGCCAAAGCAAATAGAATTGGTGACATGGGACATCCTTGTTTAGTACCCTTTGTTATATGTATAGATTCAGAGGTGACAGGACCTAGCTTAACATACGCTAAATTATTTGTATATATATTCTTTAATAGATGAACAAAGGAAGGAGGAAATTCAAATAACACCAGAATTTTGAATAAATAGTCCAACTTAGGGAATCAAAGGCTTTCTCTATATCTAAGCCAATTATGAGTGTTTCTTTATTAACATAATCTATAAGAGAAATTATCCTTTTAATATTGTCATGTGTGTGTCTGAGATATAAATCCAGTTTGATCATTATTGATTGTTTTGGATAGTGGTATTTTCATTCTGTTAGTTAATATTGTCATAAATATCTTATAATCATTATTTAATAATGATATAGGTCTATATGAGGTACAGAAGTCTGGGGATTTGTTTTCCTTTAGGATTGGTGTGATTAAGGAATATCTCCAAGAGGGTGGTGGTAAAGATTGTGACTGAATTTCTAATAGAGTTTTACAAAGAGGGATAGTATCTTTGAAGGAAAAAGTTTATATATTTCCATAATTATGCCATCTATAACTGGTGCTTTATTATTTTTTACCCTCTTTTATTGTATCTGTAATTTATTTGTAGGATATGGGTGTTTGCAAATCAAATTTTAATTTTTCTGGTATTGTTTTTATATTAGAACATTTTTCACCTAGATTTAATTGATATGTATAGTTTCTTTTTGGAAATGTTCCATATAGTGATTTCTATAAGCATCAAGAATGTCGCCTATATCAGAGACATTTTTCCCTTTCTTTTCATGGAAAATATTTTTAATGTTTTTAGCTTTTGATTGCATTTTGATTCTTGTGGATAAATTATGTAGCTATTTGCGAAAAGTGGCCAAGGTATTAATTTTTAGTTTTTCTAAAGCTTAGCTAGTTTTATGTGTTAGAATTTCATTGTATTTATTGTTTAATACTTCAACTTTCTTTTTCATCTCCAAATGATTTTGATTTTTTTCAACTTTTACTGACAAAAGTTTGGATTGTACATTTAATAATTCAGAATCCCATTCTCTGATTTTTTATACCAAGTTAGGGTTTTACCATATATGTAAGCTTTTAATGAATCCCATATCGTTGTTTTATGTATCTCTGTGGTGTTATTAATATCTAAGAAGAACTGCAATTCAGATAATAACCAGGATTTGAACTCTTTAATTTTAGTTATATAGTCATATATGCTGGAATTCTGGAGTTAAAGATTAATGGTTTGCACCCATTTTGAAGTTTTCATATCAATGAACTGTGGTCTGAAAAGGACCAGGGAGTGATTGAGAAAGCAATGATTTTAGAGTATAAGTCATGGGCAGCAAGTATTTTATCTATTCTAGTTTGGGTACCAAATCTGTGATCTTGATGGGAAAACAACAAAGATTTGTCTTCTTTAAATTTGAAAGTATCTACAAGATGAAATTATTCTACCCATTTGTTTAAAGCTTTTGAAACAGCATATGTATGCAGTGGTCTTTTATTTGCAGTTTCAGAAGTATCAAATATACAGTTAAAATTTTCTCCTAATATTAAGTTGCCTTTATAATTATTGGAAATGAAATCCAAGTGTTTTTTTTTAACAGTTCTTGATCCAATGCTTGGGAAACAGTATAGACTGACTAGGGTCCATATTCTGTTGTTATATTTAACTATTACTAATGCCATAAGGCATTCTTTATCTTCATACTTGTAAATGATTTCTGAGTTAATCACATTTGTTTTCCATAAAATTGTTACCCCTTCTGTCTTTCTCTTATAAGTGGATTGTGCCAATATCATATATTCCTTAGTATTCCATTTGTAATTGTCATTTGTTTTGAAATGAGTTTCTTGAAGGAAGATAATTTGTGCTTTCTTCACTTTTAAATATTTCAGTAGATTTGATCTATTGCTAGGATTGTTTAAGCCATTGGTATTTAAAGATAATAAAGTTAAATCCATCTTGGGTTATTTAGACTATGTATTTTTTTGTTTTATTGTTACTATTAAACATTTTCCTCTGATAACTATAAAGTATATGTTTGAGCTTTTAAAGGAAATGATCAGTTTTATAATTTGAGTGTTTACCAATAGAATAATGTTTTAGTCAGGTATACTAAAAATGTTTTTGTGAAATAAATTTAAACTAATAAATGTTAACAAAACTAAGATCCACACTAGCCATGGAATGAAAATCATTCCTAATCTGATGGATAAACCTGAGTCCGTCAGATTATCACTCATACCTTGACAATCCAGAACATCTGAGCTCCATAAATTGAATTATCATATGGAGAATATTTGTAATAGGAATAAGCAATATTATATTATTTTGAACAGATGTACTGTTGTAGATTAAACATAATTGTAATACAATATGCATGTCTACTTATTGTATAAGCAATTAACATTTACATGAAAGATAGATGACAAGGAATTCAATCATAGTAAAGTATAATGTATCATATATAAAACCTCAGTAAAAGATTATAGCACAGAGTTAATTAACATATTCACCATTATTGATGAAGTCTTTCAAAACATATTACTTAATATAAATAGATGGTAATAATATTTATACCTATTGTTTATATGTATTTTACTAGTTATATCAGAAGTTATATTTCATTGTTTGCCAGCATTTCAGTAATCAGTTTGTTTTTTGCTAAATTACTTAAAGCATCAAGTTTGTTTTATATAAACATTGATGAGAGTTAGTGCATTTTAATTATCGGTGCATCCCTCTTCACCCCATTTCCCACACACAAGGATTTTCATATATGTCATTTCTTATCATAAAATGAGTGAAATTATAGGTTAAAAATAACAAATTCACTTATGATTAATGATTGCAAGTTCCTTTTCCATATTCACAAATTGCCATTTTATGGCATATACTGAAAGTTTTTAGATTTAAATGGCAGCAGTCTATTTTGTATAATCAGCAAAGGTTAAACTGAGTGATTATTGTCAATTTAATACTGTTTGTTCAGAATGTGATTGTTACATACTGTGACATTCCTAGTTCAGGCTTCTATTGTTTCCCTTGAACAACTTTGTCAGTTTGATGTCATGTATAAAACATTAGTTACCTTGGTAACAGCTTAAGTATTATGCTCAATATAGTGTATGTCATTTATGACAAGTTAAGACAGTAGTGTTATACACAAGCCCATGTTATTAAATCCTGTCTTTAATATCTAAATTTAGCAGACTGCATTTTGTATGACGATTATTTATTTTATGTCTAGATTTACTAAAATCATACATTACATAACTATTGTGTGTGTTTTTTTTTTTTGACTGTTGCTTAGTTATTTGAGAGACCACAAGCTGTAATGTTTATTCTAATTATTAACTCCTTTCAAGCATGTTTATACAGTCCATAAACTTTAAATTATGAGACCCTTCTAGTTTCTTATTTGTTATAAGCATATTTCCATCCTTACATACACACATATCAGTACTTCGAGCACGGGCAACAATGCCCATCCAGTTTTGCCAGAATACCATTCACTAGTTCATGTGGTGTGTTTCCAGGCTGTTCTTAAAATATCCAAACGAATATCTGTCCTGTTCCATTTTACCAGCCTGTTCCATGCAGTGGTCACTCTGCCAGTGAACCACTCAACAGACTTTCCATTCCTACAGATATTTCCACAAAGGAAATCTGATGCCTCTCTAGCACTTCCCGGCAATCCCAAACACCCCTAGAATCAGCTATCCCCATATGCCCAACACACCCGAGCAAACTCACCTCCCAGACCACTGCAAAGGGTACTGCACAAGACCAAGTGCTCTTAGTCTTTCACAATAACTCAGACTTCCACTCTTATGTAAGTCCTTAATGTTTGGACCAAAATACATTTTAAATATAAAATTGCACTATTTTTTTTTTTTTATCAAGAATCAACTTAATGAGGTAAACGAAGTGTTGGGAGCCCATCAATATGTGGACATGTGGTTTAAAACAGCCCTTTTATTTTATATATATATATATATATATATATATATATATATATATATATATATATATATTTTTTTTTTTCAACCAAAAATGTCATTGCTGAGAATCATCTCGGAGGCTCCTCAAAGCCACAAGCATTACTGTCACTAGGAGCATCTGTTTCTGTTAGTGTGTCTGTGTACTGCATACCAGAGGCTCGCAGTGCACCTGAAACAAAGCTTCACTTCACTGCAACTTCAAGCCTAAATTCCCTCCCTTTCAATGAAGCAGCAGTCAGGAAAAGAACAGAGAGCAAGCAGATTAAAAAAAAAAAAAAAAAACTCCCAACAAGCCACCACAACAAGCGACAACACACTCCTCCAGCCCTCCCACCTCTCACTCAGCAGATGTACAAACAGACCATTCTCTGCCAGAATATCCCAAATCACAGTTCTATCCACCCCATTTCCCTGGATCCAGGCTAAAACACCAAATGCCACTTCCTAATACACAAGCATCAGTAAACCTCGATCACACGCCGCAATTCACAGCTTCCCGGAGATGAAAACACCAGCATATAACAGCTGTCAGACACAGCTGCATCCACATACACCATGTCAGGCTTAATCAAACAACACTCAAAGCTATGATACCTGCCATAATTGATATTATGTTTAGACAGAATAATAATGACATTTGTACTAGCTGCCAGACACAGCTGCATCCACGCACAGCATATCAGGATTGATCAAATAGCACACTAAGTTATGATACCTGCCATAATTGATATTAACTATATTTAGACAGAATAATTACATTTGTACTCAGAGCTTGCTACTATTATTTAACCAGGATATACATGACATTTCTAAATCATACTTTAACTGAAGAAGGCATTAGTCTCCATGACAGCATTTTTTTCTTCAAAACTCTCACCTGTTACTGCTATTCTATATGATGTTAATTTGTTACATTTGAGTCTGAACTCTGATGAATGGTGCCTTGTTGAATTAGTTAATTAATTACTTAAATTATAAGTAAAATCAATGAAAAATGAACAAGATATGTATTCATTGAGTTCAAGTAGGGGAATAGAAATGTCTGTGTTTGTATTATATGTTGCTTTGTTCGGCTTATATATAATGTAAATAGTAACCCATCTTGACCTACCTTTGTTTGTGAAGAATTATTAACTCTTTGAACATTCTGAATAAATCATTACCGTTTCTCAGTTGTTTAAGAATCCCTCCTTTTTTTAAAAAATAGAAACAGATGACAAGTGATGTACCATATCAGTTGATACTTTGAGAGATGTAGTTGTAAGAGTTATTTTTTGGGACAGCTATCTTGGAATCAATTTTTGTTTCTTCTTTCTAGCATCAGTCCAAGGATTTGTTTCTTTATTCTTTTAAGAGTAGGGGCCATCCATTCCATTTCATCTGGGATAGACACTGTGTTGTTTTTGATGAATATAGTAGCTTTTTCTAAGTCATTAAAGGTTCTCATCTCATTGCCAAAAAGTATTTTTGCCTTGGCTGGAAAGGCCAGCTGTGCTTTAATGTTTTGTTTCAAAATTTTTATTATTGGCCAGACTTTTTTCCTTGGTTCTAGATTCTGGAAGAGTAATTATTGTCAAACCTTATTAGAATTTGATTGTATTTTAAGAGTGATTTTCTCCAAGCAGATTTTAATATTAGTTCCTTGTCCAGAAATTAAGGAAATTGTATAACTATGGATCTAGGTGGAATATTTGTTGAGTTAGAAGCAGGTTTCCTCAGTGCTCTTTGTGCCCTTTCAATTCCAAATGAAAGTCCCTCTTTCAAGTCTAAAAATTCAAGAATCCAGGTTAAGAATGAAATGTCTTCTCCTTCAGTGTTTTCAGGCAAACCAAAGATCTTTATGTTGCTTCTCTTTTCCCTGTTTTCTAAGTCATCTATTTTGTTAAGCAGTCATGTATTCTGTTTAAGCAGAAATTCTTTTTAGAATTCTTCCTCTTTGAGTCTCCCTTCAATGACATTTAGAGAAGTCTCTATATTTGTTATTTTTGTATGGTATTGCTGTAATAGTTCCTTAAGAGTACTGGTCTGTTTTTGAGAATTTGAGGTTTTCTAAGTAATTTTTAAAACCGTCCAGGTACTTTTCCGTTAGACCCCATACCACTTCGCGCTGCTGTGTTTTGCCGGAATTTCCCCACCAGTTTGGATTGCCTTCTTTCCTACAGCACTGACAAAGATGATATAAAATTAAATTGGATGCCTTACCTTAAAAGTAAGTAAGATGGATCAGTTTGAAAAATATTTTGGTTATATTAGGTAAAAATGGGGATAGGACTATTGGAAGCAGATCAAAATAAAGAGCTGAATATATTTTTTTAAAAGTAAATGAACAATTGGTCCTCTTGTAGAAGATAAATACTTGATGGCAAATTGTTTGTGTTCTTGACTTGCAGTAAGCATTTTGATGTTTTCCCTTTAATAAATCAACACTGATTCCTACAAATAAAACAAAGTTTACTAAAGTATTTTGGTTTGCTTATGGACAATTGGGAGAAGGAAGATCCATTGAGATCCCGTGTTTTGGAGACGAGAGTAAATGCTGTGTGGTATAAACCTAAGTTGAGCACACATCAATTTAAGCTGTCAGCCTGAAATGACGTTCAGTTACATTTAACAGACTCTAGTTCATGCAGGTTGGTACAGCCTCCTCTTTCTGCTTAGAAGTAGACTGGGTAAAATATGTAAATGAGGCACTTGCCTAACCATGATGCATTTATCTCGTTAACGTCCTGGAAGATGAGTGATGTTTTCATTATGGAAAAAAAAGAGGGCTACTACTTAGATCTGACAAGAAACGATTTACTTCATACCACCCCTGCAGTCTCTGTGCTGCCGTTTAAGACTCATTATGGCTTTTTTATGATTATGTGTACAAGAGTTGGATAAAAATGTTCAGTATAACATAAGGAAAGTAAGTCATGGGGGATTGTTTTCTGAAACTGGATGAATGAAAATATTAACAGGGAACTTTCCTTGTGGAAGAGAGGGGATTACAGTCTTATTTAATTGAATTCATGGGGCATTGCATGCATGGCAAAGGAGAGATGTCGCCTATGCTAAATGCCATTGTTCGTTTTATGCCTGCTGTTTATTGGCCGTGATGGTGCAGCGAATGGGTGTGCCTTCTTTGAAGATTGGGCATCGGGTTGGCAACTTGGCACCGTAAAAAATCCACTGCCAATCATTAGCGGACTGGAGTTCCGCTGTGGTGACCCCTAACCGGGAAAAGCAGAAAGACAATTTAGTTTTATGCCTGCTGCTTAGTGTTACAGTAACTGCTTTGGACAGTGCAATGTTTATCAACTACTGCTCTGATCCCTGTTCCATTCATTAAATGTGTTGCATACATTAAGCGTGAAGTGGTAGGGGTTTAACGGAAAAGTGCCGCCATCCATCTTCAAAGATAGTTCCTGTAAGGTAGATGTCATCAATTGCAGTTCTTTTTTCAGAGCAGCATCTGGATGAGAATTCCTTGAGTTGTTCATATTCAGTGATTCAATATATCTCCAAGTTACTTGACAGGAAAATTTTTGTACATCTCCACCAAAATTTATATTTATGTAGTTTAGTACTTTATGAATAGATTTCTGATGTTTTAAACTTGAAAATAATAAAATGTTCCTGTATTATTATACTAGTTTATGGAACTCTCAAAATTCACTGTTCTCAGTTGACCATCTAGGCTTTGTCCAATTACAACAACATTTACCATGCAAACAGACCGGCTTCATAGGATTCACTTTTTGGGAACCTGATGATCTACCAAATGCAATTAAATCAAATGTATGGAAGAAGAAAAGTAACTGAAAACCACTTTCATCAATCTTTGAGGATGTACTTTTCCCCACTATTGTGTGACCTCAGAGTTAGTATATATAAATTATGGGGTATGGGCATTTCCTACCACTCTAGAGATGGGAGGGGGGCTTGCCCCTGGGGGAAGAAAAGGATGTTTTGTAATTCACAAAATTAGGACTTTTTGTTTGACCAAATGGCATTCAGTTTAAATGCATTCCAGAGATGAACATGAATCCTCACCTTTTATGCCTTTGTCCTCAGACATACATAAAAAGGGTCCATTTGTGGACCTCAGTTAACAGATTTACTGGCAGAAATTCTTACTGACGACAGTTCTGTTGTCATATTTACCAGAAATGCAGGCACTTGTACAGAAAATGCGTGTTAGCTGATGTTTGTTCTGCTTATTCTAAAACAATAAGAAAAATGGCTATGGGGTAGAGTAGAGCATGGATTCACATTGTGATCTGCTGTAACAGAATCAGGACATAAGGATGAAGTCTGTTTTGTTATCATCCAGAAGTTAAAAGAACCAGTGCTTATAATTGAAGCCCATCTTCAGAAGCTTGCTGCTAGAACAGAAGTGATTCTGGGGGCTGACCTTGTTGCTGCTGTAACAGTATAGAAATATAAAACCAAAGTGTAATTTCAGATTGTGCTGTTGCAACAGCCGAGGTGTATTTAGGCAGGAGCTCAGTATTTCGTCATGCATCTGCTTTTGGATAACAGAAGGTTGTTGCTGCAGCTTATTTTATATCATTCTACCTTTGTGACAGAACTAGGTTATGAGGCACAAAACTCATTTTCTGGTCATAAACCTGCAATGGCAGAAAAAAAAGACAAGACCTGAACCTTAGTTTTGGAATGTGCTGCTCCTGTAATAGAAGTGAAACTGAAAGTTTGAGCTAATCTGCAGAGAAATGAAACTGCAACTGATCTGCAAAACAGGCCAGTTCTTCCCCCATTGCACAATGATATGCAGTTACGGATGGTTCATACACTGTTTAGAAACATAACTTTGTATTTAAATCAGAGCATCTATAAAATAACACAGATAAAAAGGAACACAAAATGGAAACGGACACAATGGCTCTCTTTGTGGAGAAGGTGATTAACACTGTAAACATGAGCTACAACTACAGACTGTGTCAGTTCCAGCACAAGCCAGCAAATTAAGAAGTCAGATGTCAGTCTGCAAAACTTGTTTATGTCAAATGGTAGATATAATGCAGTCATGGAATGAACGCATTTGGTCTAAGAGAGGTTTGGAAAGGGCTAGATTTAAACAAATTATACAAGGTAGCATGCACTGGTTGTGATCGTAACGTGTATGACCATTACTGGCTATGAAAATGCTTTATTTTCAAAGGAAGTGACTGCAGAAGAAATTCCCTTTTTCTCTAAGTTATAGTAACATCTGAGTTGATATTAGTTAAGGGGTATTGGGGAAAGACTCTTGCACTAGGGCTGTGATGATGGTGGAGGCTTTGCCTCCCACATTAAAGTAGGATTAAATTCTGTTTAAAAATCTTGATTTTGAAATGCAAGTAGTTTTTGAAATCCTGGCATTTATGACTATGACATGGAGCCTGAAGTTTGAGAAGAAGACAGATGATGAATATGGGGTACGATGCATAGATGGGACATGCAGGCAAGCAGGTGGTGGATTTTAGGAAAACTGGATAGGTATGAATAGCTTCTGAAGGCTCTGGTATTTAGGAAGGAAATCTTACCCTGAAGGTAGAGTGATGGCTGTAGGAAAATTAAAACAAAAGCTTTCAGGTATGAGTGTTGAGTGTGTTAAGTAACCATGAAGTACCTGTATAAAATTTTACAAAGCAAACCACACAAATATAGAAGGTGTACAAGTTTGACAGCATTTTTTCAGTGCTATATATATTTTTTTTTGTTTTGTTTTTCAGACAGTAATTATCTATCATGTAGTGCATGGAACACAGTGATTGATCTCTGATGTCCAGAAAAGGACAAGTCAGTTTTCAGTGTTACTGTAGTGCAATACCTGATCTTAACAAATGTTAAACACCACCTGCCTAACTTGCTAAGGTCAGGTATTGCGCTAGGCAGTCAAATCTGCCAGTACTGACTAGCAAAAGGCAGTGGCAGAATAAAAAACAGATTTGTTTCCGCCTAATGTTCTTACCGATAATGTGTCCCTTCCTCTTATAAACTTAGAAAATTGCTAGAATAACAGAATTTGTACTTGCTTGCATTTTCTGAAGGATAAAGGAAAAAAGCAAGCTATCCAGACTGCTAAAGGGGACACACAGACAAAAAGTAGTATGTTCAAAAGTATATTCAAAAGTATAAGTGAGTCAACCAACACGGTCCAGGCCAATGAAGAACAGCAAAATAATGGAGAACAGATGGTTTTATGAGACAAAAGGTTAGCACTTTCACTGGGTTACCGCTTCTTCAGACCAAATATAGAATACACATAAAACCACATATTTAAAATCCTACATGACCAATCAGTAAAAACAATAAAAAAACAAACCAATCAGGTAAAAGACTTAATCCTACTCACCACCTACCTAATAAGGCAGGCTTAAGAGAAATACCACTGTTGAGTCCTGGAAATTCATTGGCTGTCATGGAAATCCATTTCAGCTCACATAATTCAACAGTATTATTAAAATCACCTTTTCTAATATTTGGGTGCAACATTTGCAAAACTCTAAATTTAAAAGTACTGTATCCTGGAAAAGACAAGGCACGATTACCTAAGGCATTGAATGGAACTTGTTTACGTATTTTCCCTAGATGTTCAAGAATCCTTTCCCTAAGTTGGCGTGTGGTCTTGCCAACATAGAAGCCATTGCATGAGCAGCATGTGGCAAGATAAACCAAATTGCTGCTCCTACATGTTGCCACAAACTTAGCTGAAAAAACATGTCCTGTGATTGGATGTACAAAACAGGGATCAGGAGAGATGGTGGAACATGCCTTACAGTTAAAACAGGAAAGGGTACCCACCTTCCCTGTGGGTGTTGATGGTAAAGATCTTGGTCTATAACATAAGAGCCTCTTAAGTGACATATTATTCCTAAAGGTAAAAGGACATTCCCCCACAACATGCCTTACTTTGTCATCAGCTAAAAGGACTAGCCATTTTTTTCTGACAATGTCACAGTAATGTTCAATGTTGCTAGAATACCTAAAAATATCTTAGGAGAAGGATTTGCACTAGCAGATTGGGCTGTATTTGAAATATGGTGGAGGAAACGTAAGGTGTATTTCTGGTGTGTTGGTTTAATAGGGTAGTTCTCCTGGTGCTATCTGTTTGGGTCTGTGAGTATCCCCTTTCATTGAAACCATAACCCATTCTGTGTACAGTTTCCTCAAAAACCATATAATTAGTACATAACCTAGAGGCCCTTAGACATTGGCCGTTAAGTATGCTAGAAATAATATGTGGGGGGTGCATATTGGAATGATGTAGACCACCATTCTTCCAGCAGGGTTTCCTATAGAGCTGTGTCTCTCAGGTACCTTCAGCATTCTTCGAATGGATGACATCAATAAAATCAATAGACATGAAGGAGTAATTTAAGCTGAACTTAAGAAAATCAGATATTTGTTCACATTATCTAACAAAATCCAAGAGCTCTTCTTCACTGCCTCCCCACAAAAGAAAAACATCGTCCACAAGTCTAGCGTAGTATCTAATGAAGTGTTTACATGGATTATTGCTGTAAATATGCTCATTCTCCCACTGCGCCATAACCGAATTAGCGTAGCTATTAGCGCAGGGGGTACCCATGGCTACAGCAGTCAGTTGCAGGTAATACTGACCATCAAACAAAAAACATGGTTACACAATATCGTTTAACAAGTAATGGATGACAGTAACCATATTATGTGTAAAATGGCCATGGTGAGAAATAAATAACCTAACAGCATCCACACATACTTGATTAGGTATAATGGTAAATAGTGTTTTGACATCCAAAGTTGTTAGAAGAACATCATAAAGCACAAGATTGCTTGTGGAAGAATATAAGCTAGACAAAAAATAATCAGTGCCCTTTAAAACTGAAGGGGGATTCAATTAATATCGATTTGAGTTGCAGCTCAACAAATGCAGAGGTGTCAGTCACCCAGCCACGTCCTGACACAATGGGACGCAGTGGGGGATTGCCCCTATCTTTGTGAATTTTAGGCAACCCATGTATTGTGGGGATAAGAGGGTTATCTACTGTCAAAGACTTGTACAGGTCATGATCAATCAACCCACACATCAACAGATCGTATAAGTAATTATTCACAGTAGCAATACACCTGTCAACATCTTTCACTGAGATTTCTCGATAGGTAAGAGTCATTCAACATGGTAGACATATTAAGCAAAACACCAGGACTTGGAGACGGCTGTAGAATCCAGTATAAAAATCTTTATTCAACACAAGCGCTTTCATGGGTAACCCACTTCTTCAGATGTCTAATACATTTTAAAAACAGCTCTTAGTTTAAATGCGCACCCTCTTGGAACACATGATGAAAGCAACCAATACATTTTTCTAGTGTGAACAAGCACTTTCTATTTAAAGCAACATTCCACAAGGTACATGCCATTAACTGGACTAGAAGTCTGAAATGTATGTATATACTTCTGAAAGCCTATTTGTAAAATATCTAAATTATAATTCAAACTTCCAGAACATTTCGGTTTACAAACCATACCACCGTAGACTCCCCCCTTATGCTCTTATTAATAATGATATGGAACGTGTATTTAAATTTTTAGTTATAGGGAGAACTTATGAGAGCATGGGGGAGGGATCTACGGAACATCACTGAAGAGTTTGAAGCTTAGTGGATAGTAAGGCTAAGGGCTGATAGAGGTCATGGATTAAATGAATATATACCCCTGCATCCTAAGTTAAAGTCTAGGCAGCTTTTTAGGTAAGATGAGTTGTGGTATTGTTTGTATCATAAATCATTGACTTCTTGTTATTGACTTATTTTTACAGGCTTGTGTGTGTTTTGGAGAATACAAGTGGAAAATGTAAATATGTGCATATCTGTGCTTGTGATTGTAAACTGAAATGTTCTGGAAGTTTGAATTATAATTTAGATATTTTAAAAAGGGAGGGTGGCATAATGGTTAAGGTGTTTGCCTTATAAACACAAGGTACAGGGTTTGAATCTCACAGGGGATAACTGGCTAGGCTTAAAATGTCTTGCAAGGGCAGTTAGCCTAATACTAACCTATGAACCTATGTACAAATAGGCTTTCAGAAGTGTATACATACATTTCAGACTTCTAGTCCAGTTAATGGCATGTACCTTGTGGAATGTTGCTTTAAATAAAAAGTGCTCGTTCACACTAGAACAATGTATTGGTTGCTTTTATCATGTGTTGAAAGAAGAGTGTGCATTTAAACTAAGAGCTGTTTTTAAAATGTATTAGATTTCTGAATAAGTGGGGTTACCCATGAAAGTGCTTGTGTTGAATAAAGATTTTTATACTGGATTCTACAGCCGTCTCCAAGTCCTGGTTATTCTGGATCTGTTTTGTGCAGGACAAGTGAGTTCTAAAGCTTTGGTGGCAGTCTTGTATTTTTTGTTTTCTTACTTATGGTAGACATAGTTAAATAATCAGCTCTATTCAACACAACAATAGCCCATCCCTTATCAGCTGGTCTAATGCTGATAGATTGTTCAGTCTGTAGTTGGTGGAAGGCGTTAGTTTCTTCTGCACTTAAATTGCAAAACCTTTGCTTAACAGTTCCAAGGGAAGCAAAAATATCCTTCTTGTATAAATTAACAAAAGATTCCACAGAAGCTGCAAGGGGTGGGCAATAAACACTCGGTTTGTGTAAATCACAGTTCTTAACTGACATGTCATTTACCCCAAAGTCCCAAGCATGACTCTACGTGCAAACAATTTATTATCTTAAAATCACATCAGCTACATCTGACTTGTTATTAGGAATAAAGCTCAGACCTTTGTTTATTGCTGCTTGTGTTGGAGTTAAAGGAAAATCTGATAAGTTGTATACTAATCCTTGTTCAGATAAGGTTTCATGGTTCTCTGCCTCACAGGTGAGCATTCATCTCTGGAGGCTTTCCTTTTTCTGTTGTCCCTCAATACAGAACGGCCTCACCTGCTCGGTAGATCCAGGCTGGTGGGTAGTAGTAGGGCCATAAAAGGGTTGGAGGAAAAAACATTGTCGCCTTTAAAACGAAATGGTTCTCTGACTTTACTGCAAGCTCCTAGCTTAGAAGATTGAAGGATATGAAGTCTGAAACTCAAACGTATGTTATTGTTTAGTGACTTCAATCTTCAGTGATTTGTCTGAAAACTAAGTATTTTGAGGAACAGACCAAAACATAGAGAGCAAAAATCTGGACTTTCTGTGAAAATTTGGACATTTCAGAGAGATGGCAAGGTGAGTGTAAGCATAAAGGGACAATGTTACCCTGTCTTTCTGACAGTGGTCGCTAAGTGCTTTGTGGCTTTGAAAGCTGGTGAAACACTTGGCAATTTTTCTATAATTATAAGTACATGAGCAGATGTCTCAAGTTCATAAGATGCTACAATGACCTTTGCAGAGTCTTTATAATCAGGGCTGAGTTCTGCTACTTTTTCCTTCAGTTTTGCTTGTAGTACCACCATGATAAGCTTTCACACACAAAAGGTGGAAATCTGTTAATATGTTTCAGTTAGAGCACAAGAAACATGTATAAAATGTGTTTGATTTCAGTAATGTAGTCTGTCATCTTCCTTCACTACAGCATTGGTTCATAGATTTATAGGTGTTTACTAGGCTAATGACCACAAGGACCTCTTTAAGCCTATCCATGCATCCCAAATCTCTGACAAGTTCTGATACCCTTGATAAATGTAGGCATGGGCCTGGGAGAGGAACCATTTACTGGTTACATGTTTGCATTAGCTCATGAGATTTCACAGCCAAGGCTGTCATTATGTTTTCAGATTATGTATACTCAGGTTGCCCAGAGTTCTTAATGCTCATTGATCACTGATACAGTAGCCTAAGCTATATGGGCTATATTCTGCTAAGGATATAAAGTTGGCCAGCTTCCAAAGCTTCAGGACACCTTCCACCTACCCAAACCATTAGTCAGCTCAAGCTGACAGGTTTGGGTGCCAAACCCTTCACAGCTTTCCTGCCACTGAAGAAAGTGCTCCTCTCCAGGCTTTGAAGATTGATGGTTGTCTTGTGCTGTTGCATTGCTTGGCAGATAAGTTCCCTTTGGGGAAACCCTTCACGTAGTATTGTCTTTGCTTAAAAGTACTTTTCTCTTGTATTTTAAGTTAGTTCAAATATTGTAAAACTGTTTTTTTTCCAGTTGAGAAACTGTTTAGTCTACTGTTTGGAGCTGATAAAGTGTATTAGAGTGCTTTTCACTATGATTTTGACTGGGAAAAGTTGCTTTTAAAATTTTACCAGGTTGTGATGCTTAGTTTCCCCTGGGAGTGTAGCATTATTTTGATTTGACCATGGAACAAACTAGTCCCACAGTCAGTCCTTTTCTAGCCACAAAAAGAAAAACTTAACTTTAACAGTCTTCGCCACCACAGCAGGCAAACAATTTGTTTCAGCAACAGCTGGGTGAATCTGTTGTGGCCAAAGATAGTTCCTCATACCTCTCATATTTTCCCAAATCCCTCTGGTGTAGAAAATACAGCCACCATGGACTGGGGGGTTAGCCATGTCCTCACAGCTGTTGGAGTCCTCTCAGTAGGCAAGGAAGAGCTAATCTTGTTGGTCATGGGAGAAAGGGCACAGAAAGTACCCCTACTTAGCCAACATGTTGTGCTTTTCCCTGGATAGCTGATGCTGCCATTAATAAACTTATTTCCCCAATGTTCCTTCAAAAAGATTCATGAAACTTAACTTTTACCTTCTCCTGCACTTCTTATACTGGGCAGGAGTAGTTTATTCAGTTTGGCTCAGAGTATTATACAGCTTAATGACATTTTTGATATGGTGGTTTCTGATAAAAGAAAAAGGGATTACACTTTTCCTGAAGAGATTCATGAAACAATCTGTAGTGGTATGTGATGGGACAGATTAGGCAGGATTCATGAAGGCTTGCACGGAGTGTAAGAGATGTGCAGCACTCCATGCAAGCCTCGCGATCCAGGAACAGCCCTAAACTCCGTGTAAGAGACCAGCTAAAACGTCTCTTACATGGACTGGGTGTGGACATGCTAAATACCTCACTTGCATCCAAAAGGTATGCAAATGAGGTATATTAGCGATCCACGAAGCAGAAACCAGTCCGTGTAAGAGACGTTTTAGCTGCAGAAATGTACTCAGTTGACAACTGAGTACGTTTCTGCAAATTCCACAATGGAGCCATGTCAGCTCCAAAAAAAGGGTGCATATGACTCAGGCAGTATGCCAATGGCCAAATATGTGGCCATTGGCAATATAACCCGATGCCAAAATAATAAAAATATAATTTTTTTTCCGGAGATCGCCGATGTTTAAACCCAGCGCAGCCCCGTGCAAACGGGCTGCGCTGTAGAAAACATGAAAATGAAGGTTATAAACCCACAAATGTGGGTTTCATGCAATACATGGAATGACAATGCAGGGACCAGCAGACCAAAAACAACATGGCCACCGTGTAGTGGTTGCTAAGGGGGGAAGCTGAGTCTAAGACCAACTGGCGATATGATGGGGATATCACAGGCATCAGCCTCCAGGGTACTGCACCAGTTCCTGGATGCCATGTCAGCACATGTCGGTGATCATGTATATTTCCCCAATGCCCGTGAGGTATTGGCCAGCAATATGCATCTCTTCCAGCAAATAGCGGAATACCCTGAGGTACTGGGTGCAATAGACTGCACACACATACGCATCAAAGCACCAGCCGGTGAGCAGGGTAGGGCCTACATTAACCGCAAGGGCTTCCCCTCCATTAACTGCCAGGTCATGTGTGATGCCCAGGGCATAATAATGAATGTGTGTGCTGGCTGCCCTGGGAGTTACCATGATTCCCACATCTGGCATTTGACGCAGCTGTACCAGACATTTGCCAATGGGGACATCCCACATGGACACCTAGTGGGGGATGCAGGTTATGCACTGGAGCCGTGGCTGATGACACCCATCAGAAACGCACACACACCTGAACAAGAACGCCATAATGAGGCACACGCACAAACACGTAATGTAATAGAGCGTGTGTTTGAGCTGCTCAAGTCATGGTTCCAGTGTCTGGACACATCTGGTGGAGCCTTGCAGTACACACCAACTACATGTATCCAAATTGTCATAGTATGTGCTATGCTACATAATATGATCTTGCGAAAACAGCTGCAGCAGGACCAGCATAGGGCCGGGCCAAACAGCCCCCCACCATTGCCAAGGCCATCACAGGCAGAGCGTGACTCAGAGGAGGAACAACCTGAGCCTGCCCCAGTAGGCAGAAGGAGGCATGCCCAGTATGCCCTGGCCTTGGCAAAGAGGCAACGCATAGCACATGCACTGGCTCAGTAGGAACCCTGGGAATGATACCCCCTCTGACTCACTCAAATAATAACATAGATGCCTAAAATGACATGACCTGCTCACAAACATGTACAGGAAAGTGTAATATGCGCATCCGACAGAGGCAGCCCTGCAGCACCACCTGAGGCATGAATGCCATGTGTTAAGTAATGTAACACCATGTACTATATGCACACCTGAGCACCCTGACTAACATCCACCCTCACCAAGCATGAAGACACAAAATGACAATGGGATGATCAAGTGCAATAACTGGCTGAAGTAATGCAGTTAGTCAAAGGGGAGCCAATGTGTTTCAGGCTGGGAAGACATGCGGAGCTTGACATGATGCACCACCTGCTAGGGGTGGCTTGCACCTATCATGCCATGCCCCATGGATACTGGCAAAGGCTGTCAGTACCCACAGCATGCCCTGAATAGGTAAGTCTCAAAACACAAACCCACCTTCATAGGTTCTACAAGGGATAGGAACCTAGATGTAATGTTACTCAATGACAGATGTATAAACAGCAAGATGTGTGCAGTGTAAACGCACACAGTATGGAAAATGTAGATACCAGTCCTGTAATAGAGAACTGGGTCAAGGCTCACATCAGCACCCTAACACTACCAGGTCACACCTCATACTGTGCTGTACAGCCGCAAAACATGGAACAAGCTACAAAAGGAGGGTGACTAGCAAGAAATGGCAAGGATAACCACACCCCCATGTTGGTATCACAACAAGAAGCAGCATGGATTAGCCATGGTCAAATACCAATGGCTAAAACCGCCTCCCAATATATAACCTGCTGCAGACTACTGTCCTAATACCAGGAACTGCACCTGGCCTATGTTGGAATACATGAATATATCAAGCCCCCCAAACCACATTATATTGCTTGACTGAAAATACCCATACATACACCGGGAGCATTATACTAGCACCAACACAGTAGGAGAAAATTACCCAGATTCCATAAACCAAAATGCCCAGGAACAATGTACCACTCCCACAAGAGGGGTAAGCATACTGGATGTGATAATTAGCAACATGTGTACTGGATGGCAAGATGAGAAGTGTACCCCTCACTGGTAAGGCCAGACCATAGAGTAATCACACTGGATATACACATCCTGACCCCAGTCCCTGGCCAGAATACCACAGTGAAAAACATGTGTAAAGCATAGGTTGCAGCCCTCAAAACCGATGTTGAATCCACAAAAGGCCCTGTGCAAGTGCAGAATATGGGACACACCACAGAACATGTTATACAGGCATTCCATGAACACAGCCAGGAATGCTTGGAGTATGCAATCACAAATAACAACAACACACAATGCCATACATGCAGGCATCTGGCATGCTGGACTCCAGCCATTACCAAACCATGCAGGAGAATGAGGAAGCTACCACATGATAGAGCAAACATAAAAAGGGAAGTAATCACTGACCAGTAGTATGGCAATAACATATGTCCACACATACAATCCACTAAGTCCAGCCACAACAAATAGAATCTGTGAATCCAGAGGCAATGTGACACCAGTCTCAAGTACACAGACAACCACAACACCCCCCAATAAATACAAATATATGTGATAGATGCATCCATGTATCCAAACCAGAGGTTGAGCTCCACCAACCCAGTACTGTCAAAACTAGTCAGGAGGAGAAGGTAACCACATACACCACAAACCCAGTCCCACATATACCTACCACAACTGTAAACCAAACACATAAACACAGACACATATTCCTGGAGGCCTTAATTACAAACACACCACACCAACAGAAGCCTCCAAAGCAGATCACAAGCAACCACAACCTTCAAACATAGCACATGCAACGAATAGTACGCAAAGCTGGTGTGCCAAACAGTCACAGGCCAGAAGGAGAAGCAACATGCCTGATACAGTCATAATAGGTGTCTGTATAGGCAGATACACTGCTGTCCCACTCACCAGACTGAACAAGGGAAAGGGTAGAGTAAGCTGCCTGTAGGCTGCCACAAAATGCCACATAACACAAGTACGCAGGTCACCCCAAAGCAAGCAGAAATATGATGCACTCAATGTCCATGCTGGTGTGAATTACCTGAGATGTACCTCCTGGTCAACATCAAAAGAGACATGGATGGTCCCTCTGAGTATGTACCCCAGGGCGGTATGACACTGGCTGTGTGCAGCATCCAACCCTCACCAAGAATGATGCCACAGTACAAACACAGAATGCTCATGTTTAACAGCTGGCACAGTTACAGCTGTCAGTCCAAGAGGGTCTAATGTCTGTCTGCTTGAGATGTCAAGCATGACAAGCCATGCTGCTGTTCCAGGGATGGCTTGCAGCTGTTACCCGTGTGCGTCTGGTTACTGGATAAGGCCTTTGCCACCTCCATAGAGCCATATGTAGGCAAGGCCAAAAAGACTACCCACCACCCTAGAAAATATAAGTGGTAGGAAACATAAGGGTAATGCTGACCAATGCCAGATGTGTAAACTGCAATATCCATGCCCCTGAGGCACTTCCCATTATGGAGAACATTGATGTCTGTGCAGTGACAGAAGCCTGCTGCAAGCCTAGTGATAGCACACCAGCACTACTAGGTTATACCACATATCATGTGTTATGGCCCAAACACCTGCACCAAAACATCAAAGGAGGGGGAGTATCCATATGCAGCACAGACACCCATATTGCCAGGTAACTGACAATGCACAAAGCAGCGGAGACCACCCATGTGCACATAACTGTAGTCAAAACTGCTGTGCATTCTGTAGCATGCGACAGACCACACTCTCACACACAAGAACTCCACCCAGACATCCGAAGACACTGGGCAGTATGAATGTCCCACCAAATACCAGACAAGGTACACACAAATTACCACATAGGTGTCAAACCATTATGTGTGCAAGGAGTAATCAGGGACCTAGGGACACAGGTCGACATTAATCTGTCATGTGACACCCACAATGCCAATGCGGCTATGAAGATTGTCGATACTGGACACCGTATCATGAAAGGATTCACATCAACATCAACAGAGGTCACTGTGCCGCTGTACTGTTCCCTTATCAGACCCATAATCTAGTACAATGACTCATATGGGATGTACCGTACGTGACACCTGCAGTGGTTCGGAAGACCTCATAGTTACCTCACCAACAGGATAAAGGGTGTGAAATATATGTCATATGCTGCCTGGCTGTAGACACCCCAGTTGACTGCAGTCACACACTGCCTACACAGAGGCATTGTATGTCTGTTGTACAAGGCCATGTCCAACACAGGAGTAATGGACATGCTACACCACAGGAAATCAAAGCCATTGGAGCTGTGAGAGTCACAGATGTCAGCCTCAACACATAATAAAATAAGATGTGCTGGAGGGACAGATGCATAACCCAGAGGCTCCCCACACCCAGAAACAGGGTCCCAATCCATGGTAGGCAGAGCCCCTCACTGACACCCCTCAACAGGAATATTGCCAAGTGGATGGATGACCGTACATGTATACTGGGGGTCCTCACTGTGTCACGACCAGACAGAGGCACAGTGAAGAACTTCATAAATGGCCAAAATTGAACATAGCAAGGGGTGGCAAAAGGCACACACACTCTGGCTAGGCTTACTAATGGCCTAGGGTGTATAGCCTAGTATGAACCCATGAACCTATGAAGATACAAAATGTACAGGACACTAAGGATAATCACAAGGCTTACCCAACTGATGGTAGGAACCATGTTGGGCATCCACAGATATGCTCCGAATCACACAGATATTACAAACAACATACCAAACACACACACATATTGCTAACATACAACCTGTCAGGTGTAGTGCAAACACCCCCTTCACCCGAGTGCAAAATACCTATCCTAGCAGACTGATGGTCCCCTGACATTGCAGATGCTGAGGTAACAGCCATCATCTGCAAAGCAGAACACACAGCAGCAAAGGTATGTGATGGTGTCCTGTGCTGAGGCCAACATGGACTCCAAGAATAATGGAATGCCAAATCACACTACTGCCCAATGTCAGCTTTACCACAGGATGTGTACCCAAAGAGCAGTGTACAACAACAGTGGTCCATCACAACAAAGGTGTTGCCTGAATGGATACTCCAAACTACCACCCCAGGATCCTGACAAGCTTGTTCTGCACAGCTATGGAAAGGATCAGTATGTACCGCAGACAGAAGGCTATTGTGGACCTACTGATACTGGACCTGACACAGTGTGGCTGTTGTAACTGCAGAACCTGCCCCTAAACATGTCTGACCCATTTGAAGCAGTCATTAAGGTCATTGATGAGGGCAATGTGGTCCACACAGCGTAGCTGGACTGTGCACATGCTTCTAGACAATACCGTATGAGTTCAGTATGGATATGTTCAGCAGCTTAAATATATACCCCTATGTCAGTAGAGGGGTTGCAAACCAGACCAAGGACAGAACTGACATGGTCAGACATGCCGCATCCATGTCAGACTACAAAGCGGATATGAGTGGCATCCCACAAGGCCTGGTCTTGGCCCCCCCCACCCCCGTTCTGTATATATGTCCCATAGATATAGGCCAACATGGAAGGACTGTGACTGAACATGTATGCAGAGGAGTACAAACAGCCCACCATATCCGACCCCCAGCTGACACAAGCAACCCACAAAAGGGCCACCTACAAACAGACAACTGTAGCCATAGCCATGTCAGCAAGCTAATTGCAGAACTGTGTATAGACAACCACCGTGGATATACAATAAGTGCCCACAAATTACCACACAGGTGTTAACCCATGAGGTACCTAACATGTAATGTGAGACCTGGGTACAAAAGGTGATAAATATCCTGCACTGGACAAACATGTGGCTGTAGTGTTCGCAGAAACATGTACCATATACCCACCCAAACATGAAGGTTGGCAGATGTAGATAAGGGGAACGCACTGTGGCTCTGCAGCCATCCTCCATCAGCGTCACAACTGACTACAATAGCCCCTGTGGGATATACCGCAGCAGACACCTCCATCAACTGTAAAGTCCACAACAGTACCCCATCAGGGGTAGCAAAGAGCATGAACAGATGCCATGTGTTGCCTGAGTAAACAAACTGCAGCCCCACACACCGCCATCCTTCCCAACTACAGGAAAGCTGTGCCTGATGTATGAAGCCATGTCCAACCTGGAATGAATGAACATGTTGCACCTTGTACAATCTGAATGGCAGTGAGCTATGCACATGAAAGTTCTGAACCCCAGCACTGACATACATAGGACAAGCTGTACAGAATGATCCATAACACAGAAGGCACCCCCACTCTTCAGTAAACTCCTGGTACAGGTCAGCCAGAGAGCCACATATCGACATCCCTCAAGAGGAATCCTGATGAGTGTATGGGAGATGGTAGGCTAACCCTGGGTATCACTTATGTCAGAGGTAGACGGAGGCACAGTATACTAACCATGACATATGTCATGGCAAACTCCAGTTACAATGTGTGTCGAAGGACAAACACACCCTGTGACTAGCATCAGAAATGGCCTAGGGAACATTGCTAGTGTTTGCCAATGTCCACCCATGTTGTGGAATACACTAGCAATGTTGGACGAGCCTGGTGTAGGTAGTCCATAGCTGAACATATTGCAGCATGATCATATGTGCACAACTGGCCCCTACACAGGCTGTTGTGCTCACTATGAAGATGTCAAGCAGTCACAGGACTAAAGCCCAGGATACTGTCCACCACAGTGAAAGTACTGAACCAGTACACTATACAGTACTACAGTGTTAGCTCATTATGAAAGTATGTTGAGAACTGTCTGCAAAGTATCCCATGCAATCCCTGCAGGCACAGTATAATCCCTGTTGTGGCAGACACAAAGCAGTTGGCCAGTTAGTACACAACATGACACCCAACACACAACCATAAACGTGAGATATTGTTGAAGTTCACACACACCCAAATATGTGGTGGACTTCATAGTGCAACATATGGAAAGCTCACACTGGGCATGCTCGCACACTTTGATAAATGAGGCATATGTCAGACAACATGCCATGGAAAGGCTGAACTGGGCATGCTCACACACTTAGGCCATATCTCCGTTTAGCAGTTGGCCACACATATCTGGTATTTGTACGTGTCAGTCCAGGAACCAACCACAACACAGCAATCAGCCCAGTGCACACAGGTAAATGACTACAGACACATAAGTGATATACTGGATCGCCGTCATATGCAAACATCTTCCACAGATACACAAGTTGGTCATAGGAACAGGGAATGCTATGGCAATAAAGACCTGCAAACAGTAGAACAGCACAACAAATATTGTGCATCCGACAATTGAACATATGGATGTAGAGGTCAATACTAGGCTTGTTGCCCTAGGGAATGACAGCTCAGCCAGAGTGTGCTAGGCATCTGCATCCCCGGGATAGTAGGCTACTGTGCCACTGTAAAATAGGTCACAGAAGGCAACATGTGAGGCTAGTGAGCTGTGCCTCTGTCAAGCAGGGGCACCGTGGAGGTCCCAGGGATTGAATGTGCTAAGCCACAGCCATGTTGTCGGTGTGTGCTGTGAGAGGGTTGCTGAGGATCTCTGACAGTAGGTGTCCGTCAATAACAGTCTGAGGGGAGCCCTATCTGCATTCTCTGGACGATTCCACTGTCAACACTGTGTTGTAATGAGTATGTGTGAATGAAGTGCCATGCCAGAACTGTTCACAGATGTCCTCCCTCTGTGGGCTACAGCTCTGCAATGTATTAGGTCACTCTGTCTGTTGTACGGCGCATATATGGCTGGTGTACAGCTGACAGGTGTCTTGTTGTGGAGCAGTTGTGGGTATATGTGGGATAGCATGACCAATGCAAACCGTACACATGCTCATAGAATGCAATTGTCAAGGATTATGCTGAGTGGCCAGTATAGTCCTCCAGCATGGGTCCTCTGAAGTCGTCCACCCCAGTCTACACAAGTGTAGAGTCTGCTTGTGCTAAATACAGTTTGTGTGCAGTGACAACCTTGCCTGGGGGTGGAGATGGGATATGGATGTCCAGGGAAAGGTGGGCATGGTCAGATATCAACAATGGTGGTCTACCTCTGGTGTGGAACAGTGAGTACCCACGTTGCAGATGGACAGGTGCAATATGTATTCCCCCATGTGGCTATGGTGTGTGGTTCTGCCATAGCACATGGACCCACAAATTGTAGTGGCTGTAGGGTAAAGTGGTAGAGGCCTGAGTAGTTCTCACACACAATATGCCTGTACCTGATGTTAACAACTGGAATGGTGTATGTGAACACCTGCATATCCTGGCACTGTTCCCCGGGAAGCTAAGTGTGTGTCCTGGATGTGGGTGTGGTGTTCTGGACTGGTTGTGTTGTGTGTTACAGGTCCTGTGGTCCCAAAGCATGGTATAGAACATAACCTGCCAGTGTGATGTGCATATCTGACCCTGACGTAGGTGGCTGCAAATGCATATATATGCTATCCCCACCTGACAGGTAGTACTACATGTACATACCTCTGTAGAAATAAAGATGTCAGCACCCTATAAATACTACAGGTGCAGAACAGATGCCCAGTAATTCGGATAGTGCGCTCTGCTAATGCGTCTCCCTCAAGTGTCATAATATAGTTAGGTAGGGGTTTGAATCCTGCAAATGCTCAGTGTGTGTGTGGGTGAGTGGGGTTTGTGTGTGTGAAAGGCTGTGAGAGGGAAATGTCCCTTTTGGCAACTGGGAAAACACACTACAGGATGCACATTCCCCTTTCTAAACACTGATGATGTCAGCACCCTATAAGTACAGCAGGAGAAGGGAAACCTCCCAGTAATGCGAATAGCGTGCTCTGCTAATGCATCCATCTCAAGTGTCATAACATAGTTAGGTAGGGGTTTGAATCCTGTACATGCTCAGTGTGTGTGGAGGGGGTTAGTGTGTGTTCAAGACTGTTTGAAAGCAGTATCCCTTTTGCCAACTAGGAGAATACACTACAGGATGCACATTCCCCTTTCTAAACACTGATGATGTCAGCACCCTATAAGTACAGCAGGAGAAGGGAAGCCTCCCAGTAATGCGAATAGCGTGCTCTGCTAATGCATCCATCTCAAGTGTCATAACATAGTTAGGTAGTGGTTTGAATCCTGCAAATGGCAAGTGTGTGTGTTTGGATGAGGGGGGTTAGTGTGTGTGCAATTCTGTGTGAGGGAAATGTCCCTTTTGGCAACTGGGAGAACACACTACAGGATGCACACTCCCCTTTCTAAACACAGATGATGTCAGCACCCTATAAGTACAGCAGGAGAAGGGAAGCCTCCCAGTAATGCGAATAGCGCGCTCTGCTAATGCGTCCATCTCGAGTGTCATAACATAGGTAGTGGTTTGAATCCTGCAAATGGAAAGTGTGTGTGTTTGGATGAGGGGGGTTAGTGTGTGTGCAATTTTGTGTGAGGGAAATGTCCCTTTTGGCAACTGGGAGAACACACTACAGGATGCACATTCCCCTTTCTAAACACAGATGATGTCATCACCCTATAAGTACAGCAGGAGAAGGGAAGCCTCCCAGTAATGCGAATAGCGCACTCTGCTAATGCGTCTCTCCCGGGTGTCGTAATGTAGTTAGGTAGGAGTTTGAAACCTGTAAATGGCATGTGTGTGTGTTTGGATGTGGGGAGTTTGTGTGTGTGCATTTCCGTATGAAAAACATGTTAGTTTTGGCAATCAGGAGATCACACTACCTGATGCACATTACCCTTTCAAAATACTGATGTTGTCAGCACCCTATAAGTACAGCCAGAGAAGAGGAACTATCTAGTAATCCGAATAGCTCGCTTTGCTAATGCGTCTCTCTCACGTGTCATGACTTAGTTAGGTAGGGGAATGAATCCTGCAAATGGCAAGTGTGTGTGTGTGGGGTAGTAGGGTGTGTGTAAATGCAAGTGTGAGAGAACAGATCCTTTTGGCAAATATTACAATACACCAGATGCTGCATATTCCCCCAGTAAACACAGGTGATGTCACCACACTATCAGCACAGCCAAACAGGGCTAGTTGGCTAGTAATGCCAATAGTGCGCTCTGCTACTGTGTCTATTACCATTGTCAGAGTACAGATAGGTATGTTTTGGTAACGCACAACTGCCACGTGTGGTTATGTCACACAGTATGACCTTGTGTGGGTCTTTGTATATAACAATGCATGCCATTGCCAAAACCAGCAATGGCATTGCACACATGATGTATGTGACACATACACATAAATACCTGTGACCTGCAGTAGTTACCATATCTGACACATGCCTCGAGTGGATAAATGGTATTTGCAATGTATACCAATATGACTGTGTCTTACTGTGCAGGGTCCGCATGTGGTATGTCTCTATACAGTGTGGGTGTATATGGTAAAATACCTACAGCAGGGGATACACATCTGGTCTGGGCCATATAATGTACATGTAGTCGATGTACAGGTGCTGCATGTTCCCACCTGTTGTGGTAGTGGTAACATGTCATTCCACTGCAATTCAGTGACCACATGCTGTGAACCCTTCAACTAGTGTGTTGTAGCTACAGTAATGCTCACACACAATGTTTGGCTGGATGCAGTCCAGCCATATAAACACATTTCTTGAGACTGTCATATTGCCAGTGTTGTTATGGAGGATAGGTGGTCTTCCTGTGTATGGGAGGGTTGTGTGCCAGGCTATGAACCAGATGGCAGTCCGACACACTGTTAGCTGCACATGATTAGGCCCTGATGCTTTGTGCTGTACCAACAACCTGGAGGTGTGTATATCTGTGGTACCTTGGGATACCACCCCCCTGTCCATGTGTGTTACATGTGTAGGGGGCGACAGGCATGGTATGGGGCATAACCTGTCAGTGATGGGTAACACCTGTGAGCCATGAATCAGGAATCTGGTACTGCACAGACATTACAGTTCACTGTGCTGAGGAGAGTGTCTGGTGCATGCATCTTCCGGTGTACACTGCTGTTGTTGTGTAGCAGCACTGTTAGTGTCCTAACCTGTGTGATACCCATGGAGGTGGCTATGTAAACCATGTCCTGCAGCATAAGGCAGTATGTGTGCACCAAGGAGCTTTACCATTATACATCAGGCCATGGGTGTCACGTGCAAGATGACCCTTGCTCATCATTGTGGCTTCCCTAGCATGTAAGCACACGTTGACAGCCAGCGGATACCCTATGAATCACAGTGGAGACTGAGCATAATGTAGACATACAACACCCTTCCCACATATAGTGGTAGCATACCTGGTGAGGGTATGTTGGCAACCAAGATCAGGCTCATACTGGCCTGTGCCACATGCTGAGAGATCCATTCTATGTTCCCTATCATGTAGTCCAGGGAGGTATGTCTCAGGTCAGCCATACTGGCATGGTCAATGAGTGAGTCATATGTGTCCATGCCTCTGACTGACCTGTATGCATGTGTTTTGTGGTGGACCATAGTGCCCCTGAGGCATATCACTGTGACCTTCACCAGATACAGCCTGTTGAGCAGGACCCCAGTGCAGCACCCAAGACAGGTACCTGACATGTCTGTAGCAGGTGTGTTGTGTAGCCCTACAGGCTGTGAGTGTGTGGCACAGGGGATGTGTGTGCCATGTGCTCTGTTCCGACGGAACATATGCCTGTGTTCCAGCTGCGGAGGTGTGTGATGCTCAGGCAGGATGCTATTCTGATTCCCCACATATACCCCAGTGTGTTCAGCATGCTGTCAGTGCATGTCAATGTCTGACTCGTATTGTAGTCACTGTAATATATTTTATTTATTTATTTATTTATCCTACATTTGTTGACTGGGATAGTCCGACTGGATGCATGTCCATTTCCAGGGGAGGCCCGTGGAGAAAAGCTACAAGGGTAAGCTGATACAGCATTACATAATACCAGTATTACATATTACAAACAGATTATTTATAGAGATTACATAAGTAAGCAAGTTAAACATGTTCCACAGGTTAATGTTAGTCCTGAGCACAAGTCAGGATTAAATTAAATTACACAGTAAACTGGTTCACAGATTTTACACATTCGAGTTAGACAGGCTTGATACATTGACATAGCCAGTTAAGTGACAAATGTTGTTTGAGTCTAGTGTTAAATTGACCTAAGGTGGAAAGTAGGGTAATATCAGCTGGAAGTGGGTTCCAGGATCTACTTACAGAGTTTGCAAAGAGAGAATCACTGGCTGTGTTATTAAATTTGCTAGTCTGAATTAGTAGTTTGTTAGAGAATCAAAGCGGTCTAGGATTGTTATAGGGGGTGATAATATTTGAAGTGCAGGAGTATTGTCTGGATTATAGAGGATTTTATAGGCCATACTCAGTTGGTTATACTGTATTAGGCTGGGTATTGCAAGCCAACCAAGCTGATTTAGATTGATGCAATGATGTGTCCTAAAAGGCAGCCCAGTGGCAAACCTGGCAATGTGGTTGTAGCAAATTGAGTGTTTGTTAAGGACAGTCTTGTTCATATTCGAGAGTAGAGGGGATGCATACAGAAGGGTTGAAAGAAGGTATGGCACCTTTAGCTGGAGGGGCTAGGAAGGCTTTTATTCTGTAAAGTGACCCTAGTTTTTTATTGATGGCTTTGATAATTTGGTTAACATGTAGGTCACATTTGAGATTATTGTCTATGATGACACCTAATAGTTTAGTAGATGGGTCAGGGGAGATTATTGTTGCATCAGTTGATGTTATGGTAAAGGTGAAAGCGGTAGACCTATGTGTTGGTGAAATAACAGCAGTTTAGTTTATTTGGGATTTAGGATCAGACGATATTCAGAAATCCAGTTTTCTATTGTATTAAAGGTGGTCTGGGTAGCTGACCATAACTCTACTGGAGATATGGCTGAGCAGATCAGAGTAGAGTCTTCAGCATATTGGATACAGCTGACTTTTGGGATGACAGTATAAAGGTCGTTAATGAAGATGGAGAACAGCAAGAGCCCTAGTATAGAGCCTTGTGGTACTCTGAGGGTGTTAGGTAGAAGGTTAGAGAGTTTGTTCTGCCAGAGGCCAGCCTGCTTTCGACCATGCAGGTAGGATTGAAACCATTGGAAGGCTCCAGTATCTAGACAGAATGTTTGCAGGGTGTGTATTACAAGTTGGTGATCAACCATATCGTATGCCTTGGAAAGATCCAAAAAGAGGGCTGAGGATATATAATTAGTGTTGCAAGTATGGTTTATGGTGTTAGTAAAGGCTAGGAGGCCTGAAGTAGTGCTGTGATGAGGACGGAAGCCATGCTGAGTGTCTGCCATAAGGCGATTTTGGATTAGGTGGTGCATGAATTGTCTATGAATAAAGTTTCCATAATCTTTGCAAGTGGAGAGAGTATAGCTATTGGCCTATAATTGGAGAATTCAGTAGAGCTGCCTCCTTTGTGAAGTGGGATTACATATGATATTTTCCAGATGGTGGTAAATTTAGATTCTACCATGGTTCGTTTGATTACCTTTGAGACCGGGTAAGCAATAGCATCATCTGATTTTGATAGGTACTCGGCAGGGAGTTGATCAGCAGAAAGTGTAGTGGGTTTCACTGTTTCAATCAAGGTACGGAGAAGTGAAGTGGCGACTGGTTGGCAGCTGAATGCAAGTAGGTTTCTGGGGGTGCTACTTTCAGGACCAGGGGAGCTAGGAGGTAGATGGCTAGCTAGGGCCTGAAATGTCTCAGTAAAGAATTGGTCAAAACTATCAGAAACATCTTCAGGGGGTTTATCAATAGTAGCAGCAGGGATTGGGGTTGAAGTTTGTCCAGGATGTAGTATATATGACATGCCACCTGACAGGGTATGGCATTACTGGGTTCAGAGAGCCCAGTCCCCAGATTGGCTGTGTGGTGGCATCCCACACATGTGTTGTACGTTCCTGGCCAAGGGTGATGGCTGACTGCATACATATGGCAGCTGTGTCATTGACACATGACTCACATAAACCACAACTGGACCATAGAGGT